>NW_012120709.1:16153008-16178966 GCF_000951035.1 Colobus angolensis palliatus | reverse complement strand
CCTTTAGTCCCAGCTACTCGGGAGGCTGAGGTAGGAGAATGGCGTGAACTCAGGAGGTGGAGCTTGCAGTGAGCCAAGATTGCACCACTGCACTCCAGCCTGGGCGACAGAGCACGATTCCATCTCAAAAAAAAAAAGAAAAAAAAAAAATTAAAAAAAAAATCCTAGAAGAAAACCTAGGAAATACTCATCTCAACATTGGCCCTGGCAAAGAATTTATGGCTAAGTCCCCAAAAGCAATTGCAACAAAAACCAAAACTGACAAATGGGACATAATTAGGCAAAAGAGCTTCTCCACAGCAAAATCAAGCATCAAGAGAGTAAACAAACGACTTACAGAATGGGAGAAAATATTTGCAAACCATGCATCCAACAAAGGTTTAATTTTCAGAATCTAGAAGGAACTTAAATAAATCAGCAAGCAAAAACAAATAATCCCATTTTAAAAAGGGCAAAATACATGAACAGACACTTCTCAAAATAAGACATACATGTGGGCAACAAACAAATGAAAAAATGTTTCACATCACTAATCATCAGAGAAATGCCAATTAAAATCACAATGAGATACCATTTCAAACCAGTCAGAATGGCCATTATTAAAAAGTCAAAAAGTAATAGATGCTGGCAAGGCTGCAGAGAAAAGGAAATGCTTATACATTGTTGATGGAAATGTAAATTAGTTCAGTCACTGTGAAAAGCAGTTTGGAGATTCCTCAAAGAACTTTTTCTTTAATTATTATACTTTAAGTTCTGTGGTACATGTGCAGAATATAGAAGTTTGTTACATAGGTATACATGTGCTATGGTGGTTTTCTGCACTCATCAGCCTGTTATCTACATTAGGTATTTCTCCTAATGCTATCCCTCCTCTAGACCCCACTCCCCAACAGGCCCTGGTGTGTGATGTTCCCCTTCGTGTGTCCATGTGTTCTTATTGTTCAACTCCCACTTATGAGTGAGGACATGTGGTGCTTGGTTTTCTGTTCTTGTGTGAGTTTGCTGAGAATGATGGTTTCCAGCTTCATCCATGTCCCAAAGGACATGAACTCGTCATTTTTTTATGGCTGCGTAGTATTCCACGTATATATGTGTCACATTTTCTTTATCCAGTCTATCATTGATGGGCATTTGGGTTGGTTCCAAGTCTTTGCTATTGCGAACAGTGCTGCAATAGACATACATGTGCAAGTATCTTTATAGTAGCATGATTTATAATCCTTTGGGTATATACCCAGTAATGAGATCGCTGGGTCAAATGGTGTTTCTAGTTCTAGATCCTTGAGGAATTGCCATACTGTCTTCCACAATGGTTGAACTAATTTACACTCCCACCAACAGTGTAAAAGCGTTCCTATTTCTCCACATCCTCTCTAGCATCTGTTGTTTCCTGACTTTTTAATGATAAACATTCTAACTGGTGTGAGATGCTATCTCATTGTGATTTTGATTTGCATTTCTCTGATGACCAGTGATGAACATTTTTTCTTGTGTCTGTTGGCTGCATAAATGTCTTTTGAGAAGTGTCTGCTCATATTCTTTGCCCACTTGTTGGTGGGGTTGTTTTTTCTTGTAAATTTAAGCTCTTTGTAGACTATGGATATTAGCCCTTTGTCAGACGGATAGATTGCAAAAATTTTCTCCCATTCTGCAGATTGTTTGTTCACTCTGATGATAGATTACTTTGCTGTGCAGAAGCTCCTTAGTTGAATTAGATCCCATTTGTCTATTTTAGCTTTTGTTGCCATTGCTTTTGCTGTTTTAGTAATGAAGTCTTTGCCCATGCCTATGTCCTGAATGGTATTGCCTAGGTTTTCTTCTAGGGTTTTTATGGCTTTTGGTCTTATGTTTAAGTCTTTAATCTATCTTGAGTTAATTTTTGTATAAAGTGTAAGGAAGGGATGAATTTTTAAAAGAGAACTACCATTTGACCCAGTAATCCCATTACTAGGTATATGCCCAAAGGAAAATCATTCTACACAAAAGACTCATATACTCATGTTCATCACAGTTCTATTCATGATAGCAAATGCATGGAATTAACCTAGATGCCTGTCAACAGTGGATTGGATAAAGAAAATGTGATATATAGATACTCATGGAATACTATGATTGCAGCCCTAAAAAAGAACAAGATCATGTCCTTTGCAGCAGCATGGATGCAACTGGCGGCTATTATCCTTAAGCAAATTAAGGCAGAGACAGAAAACTAAATATAGCCTCTTCTCACTTAGAAGTGGGAACTAAACATTTAGTACAAATGAACATAAAGATGGAAACAAAAGACACTGGGAACTACTGGCAGGGGTGGGGAAATGGGCTGAAAAACTACCTATTGGGTACTATGCTCACTACCTGAGTGATAGGATCATCTGTAGTACCCCAAACCTCAGCAACACAAAATATACCTGTGTAACAAACCAGTACGTATACTCGCTGAATCTAAAATAAAGTTGAAATTATTTTTTTAAATGCCATTATTATCCTGTACCCAACAAACATACTAGGATTATAGGGAACAGAGAACCCTGGAAAGAAAACCTAAAAGGGTCAGGTGAAAGCTCCAAGAAAGCTATAGTGGCATTGGCATGAACAAAAACTAGTAAGGGAGTTTGGGGTTAAGGCCAGTCTAAAACTCAGATGACCCTGAGAAGGGGAAGGAATGATGACTGAGAGGGAATAGAATGTCTGAAGCTCTGTGGTCAATCTAGTGTTCAAATTCCTGCAAATCTCCTCAATGAGATTCAAAGCTCCTGCCTTGCAGCCTTACCTATTAACATGCTACACTGTTCCTATACACGCTCATAAGCACCCCATTCACCTACATAAAACCCCACATCCCACCCCGACACACACACACACACACACACACACACACACAGAGAGAGAGACAGAGAGAGATAGAGAGAAACTGGTCTTTAACTGGGAGAATGGAAGCAAAGTGGTCATCTTAGCAAGATAATTGCTTACTTAGCCTGTCTTTCTGATTCTCTTTTTCTTTGTGACTGTTCTTTGCTACTCTTGGGTCCCAAGACCTCACTGCTTTTCTGGACTTTCTCCCCCCAAAAATAAACGTTGATCTATAGCTCTATCACCCTTGATAGAAATTCATTCACTGGTATGGGAAGACAGGAGAACCATGACCTTATCATACTTAACACATTTTTCTTTGAAAAGGCTGTTTCATCCATGCGATGGTTATTTACAGACCAGCAGAGCAAACTGGGAGGGCAAGATGTGAAGAAATGGATGTTCCCCCCTGGAGAGGGCCAGCTTAGGGAAAAAGAGTGCAGTGCAAATAAGTTTGTCAGGTGGGGCATGGAATCCAACAGGCATAGCAAGGAGAGGGGAGGCTGAGAATATGAGTAGAGGGTAGTGATAGGGTTAGGCAGTATAGGCTAATTTGAATAATAGCCTGGTGATTTGAATACTACCTCTGATATTTGATAGAATATATATAATATGGGAAATATTATGCTTATCCCTATATTCATCCTAGAGTATCTAGGGATGTTCTAAAAATAAATAAATTATTGTAGGCTATGCACTAGCCATACCTCTTTCTCAATGTATTCTCTCCTGTATCTCTATCCTCACTGCTCTACATTCCCTCTGGTTCCCTGCCACCACCGCCTCCACTCCCACATCATGGTGATTGCTGGACAGCCAACCCAGAGCCTCAGTGCTGAGGAGTTTTGCTGTCACAAACCACCTTGTAGCCAAGACACTCAGCAGAGAATTGTGGAGTGGAGTGTGGTTGTTTTAGAACCCAGCTCATGTTAGGATACTGGGGAGAACTGGCAAGATGACAGTAAGTGAGAGGGCAAAAACCCCTCAAAGCTGGGGTTCAAAGGAGGAGTTACAGAAGTGAGGCAGGGTAAGAAATTCTATTTTTCAAGATATTTGCTGCTTACCCTGGGGAAGCATTTTCTTTCTTGACCTACTGCTTAGTTGTGTAACTTTGCATTGGCTGATGAAATGAATGGAAGTGGTTGGTGTTGCTTCTGGGAAGAAGCTCTAAGAGTGAACATTGTTAATCTGTGTTCTCCTTTCATTCTATCTGCTATAATGACCATAAATGATCCAGAATAGAAACTATTTCATCATTCTTAGTCCCAAAGACAACAGGGAGGGGAGAGAGACATTCATATCATAACATAACAACTCAACTTCTGTTATGAGTCACTGTGATTCTGTGGGTCATTTGTAATCTTGCCTCAACCTAGCTTAACCTGTTATACAATTACAAGAGTGCCAGTAACAAGGTAATTCTAGCCATTGATGAAAAATTTTCAAGTTATGTGAGTGTGCATACACATTTGTGCACATGTATGTGTGTGATAAAATAATGCACAGGAAAACAAGTCGACAGTAACAATGATGACATACTGGAGAACTAATCCAGTAAAAAGAGAAAAACTAAAAATTTGATGTGGTTATATAACAGCAATACTGATTGCAGTCATTTTCATGAACTGCCTACCATTTGAGGCTAATTTGTATGCAGTATAATAAAAATTACGCATAGCATTAAAATATGTACCTGATTAACTCTGTTGTGGGTTTTGTTTAATTACAACAATAACCTCTATATGTGGATATTCAATCTTCGTAATTTGTTTTTCATGTAGCAATTTAAAACAATCTGCGAAATCATTCCCATTAAAAGGATCAAATTCAGAAGCATGCTGTTGGGTGAGTGTATAGAGCAGAAGGAAGATGTGCAACTATGAAGGGAAAAATGGGCTCTGCATAGATGAATAGGATGTCTGACTTTGGCCAAAACCATGTAAACATTTGTTTATTGAATCGCATTTCCTCTAAGTTCAGTCACAGGCTCTTATCACTCTATGCTATTTTCCTAGTCAATCTCATCTATACTCATGGCTTTGACCGGCAGCTGACCCCCAAAATTGCATCTCCAGTCCATATAACTTCTAGAAACTCTGTGCCTTCGGATCCAATCGACTATTCATCAGTTTTATTTTAGTATCTCGAAGGTACCCCAACCTCAACATCTTAGACAGTTGAAAACACTGTCTAATAAATACAAACATAAACTGGTTCTCTTTTCCTCTCAGATGTCTGATCTATATTCAACCACTGATAATTTTACCCTCTTTTTCTTTATGGTTAATTTTACTACGATTTTAACTAGTTTTAATTGATTCTTTTATTTACATCTATGTTCTTACCACCCTAGTTCAAATTGTTATCTTCAGCCTGAAGGAGCCTAACTGGTCTTCCGACATCTGCTATTCCACTTCCAGTTTACTGTCCACATTGCAGTTCAGGTGATTTGTATCAAAGTGCAGATATAATGATTATTTCACTTCGTTGTTTAAAAGTCTGAAGTTGTTTCCCATTGCTCTTATGCTCAATATTACATAAGTTGACCTGTATTAGACATCTGTGAGTTCCATCTCTGTTCATTGCCCACTCTCTTTCCAAAGTGCCTCCTCAGTCTGTTGGGTTTTCTATCACTTGGCTCCATCTTCCCCTCAAAAGAGGAGCATAGGGCCCAACCTGTGACATCAAGGTACTCCAGTGATTGGTTCAGAGTTGGATGTTATATCCCAAGTGTGGGTCAATGAGATTCTACTTTGTCTGTCAATATGAATTCTAGGAGAAAGAGAACCTCTCATCTTCTGAGATAATGGTTTTTAGGTATGTTCTATGTTCAGTGTATTTTACAGTGGAGTGGAGAAAGCCTGTCTGAGAATGAAGCTAATGCAAAGGAGAAGTGGGTCACTGCAGAAAAAAGACAGATGATTGGTGACATTTGCTTGAGCCATTGCTGGAAGCCAGTGCCAGATCTTGGACTTCTCATTTACATCAGTCTGTATATTTATTTTCAATTTAGGTTCATTTATACGGAGTTAATATCATAACTAAAAGTTTCCCTCTTATTTTTTATTCGAGTCAAATCTTCCCCACCTCATACCCAGTGGACTCCTTCAGTTAGGCTTAAACGTGACATTTTTAGGAAAATGCTTCCTAACCCCAAATGAGATAAGATGTCTCCATTATGTTTGCTTGTACTAACTTGTTTCCATTTGAATTATATGTCTATTTATACATTTATGTCTATGATTTTATGATTCTTCTTTGTGTCTCCATGTGCCTCTAAGCCCCATGAGGGCAGCAGTAATGTCTATTTTTTCCTCCACTAGATGCTTGGTGCCTCACACAGTGCTTAACAATAGATATTTGTTGAATAGATGAATGAATGAACACGGATTTACTTGGTACTATGCGCTGTGCTAAGTGTTTGTACATACATTACCACATTTAAGCCTCCCAACAATCTGGTGGCAAATGCTCTGTGACCTATTTGTAAATGTGGAAACTCATGCATGAATATGTTGAAAACACTGTCTAATAAATACAAAGAGAGATTCAGGATATAAAACGAGATCTTGTTTCAAATGCAGAGTTCCTTTTCTTATGCTGCCTTCTAAGAGGCTCTTAAATGTCTATTTGCACTTTCTCTTTTTCCCACAAAATGTTTATCTTTATTCTGATTTCTACAGTATTTTACTGTGTTCTTCTATTTAAATTGTTGGATCATTAAGTTTAACACATTCCAGGAATATTTTCAGCCTCACCTGGAACACCTACAGGCTGTTTGAAACACTCCCTTCACCTAATGTGACTTTCAAGATCCAGAAGAAAGAATGTCTTTTGGAGTAATGGCCCTGGTTTGGGAGTATAGGGGATGGGCCTGTCCTGAGGTTTTCCATATTTTTCTATATTGGTCAATGACTTCCTGTATACCCCCGAAGCTGACCATGAGTGGAAGAGAATAGAGAGGAGAGAACAAAGAAAGATTGGGAGAGTGGAGGAGAAGGTGGAGCATGCCTATTGCCATTGAACTGGAATCCCTGAAGTCTCAAACACTTCAATGCCCTTCACAGTTTCTCCAGTGGCCCAGTGTCTGGGTAATCTGGTCTTCTGCACATTTTAATAATCCATTGAATAATATGCATTCAATGTCAGAAGTTCACACCTAGTAAAGTCATGCTAGACAGTTCAGGGACATTGGATAACCTCCGTGGTACATAGTACTTCCAAATGTTGGAAGTAAATGCTCAGGGTGTAAAGAGGCTACAGGAATAAAAGAATTCTGGAAATATCTGAACGTGCCAAAAAGACTTGCAGAAGGGTTACCCAAAGAAATCAGCCTTCAAATTCTTTGTTGTGTATCAATGACCAGCTAAGGAGCTTTTGCCAGAGAGTAAATCAATGCACTGCTTCTTTCATTGAGACATGCTTGCTATTTAAAAAAAAAAAAAAAAAAAAAAGGCAGCTGAACCAAAGTGTGTGTAATGATATACTTGATGCTGATGCTGGCATTAACTTATGTTATCTCAAATGGTAACAAAGTTTACTGACCAGCACTGGCCTGCAATCACCCTTTGAGTAGCCATGGCCTTGAAAATTGGTTCACAATGCTGGCTGTATGTTAGAAGAACCTGGGAGGACTTACAATCTACCCATGCCTGAATGACTGCTCCAGAGTTTCTAATTTAATGAGTCTTGGGTGATGCCCGGTATGTTTTAGTATTTTCCCGGGTGATTCTGCTGAGCAGTCAAGGCCAAGAACCACTGGCCTCAATAGTAGCAGGAACAGAAGACGTGAATTCCTGATGCTGACCTTTGGGGAAAGCACTGGTAGCTGTGTATAGCTGACATAGGTGGAGATGTCTTTTGAAAGACTTCTTGTTTCTTGGAGCTTTTATTAGCTATGTAGGGAAGGAAATAGAACTGAACACAGTTACTAAGAGATAGGTGACGTGTTGGGAGAAAGAACACCTACAGGCTGTTCGAAATACTCTTTAAGAAATCTGAATTTAACAGAAGAATGGGTGTCTGGGATGCTACCTGCATGCACAGGCAGAATGATACAGGGGAGGCAGTTGAAGGATAAAAAAATTGTCACAATGGTCTTAACTTTTTTTCCCTCCTCCATAGTAGTTTTCTGGGGTGGATGGGACTATCATTGACATCTAAAGAGGGAAAAGTGAGGATTCAGGAGGCAAGAGCTATAAATACAGCAGCCTGGAGAACAACGGGAAATCTGTCATCGATTTGAAATACCTAAGTTTGGAGTTGAACCTGGAAAATATGTAGTTCAGAGTTAATGAATGGATAGAGCAGACTGCCAGTTGTTTAGACCATCCATCACTCCAGCCATAAAAATTCACAAAGCACCAGCCATTATTTACCTCACCCACTAAATGAGGATGGAATTCAAAGTTAAAACTTATAAATACTGGTAATGCAATTGTGATGAACTTCCTTAAATCCTTGGCTTAAAACTGGTAGTCTGAGATCCTGCATTCCAGAAAACCTCATTCTGGAGGCCAGACTGATATCCTTGGCAGCATCGTGTTGCCACAGTCACTGTGAGGTTCCTTCCTAGCAAACATTCAAAAAGAAAGTGTCATTACATTCTGTCCTTTGTATTCTCTTGTACTGGCATATTAAGAGTATTTGTAAGGCTGGGTGCGGTGGCTCATGCCTGTAATCCCAGCACTTTGGGAGGCCAAGGCGGGCTGATCACGAGGTCAGGAGATTGAGACCATCGAAACCCTGTCTCTACTAAAAATACAAAAAATTAGCCGGGCATGGTGGTGGGCACCTGTAGTCCCAGCTACTCGGGAGGCAAGTAGCATGGCACATAGAGAACTGTGTAGGCTTTAGACCCTGATCCTTTAACTTACTAATAGGACCTTGGATACATTCATTGACTTACTCAAATGTTGATTTCATTATATGGGAAGAGGATAATCTCTATCTCTTAACGGTCATGGTAAAGATTTAATACGGGCTTAATTCTGCTTTTGAGCCAGCTGCATTTAGTAGGGTGCAAGTAGGAAGCAACTATTTTTTTTCTCAGTATTGCCTTTAAAATTTGATGTGCTGAAACTCCCTTTTCCACCCCCCAATAATGGTTCAGGCAAACGGTCTAGCTGTTCTTACCACTTCCTGACATCTAAAAAGTCTCATCTTAAGGAGTCCTGTCTAGTATTACGTCAAAATGTCAATTTGTTCTACAATTTTCCCCTCCTCTAGATCAGGGCCTCAGCTCTGTCCTGCTGCCTCTTCCATTGCTCTGGGCTTCTGGACTTTTTCAGGATTGTGATGGGGAAAAGAGAGTAAGGGGGAAGGTCTCACTTAGTGCTGTAGTTACTTAAGTTGAGGCTTTCTGTGTGACAGATACTCAAGTGCTGATGCTTTTCCTTGCAGCACGCTTTGGCGGGCTGTTCTGGGGACAAAAAAAAGCACAACAAAAAAAGGAAATGAATGGTGTATGCAAACCCCAAATTGACTCATGCCTGGATTTAAACAAAGGGTACAATGACAGGTTGTAGACCTGAGAACATTTGCTGTTTTACTATAGAAATTGTTATTAATATTATGAAATAATTCAAACATAAACATTCATTTGCTTTCTCTTTGCTTCCTTCTTCATAATGTATATAGGTTTCTTTTTTTTTGTTTTTAATACTGTGGTAAATGTACATAATATAATTATCATTTTAGCCCATTTTAGGTGTACAGTTCAGTGGCATTAAGAACGTTCACATTATTGTGCAACCATCATGCCATTTCTTTCTGGAATTTTCTCATCTTCCCAAACTGAAATTTTGTACCCATTGAACACTGGCTCCCCATTCTTGCCTGCCCTCAGCCTCTGGCAGCCACCACCATTCTGCTTACTTTCTGTATCTACGAATGTGACTACTCTATGTACCTCACATAAATGGAATCATATGGTATTTGTCTTTTTGTGACTGGTTTATTCCACTTAGTATAATGTTCTCAAGGTTCATTCATGTTGTAGCCTATATCAGAATTTTCTTCCTTTTAAAGCTGAGTGATATTCCATCATATACATATATCATGATAGGCATCATATGTATATCCATCCATTGATACATGGGTTGTTTCTGCCTTTCTTGTCTCTCAAATGTCATTTTAGATAAAAGTCCATGCCATAAACATTTATCAGTTGTTGGAAACACCCTGTCAATGGAGGAGTCCTGTTTTCTGTCCCATCTCTTTCTCCTTTCTTCTACATGGTGAACAAGCACTGCATAGTGGTTTGCAGTGTTCTCTGAGAGATCTGAGAGACCCTTAATGCTCAAGGAAGGAACCTGGTAAAACCATGCTTTCCTCACAACGTGCCTCACCTGACACACCTCAGTCAAATATGCACTTTGGATGTCAAGACTGGTATTACCTAACTGAACTGGGTCCGTTAGCCCAAGTTCAACTGAAGGCTGAACACTGTAGCACCTGATTTTTGTAGAGAGAAAGGGTTATTGCAAGATGGCTGAGGAAGGAGACAGAAGATGGGCTCAAATCCATCCTCCCTCTTCAGCTCACAGGTTGTGTATTTAAGGGCCGCAGTTTTAGGAGTAGGGTCTCAGGTTGGTTAAGGATTGGTGGAGGGTAAAGGGAAGTTAGGAAAGCCTCTTGGGCATGTGCAGTTATCCTGTCATATCTCTTCATGGGTTGAGCATGTAAATTAAGAGGGGGTTGGTATGGAACATGTGGAAATTTGGGCTGTGCTGTCAAAAGTTCACCCAGTGGGCAGGCAAATCTTGGTACAAGCTCCGGTCAGACATATTGATTCTGGCCAGCTTCAACTGGCCCTGTGGTCCTGTAAATAGATATCCTGAAAAACAAACTCGTAAATTTTGTTAGTCACCAGTCCCCTTTAACCATGCTCTTTGGTCCATTTCACGCTGCAAGGCACAATTTCACTGAGACGCACAGATACTGGGCATTGAGAGCTTGGTCCTGTCCAGCAGGATGGTCCACAAATGCCTGCTGCAATGCTACCTGTCCCAGGGTGTGGTGACCCTAGAGTGGTTATTCCTTGGCTTGTGTTGATCTGGTTCAGTAAATCTCATGCTTTTCTTTGTTTTGTCTATCCCAAGCAGATTTTTTTTTTCACTTACAACTGAATCACATGGACTAATGTCTATATTCTTCCTGTCTCTCTTCTCCAGCATGTTTTGTTCTCAGATGTATCCTCTGAGGCATCCACCAATTTTGCTCAGTACCCTTTAGTCAGCATCCCTTAGGGCTAAAGGGATTGTAAACTCCAAGCTGCACTTTGAAATCCAGCTGGCTGCTGCTCTCCACACTGGCTCCCGTCTAAGCCCTGGGTAATTTAAGTTGACTCTGGTCTCCAAAGCCAGCAGACACAGTACATCCGCTCAGGCATTTACAGTGAAAAATACTCATGGTTCTCAGATGGTGGTATATAAAAGCACGGAGCAAATGTCAACAGCCTGAGTGCATGATCACCTTTCAAAAAACCATCATTTTTCTCTCATTTTTTCAGCAAGTTATGCCTCTGAAGCTCATACCTTGCCTAGAAAAGCAGAACATACACAACACGATTCATGCCTTAGTGACTGGACACGTTTGACCCTGAAAGGTGTCTTGAGATTTTATTCTCTTTCCTGGCTGAATTTCATACTTCAACTGCTTCTTTATTTCAACTTTCTTCAGTGGATGTGGGATTCATCTTCCCCCCAGCTCCCTTTTAATGGTTTAGGAGTTGAAGGTTTTTGTTATTTTCTTCCTTAACTTTTTTTAATCCCTAGGTAGGATGTGCCAAACAAAGACGGGTTCACAGACTTGGCTCTTTGGGAACCAAATTGGTGGGCCACTGGGCCATGATCTTCCCTTGGCATTTTCTATAAGGGATATATTAAGACTGGAGCTTAATATATCAGTCACGTCCCTGCTCTTCTGCTTAAATTTGGCAAACAGCCTAGCATTGAAGTCCTCATTTCTACCAGGTTATCATGCTCTCCTTTATTGAACTGTTGTATTTACAAGAGCTAGAGAGATGAAGATCCACTTGTCAATAATAATGGTAATACTATCATTTACTGAGCATCTGCTTGTGCAAGATATTTTACACGCAGGAGCTGTAAGCCTTACTTGCAAGATGGGATTGTCTTATCCCTGTTTATAGATGAGGCTCACAGAAGAAGTCAATCGATTTGCCTAAAATCACACAGCTATGAAGTAATATGGCAAAGTTTCAAATTCAGAGCTTCTAATTCTTTCAAAAATACAGGTATGA
Organism: Colobus angolensis palliatus; assembly: GCF_000951035.1. Classification (NCBI taxonomy): domain Eukaryota; kingdom Metazoa; phylum Chordata; class Mammalia; order Primates; family Cercopithecidae; genus Colobus; species Colobus angolensis. The sequence goes on along the minus strand of NW_012120709.1, from coordinate 16,166,851 downwards.
CATGAAGTATAATTGGCAAAGACAGGCCCTTTCGGAAAATACTTTATAACTCCCATATCAAAAGGCAAAAGAAGGAGGAGTGTTTACTCTTTATCATGTGGGTGTGTCCTGGGACTTTGGTGTTCTACACCCCCACTACCCACCCAGACAGGCTGCCTTTTAGCTGTGTCTACAGGCACTATGTGTTGAGAATGAACAGCCTCATGACTGTGTCCCTCACACATGACAGTGCTTAGCCCGCTACCCTGTCTCATTGCCTGCAGGTCCCCAGCTACACTGTTGCTGTTTTGTAAGCCTTATTCCTGCAGCCAATTCAAATGGCAATTTAGATATCTCCCTGTCATAAAATAGTTGATCACAAAAAAGAATGAAATTCAGTGAATGACTTTCAGTTCTCACAATAGTAAGGTTAGAAGAAAAAATCCCCTTCTGTTTGGAAACATAGTCGAGTACTTGTCGGAATTAAGAATGACTTACATTCATACCATTTGGGAGTCATGTGCACTGACTCTCGGAAAGAAAACGTGATTCATCATAGATGGGTGTAGCGTTTGCCATGAAGATGCCCGTTATGTGCACCTGCCAAAGTTGTCTAGTTGTCTAACAGAGAACTGCTTAGGCAACTATCTTAGCTGTCCTTCACCAGGGCTTTCCAGAAGGTCTCTCCTAGCTTCCTAATTAGTACTCGGTGGCTTTTTCTGTCTGCTTTCTGGTGACCAATACCTCCTCCTCCAAATGCTGTCCTCCATTTAGTTTCTGTGACACTGCAATATCCTGAGGTCATGCTCGTTGCCTCTTCACTATGACTTCTTTAAGTCCCCTAAATGATAGCATTTTCCAAGGTTCTGTCCCAGGCCCCTGGGGCTTCTCTGGACACATTCTATGGCTTCCATAGCCTAGAGAATCGCTGCCTGTGGCTTCCCCAGGCCTCTGCCCTGAGGGTCAGGTCCCAGTTCCCAGCCCCTCCTTATGGATTTCCTCATGTGTGAGCATCACCTGCTATGAAATTCCTTTGAGCTCCTTTCCCTCTATCTAGCTGGATATTGTCATTCCACTGGCCTTTCCTCATCCCAGGGGCTGACTTGGCCAGCATCAATCCTCTTAGGGGCCTCTCCTGAGGGTCCTGTCTTCTTTCTGCTGCCCTGGATTTCTGGTGTCTCCTACTGTGTGAATTCAGTTCCATACCCTGGTCCCCCACCCAGCCATGCCTAAGAGGTGATTTTCTATATTAGATGCTAAACTCTGGTTCAGCATTATAATCCCTGTAATACTTGGCACACTATCCTGCACACAGTAGAGTCTCTATGAGTAGTTCAGTTTAATTTAGCAAATTCTCAACAAATTGATGCAATGAATACCAGCATCGAGGTAACACCAGATAGGCGGTGTTCAAGATCCTAGAAAGAAAGAGAAAAAAGCAGGAAATTTTAATGTACTACATTGAAAAGAAACTGTCATTTAAATGTCTGTGGAAGTTTATTCATTCTTGTACTGTGGAAATGTTTTGGATCCATGTTTACTATGTGAAGAAGCGAAGATTGAGAGAAAGTGTGTCAGTTTCTTGAAATGATTTTTTTTCCTCATTCACAAAGTTTGTCTTAAAGCCTGAATTAAGTATGACTACAGGATTAAGTTATTAACTCTGTAGAAACAGTCTCCCAATAAGTGTTCTCTTTCTTTTCCTTTGCAGGGGTCTTCAGGGTACCACATTGGGTGTTGAGGCTTTATACCACACCATTTAGCAAACACCATCTAGCATTTTTTTTGTTATCATTTTCCTGGGTAATTTGGGTTTCCCATGATTATCGGCCTGATCGCTGAGGACTGGACAGTGACTTATTTGCTGTTTTTGCACAGGCCCAACCAAAGCTGAATTAAGGTACTTACCAAACAAGCTAATAATGTGACATCCCTTCCAACCAATAGTCTCTAAACATTTAATGGAAATGATGATAAACTGATCTTCGACTAACATTTTATTTTGAAACATGTTTACTTACTCATTTCACCTGGCACAAGCAGAGTCAATGTTGTGAAAACAATTCCACAAAAACACTTATCTATAGTTCTGTTCTCTTTTGAGCTCTCTTTGATTTCCTGAAGCTGAAGTGTCTTCCTTGGGAGACATATTTTAGAATTCAAAATGTATATAAAAATAAACCCTTTTTTTTGCTAAATAGTTCTAAAACTACTAGGCATAAAACCACTTTCAAATGTTGCTGACTCTGAGCGTTAACGTCAGGCAAGTGTCAGTGGGCTGGTTTGGTTGCAACTTGCAGAAATGTCAATAGAGACATGCAGCTCTAGTAAGGAATAGCTACATATTTTGTATATTTGAGGATACTTCCTAGATCAGTGGCAGAAGAACCAATTTACATTTCTCTGGAGATGACACGTGTGGAAGCCTGAAATTAACTGGCCCTATATTTCCAATGTGTTTCAACGATGCTTTTGCGTGCATGGCGGATCGGCACCCTCTGCAGCTGCTGGCCTGTCGTAAGTTGAAACCAGCTCTGACTTGGGGCTCACTTCTGCATTCACTCCTCCTTCTGGCCTGACATTCTTTTTCTTTCTACTTATACTACATCTTTTCCTCTCTATAATGCCTCCTTTAACTCCTTAAGTGTTTTAGCAATTCAGTCATAAATCCTCCTAGAAATTCTCTTTTATAGTAGACCTGTTTTAAGTTCTTGGCACAGTCCCTGATCTGAAATTGCTTAACCCCATACCTCACAGCCACTTTTGAGGTCATAAGACCCTTCCCTGTGGCCAGTTCTAATTGAACTTGGTGAAAATCATAGCTACCTGATTCAGGATCAAGCACAGGTGAGTTGGCTGAACGAATGCCATTCTCTCACAAAGGAATTTGGAATCGAGATAGTTTGGGATTGAGCCACTCGGATGGTGGCAGACACTCATGAAAAATCACATAGGGTCAGAACCATGTATCCAAGCACAGTCAAGTGTAATCAGATGAAGCTAGGCCAAGAGCAGAGAAAGAGAACCAGAGAGAGGAGAAACCATGTGATTCTTGAGAATGGATAACTTCTCTGATTTTCAAATTTGTCTGTCCTTTTTTATCCTAGATACATTTTATTCTTTGGCTTTAGATGGCCCTGAGAAGTATTACCCTTAGAATAGTAACTTTCTACTTCTAGAGGACTATTATATCTAGAGAGTAGTTTCTCTCATTTCTCTAGCTCTTCTTTGTCCTTATGCTGCCTTGAGGCAATTTCTGTTTCTGTCAACAAAATAATCTTTAACCAAAGCCCCTTTCTTCTTTCTGCCTTCATGGTGGGCTAGTTGAGTGACTTCTGGGCTCAACCTTTCTTCTCCTCACCACCTGCTCCAGCCACAGCCTAGACCCCTAGGAACAATGTTGGTGACTAAAAGTCGCTTGCCTGCTTTATTAATTAAGGTAATTAATGATAACTGCCTAACAGTCAACCCTCCAAAGCCTCAGTAGCTTCACTGAGCGGAAGTATATTTCTCATTCACATAAAATCCGATGTGGGTTAGCCGGCCCTTTTCCATCAGTAACTGGATCCACCGTCTGGAATAAAGTGTTGGCCCAGGAAGGAAAAGGGAAGTGGAGGAGGCAGAACAACTCTAAACTGCATTGGGTTGGGACTGACACATGCCACTGTCACTTCCACTTACAGCCCACTGGCCAGATCTCAGCGTGTAGTTTCATCCCAACTCTACGGAAGTCTGGAAAATACAGAGAGAACAAGGTGAGTACTGGCTGTTTACACTGTAGTCATATTTGCCTGATGGGCCCAATGGCTTGATTGGATGCTTAGACAGTTGGTTGTGGAGAAGCTTGGTGGGTGAGCTCCTGTTTTGGGTCACTTAGTGTCCTTCAGCCAGTGCAGCTGTTCAAGGAGGAGACACAGAGGAGGCAGCGAGACCCGGGAGGTGGAAGCATGAACTCTCAGGAGCACGACCACGTGTCACCCCTGATCAAACACTTCTTCACCAGACCCGGGGAAGCTGGACTGCCAGATTTCCTGGAATATTCTCCAGACCTCCCTGTACTTGCCCCTCTCCCAGTCACTCTTTATAAACCTTGTGCATGTCATGCATCAAAGAAGTGATCACAAAGGCTCATTTTTACAAAAATGTGTAACAGAACTTATACCTCGAGATGGCTGCTGATCAGAAGGGCGATATAGCAAATGATTGAGAACATGGGCTCTTGTATCAGACTTTCTTAGCTGAAATCGCAGCTCTCCCATTTTCTAGTTGCATGACTTTTGTCTTAAGTTATTTAATCTTTATATGACTCTTTTCTCCTTTGCAAAATGAGAATAATAGTACTTACCTCCTAGATTTGTTGCAAGGATTAAATAGGCTAATACCTGCAAAATACTTTGAATAGTGCTTGACACATGGCACATGTTAGGCATTCTTGTTACTATTTAAAGCAGATGTGCTGAGAGAGTATGCAGTTATTTTAAGCACATTTGGAAATTTCTCCAAGCAGTTCTTTTAAATTTAAGTCATGATCATGTAAGATTGACATCTCAGACTCCTTTTGAGGTGATTAACTGAAGATGTCATGCATCCATTCAACAACTATCCTCTATACACTCTAGACTCCAGCCTGACTAAACTACTTTTCTTTCTCTCAGTGAACTGATAGTCTCTGCTCCACCCACATTCGCACTTCTGTGCCTGTAAATGCTGCCTTTTCCTCCAGTACTATAGAAGAATGAGTCTTGCTCCCATCTAGGTTTTGCCTGTCTTCTTATGCCCCAGATCCGATCCCCTGTCATCCTAATAAAGACTTTGCTTCCTCAACACTCCCATCTCTCTTGTACCATCTGTTTCCCCTGACAATTTCTCCTGACTACTTTCCTTTTGTCAATCAAGTATTTTGTAATGTTTTCTGCCTTACAAAACATATTTTCTAGACCAAACATTTTCATCTATCACTTCGTTTCTCTACTCTTTATTGCAAAAATTCTCACCAAATTATCTATATTCACTGTGTCCACTTCCTTTCCTCCCATGTTTTCAATCTAGTCTAACTTTTGTCCCCACCACTTCACCAAAATCGCAAAGATCACCAGAGATCTCCATGCTGCTCAATCCAATGGTTGATTCTCAATCTTTGTCTTAGAGGCACATGACTCAATTGATAATCCCCTCCTTTCAGAAATGCTTTCTTCACTTGATGTCTAGGACACCATACTCTTTTGATTTTTACCCTATATTATTGGCTACTTATTTTCAGATTCCTTTGTTCAAACCTCACCCACTTCCCAACTTCTAAGTGAGGTTGGGATGGGCTAGGGCTCAGTCCTCAGATATCTTCTACTCTTACATTCAGGCCCATTTCTTTAAATATTCTCTTTAGTCTGATAGCTTCCAGATGTGTGCACCTTGCCTTGACTTTCCCCCTGAATTCCAAATTCATATATACTAAAAAGTAGCTGAATTCTGGGCGTCTATCATCTCCAGCCTCAGTTTCCTAAAACAGAACTCAGGATTTCCAGTTCTTCTCCCCATTAATCCCAATCCTGTTTGTCCTTCTATGTTTATCTTAGTTAAATGAAACCACCATTCACTCAGTTGTTTAGATTATAAACCTTGACATTGTTCTCCTCACCCTTGCTCTCATGCCTTGCTTTCAATTCATCAGCAAATCCTGTCATTTGCACCTTGAAAATATATCCCGAATCTGAGTTCCCCTGCTATAACCTTAATCCAAACCACCATCACCCTCATTTTTGTGATGTTTCAATTGTATCTGAGCCTGTCACTTTGTTTTCTCATGTGTTTCAAACCCCATGCTTTTTTTTTTTTTTTTAAAGCAGTAGCCAAAGCTATCTTTTGAAAGTTTCCACCAATGTCTATAAGACCCTATACAATATCCTATACAATATCCAGGCTACCTTTCTTATCTCTGTGCCTGCCACATTGGTCTTCATACTGTTCCTTCAACACAACAAACATGTGCTATTGCTTTGGAACAGCCCTTTTTGTTCCCTTTTCTTGGAAGACTCTTTGCCCAAAATGTTTTAATGTGTCAGTTCCATGCATTTCATTTCCATTAATCACAAAGCCAATCCACATCTAACTCCCTCACTCCATTCAGCTGTTTGTTTTAAAATGTGACCTCCTCAGAGTTGTCTTCCATGATGATTTTATATAAAATATCTGTCTCCATATTCTCTTTCCTACTATTGTTTTGTTTTTTATCATAGCACCTATCAAATATCTATGTATTATTTGTCTCCCCCATATGCTCTTAGCTACTATCCATACGGATAGAGGATTTGTCAGCTTTATCTGTTTCTGCATGAATGATTTGCACAGTACATTTCTCCCTGGGTCTTTCTCTTCCTCCAGTTCTTCTGGCTAACTTCTTCTTATTCTTAATGTCTCCATTTGTTTTTCACCTCCTTTGGGAAATCTCTAGGACAAAGCTAGGTAGTGTTTCCATAGGCTTATGAAACGCCCTTTACCAGCCTAATCATGACAATACATTGTACAGTAATTTTCTATTTGTCCAGCTGGGCAGCACACAAGGCAGCTTTCTGATGCTTGGCTGTGCTTGCCTCCGAGTTCTTCCCCTAGGAAGAAGAGATGAGAGCTCCATCTCTCTGCTGGTAGAAGGAGAGTTTGTCTTTCCCTTCCCATAGGGCAAGAAGAGCTGCCTCCACATCCTCCTTCTGCTGTAGCTGAAAAGCCTGTTTAAAGGAATATCCTGACAGGGCTCAGCCTTTCGACCCCCAGAAAACATGGCTTTGTCTGCCATCCTGCAGCTCATCATGGGGGCCTGCAAAGTGGTAGGGGGCAGCATACGCCAGCATGCTGTGAAGAGAGGGAAGAGCTGCCGGGATAACAACCCCGCAGCCACCATAATGACTCAGATTAGAACAGAAGGGAACGCCAGCCGTTTTTTAGTCTGTCAGTTTTTCTATTATCCTCAAGACTGAGCATGAAACATTCATTATAACACGTCCTTATTGATTCAACTGATGGAAATATATTGGTATTAATAACACAAAACTCTAAGGCACTGGGGATAATAAAACAATTGATTGCGAACATAACGTGTCCTATTTTTATGTGGTAGCTCTGTGCATTTCATTTCCATTAATTACAAAACCAGCAAGTAGGCGATTTGGGTATCACATCATCAAGCTATATCACCATTTTTATTTGGTACTTACAGGATTATCCAGAGGAAATATAGTTTGATCGGTTGTTAGTAATAGGGTTTAATTTGAGGCAAAATGAAAATATCTGTTTGAAATGACTAACTTACTGATGAAAGGCATGAAGCTGAGGCTTCAAGTGGCTTAAATATGATCACAAAAATAAAATCAATTTTGGGGTATTGTAATATTGAGTCCTCTTAGGAAATTTAAAAAACAGGGCTTCATTTTTGTCTGTGGTCTAACTTAGGTTCTAGTCTTTTGACATAGGAAAAGGTATTGGGGAAGATTATTATTTTGATAAGGTATAGGAAAAGATGATTATTATGGGGTATATGCTATGGCTACATATTTACCTGAAGGTACAATTTTTTGCTTGATCATTTCCTTGGTTCCTGTTCCTCAAGAAGAGGTTATTGTCAGCTTCTGGCAAGACTGATCTCACAAGGACGTAGGATGTGAAAATATACCATTTAAAAAATGCATGGTACAAAACATTATAAAAATTATAAGATTTTTTAGAGAAAATCTAAATTTTGATGGCCTGCAATCAGTGACTCTCATTTTGTCATACTGTCTTCTGGTTTTTATTGTTCTGTGTACATTGTTAGGGTGCCATCTGTGTTTAGAACACATATTTAGAATGCTATCTATAAAATTTTCTATTCTGTTCTTTCATCACCTAACCATAAACATTTCCGTGTTTTTATTTTTATAATGGCTTCATAATCTTTCATACAGGTCTGTAATTGTCAGTTCATTTTGTAAATAATACTGAAATGGAAAGATCTCTACCCACGTGTTTTTCATATTTTATTCTTAGGATAGTCCTATGAGTAATTTTACTCAGTTAAATTGTATGAATTTTTAAAAATCTCAGAAAACACATTGCCAAATTACTTTTCAAGAGGATTGCACAAATTTAAATTGTCCCTATCAGTGTATTAGATAATAGTTTAAAAATATTTTGAACAGGATTAGGAATTTTTGCTTAGAATATGTGTTAATGTTGCAATATGCTGTTGTTTGTAATTTTGGTAGTTTTGGAGACAGCTTTCCCACTGTGTAAGTTAGTGTATTTCCCTTTGTGTGAATTGGCTTGTCATATTCTTTGTTTACCCTTTGGGTCTAGATACTTTTTTTTTTGTCAATTTCTATGAACCTTTATTTTTGCTGCAAGTATTTTCTTGGTTTTCTGTTTTCTTTTGTATTTTAGTTATGTTACTCATCATTCTATTGGGGCTTTAAATATTTAGTAATTGAATCTGTTATTTCTTATTTATGATTTTGTCATTCCTCTGAAAATGGATACAATTTTTAAAAATCTGTTTGATTTGAATGTTTTTCAATAATTTCAACTTTTGTTTTAGATTCAGGGTACACATGCACATGTGTTACTTGTGTGTTTCCAGAAATGCATCCATTTCCTCTCGATTTTCTAGTATTTCTGTATAGAGGTATTCATATTAGTTTCTGAAGATCTTTTGTATTTCTGTGGAATCAGTTATGTTACTGTTGTCATTTCTGATAGTTCTCATTTGGATTTTCTCTTTTTCTTTGTTAATCTGGCTACCAGCCTGTCAATCTTGTACAGTCTTCCAAAGAACAACTTTTGATTAGAATTTTATATTTTCCTCTTTAATAGTAAGGAATTTATTTTGGTAAATGATTGAAGAGAGTATTTTACATTAAGTACTTTTATTCTTACATCAATTATTAAATAACAGAAGATCATTTGAAATGCCTTGTTGGCAATATTATAATTTTGAAGCTCATCCAACAATATGTACTATGGAGTCAGGTAGTGTTCTATGCATAACATGAAAAATGAATAGGGCACCATTTTAGTAGTTAAGGAGTTCAGAATTTAGGCAAGGAAAGAGGGCAGGGAACAGTTTCTAAATAGCAGCGTTCTGGTATTTCATACAACCAATGAGTCACTGTTCTGGGAATCTGAACTCTATTCTCTTCCTTTTTCTATGTCCTTCTCCTTCTCTTTTTGTCACTCTGATTTGCTCTTGCTAGCTCTGTTTTTCTTGTTCTTGCATGCTTTTTGGCTTGTTTTCTCTTTTTCTTTCCCTTTCTCTGTTTTTCCCTCCTTTCTGGTTTTCTCTCTCCTGTCCCCCAACCTTCTCACAACCTACCACTTCTCCATCAATATCTCCTCCAGGAAAAAAAAGAAAAGAAGAAAAACTGCCTACCTCTGGGGAGGCATGCATTTCTAAATTAATGGTAAGGCATTAGTCAAAGCATGGGCTTAGGAGCTAAGCAGACTTGAATTCAAATCTCGGCCTTGGCAGTACCAACCGTAACATAAGCAATTGCAGGCAGTCCTCATTTTGCAGCGTTCTGATATGCAGGTTCAGTTACCATAAATTAGTTAAATAATACTGTCTCCCAACTGCATGGTTTAAATTTCAGTTGCCATATATATTAACTGTGAGTAATTGCATAAAGTACAAACTATGCTGCTAGCTCTGCAGTCCAAAGATCACTAGGTAAATAACAGATGGGCATCATGATCAGCTACCAGTCACATCACTTCTTTTCAAGTCTGTTGGTGATTGACCATTGTGTGTGTGTATGTGTCGGTTATTCAGATCAGGCAGAGACAGCAAAGCATGTAGTTGTATTGCCTACTGATCTCCTAGTGATAAACTCACATGCATCCACTTTACAAAAATGGATAATCAAAAGAGGGAATTGGCTAACAAAGATGAAAGTGCAGAAAAAAAATAATAATGCTGCTGGAAGTGAATGAGCATAAAGTTCTGGAAGGAGTAGCTGACTCTGGGAATATTGATAATGCCACTAATTTGAGAAAGCCTCCAGTTACACATTCTGAAAGGTTTTGTGAAGGTGAACTTACAAACGTAAATGAGGAAAATAGGAATGATAAAAAGCATGATGGTCCCAGAGGAAGTGGAACATCACCCTAAGGAACTCTTGGAACTATTTCACAACGTTAGAAGAATAAAGGATGAAATGCTCAAGCTTCATCCCAAAACAGAAAAGAGTATAACAATTTGCAAAACACCAAAAAGAAAAGATGTTCATTCTGTATCATAGGTGACATAGCAAGAAGGCAAGCACTGCTCAAACTACTCTTGATAATGTTTTTCAAAGAAAGAAAACAATTTAATTCTCTTAAATGACAGTGTACTAAAAAAGATAGTTTTACTGTTTATCTTCCTGTGCATTGAAAAGTTTTTAATATTTTGAGAAAAATTTTAAAGGTCACAGAACACTAGTAATGTTTTCTATCAGTTATTATCATTACTTTGCATGGTTTCAGTTTGCATGGCTATTTTTACAGTCTCTACTACCTTGCAAAGCAAGAACTACCTATTAACTTTTCTAAGCTGTAGTTTTTCTATATGTGAAATTAATAACTTACAGGACAGTTGTGAGGATTAAATGAGACAGTGCAGATAAAGTGCTAGATTCAGCTATAACTCAGTAAACTTTTAATAAAAGTAGCCATTATTAATTGTCATAGCTTTACTATCAACCACCAAATAAAGCAATATAGCATAACTCTACCAGGCTGGGTTTAAGGAAAATTGGCTCTTTAAGCCCAACAGCTTGGGAAAATATCAGAATTAAAATAAAAAAAGACACTACGATGAATTAGTAAAAAAGTATAAATTTTTCTAACCACCAGGAAATGGTATCTCAAAGATGCCTTACTCTAAAACAAGGACAATCTTGCTAATAAAATACTGTTTAAACCCATTTCCTTGGACTTGTAAGGAGAAGAAATAAAGTGATCTAGCAGTCTAATTTGAGGGAGTTCAAATCTTCTTTGTTCAAACTCTACTATTTCATCTCTGTTTTCTTTTTGAACTGAGAAACACACCAATATAGAAGAGCCCAGAAGTCATTATTAGAAGAGTTGGGGAGTTGTGGTGGGTGGAATTTAAACAAATGGTTCTCTACAATATTTCTGCAGAAGCTCATAATTACTCTCTAGTTACATTGTACTCACCTATTTATAAAAATGAGGATTAATGAACACAAGGGAAATGAAGTTCATTAAAATCTACATCGCTTTAGCCATTGTCGTCAGACGTTTTCCTCCTCACATCTTTCATAACAGAGTAAATATGGTTAATTTAATTTTTAATGCTTTCTTTAATCTGAAATCATTACTTTAAAAAAAAAGCAATGCAGTAATCACAAAGCAGGGAAAAATACAGAGTTGGTAAAGTCTCAACTCAGATGAAAACTGAGCAACTTTCCATTGCCTATGAATCAAGTCTAAATTCCTGAGCATCATGAAGGCCTCTCTTTTCTGGTGCCATTTTTTTCAGCCAACCCCATCTCATACTGCATTCCTATATTCCATCCACATTAATCTTTTTTATATCCTCCAGACATACAATGTTCATTTTTGATTAAATGTCCTTATTCTTGTCCTCTCCTTGCCTCAAATGACCTTCCTTCTCTTCTTGGTCCAAATGTTGTCCATCTTCAAAGTCCAGCTCAAGCCCCACCTCTCCAATGACATCTTCCTCAGCCATTCCATTCCTTATCAATCTGGATGCTCTCTGACCTTCTATAAAACCTATGGTTCCCACCAGTGTCCTGCAACCCTGAGCCTTTCAAGGTCTTGTCATATTGCTCAGTCATAGTTTGAGTTCCTGATGGGGTAGAACCCTACTGTATGTTTACATTTAGTGCACAGCTAGTTATAGTTTGCTAGTGTAGTTCTTCTAAGCAGAAGTAATGTCTTGTTCATCTCAGCATTCTACAATGCCTCGTATATAGTAGGGGCTCAAGAAATAATTATTGATAAATAAGTAAAATTTAGCATTAAAAATATTGTTCACTCTGGTATTTCCCTTTCAAGTGGGTAAACATGTCTCCCCTAATCATCTTAAGAAAATCCATTCTTCATCTCTCTTCAGTCTTTCTCAGAGGGATGTATTCACCACAAGCAGGACAACCATTACATGGCTTATCACTGGCCCCTTTGTGTAGGTCCCTCTTTCCTTGGACAGGTTTATTTGAGCTCTTAACCACAATATAGGTCAAAGAAATTAGCTCATATTTATTTTAAATCCCTTTATGATACTGTACACACAAAATGTGAAAGGTAATCAAACGTTTTTGTTGCATGTAACTAGTTGAAATATATATACACTGCTATATATATTTGCCTATATATATTTCTCTCTGAAATGATTATTTTTGTATCATATAGGCATAGCGTAAACAATCTCCAATCAGCTAACTCAAGACGATGTTACCATTCTAAAATTACAGTGGCAAAAAGTGAATAGTAAATTCTTTTTCTTCTGTTATTTTTTTTTTTTAATTTTACTTTAAGTTCTGGGATATATGTGTAGAACGTTCATGTTTGTTACACAGGTATACATGTGCCATGGTAGTTTACTGCACCTGTCAACCCACCATCTAGGTTTTAAGCCCTGCATGCATTAGGTATTTGTCCTAATGCTCTCCCTCCTGTTGCCCCCCAGCCCCCGACAGGCCCCGATGTGTGATGTTCCCCTCCCCGTATCCGTGTGTTCTCATTGGTGAACAGTAAATTATAATGTCTTTCTGAGTTAAATGTGTTTCTCTGTAGGTGTATGTGTGTATTATATATTTTAAATATATGTATATATGCTTATATATGTGCCTATTAATTGCTATACAATTTTTCTAAAACAGGCCATGTACATTGATACAAGTAAAAACAAAATGTAGGAATATAAACTTTATACTTCTTAAAGATGTTTGATATTCAGAAAAGGGTAGCAGACTATGATTTGAAAGTTCAAAAATGGTCCCCAAGGGATCCATGGTTATGGTAAAATGATCAGAGGGGAACAGGTAGGTGGTATCTAGAATAGAAGACACAGTCATGTTCAATTTTTCAAACTTTCTCATTTTAACATGTTTAAGTTGACATCAATAAGGAGAAGAGAAAGACTCCTCAAAGTTTTTCCTGAGTTAAATATATCTGCATTAGTGGTATTGCAGTTGACGGACCAATAAAGTGAAACTACAATCAGTTCCCAATCTTGTCATAAACTCCACTTTGTCCTGAAACGTTTTCAATGTGTCAGTCTGTCAAACCCATTTAAATTACGGCCACCTGCTCTTTCATACACAGGCTAACCATGGCTGAATCATCCATCTGTGGCCCAGTCTCACTCTGGAGTGACAACAGGATGTGCCTTTCTGAATCATTTTCAAGGGTATTGCCTCATTGGATTAAGTACCCACTATGTGCAGGCCACTGTTAAGCTTGTGGGAGTAACTCAAGAATGAGAATGTATGTGTGTGTGTGTGTGTGTGTGTGTGTTCAATCACAATGAAACAGAAGAGGCAGATCACACTAAAATGGAAAGACTATAGTAATTAGGGGGAAAAAAAAAAGACCCAGTCTTTATTTTTAAGATTGTTGGCAGTCTGTGCATATGAGTGTATACGTTTCAAAAAGACACTGATAACCATTCTAAGATACTTCTGGGATAGCCTTACACAAATAATACTCAAAACATCTTTTTTTTTTTTTTTTTTTTTTTTTTTTTATCTTTGAGACGGAGTCTCGTTCTGTAGCCCAGGCTGTTTCAGGTCATGTTCCTACAGAATACAAAGTCACGAGGTTTAACATTGTTAGACAGTCTCTGGAGCATGTTTCATGAGACACTGCCAAGCTGCTT
>NW_012120709.1:16139528-16152802 GCF_000951035.1 Colobus angolensis palliatus | reverse complement strand
ACAAAGGCTAATAACTGCTGAATGAATGAGCTTGCTCAAAACATCTTTTTTTTTTTTTTTTTTTTTCTGTCTCGGAGCTATTGGAAAAAGCATCTCTGATTTATGAGGCCATTTCAGGTCATGTTCCTACAGAATACAAAGTCACGAGGTTTAACATTGTTAGACAGTCTCTGGAGCATGTTTCATGAGACACTGCCAAGCTGCTTGGCAGGTCAAAATATCAATCATCCTTGCTATGACCATACTCACATAGGCCCAAACTGGAATTCTGAAACATTCCCAGCAATCCTTGAGGTGTCACTTGGTATGCATCCCTACTTACACAAAGGAAATCCATCAGAGCTGAAACTTATTCATATTCACTTGGTGCATTGCAGTTCACTAGCGAGGCAATAGCAGCAGGGAACTGCTTATAACGCTCTTTTCAAAGACTGGTTATATATGGCAGTGAATATCTTTACAGAACATAAGAAATAATAGCAATAACCTAATTATAAGGAAGATACGTGCATTGACTAGGAAAAGCACTGGAAACAATGGCTGATTTGTTCATTGTGGAACAATTGCTCAGAAAGAGAGTGGTTATAGAACACAAGTCTCTCCTGGTGCGGTAGAACTATTAGGCAGCCTAAGGGAAGGAGTTCTCAGCTAGAATAAATGAATTTCTGATGCCAGTGCAACAGTCTTAGAATGGAAATACATACCTAGAGTTTGAAGCCTGGCAAAAAACGTGCCAGGACTAAGTGGAGCTGGGTGCCACTTCTATGGTAGAAAACAAGGCAGAGAAGAGCTGTAATTCTCAACTGGTTCTCTGGGCAAAAGTGTAGCTTGTAACCTTCAAAAATATGTGACCAAATTTTAACTAGAATAAAATTTACTTTTGCTGCAATGAAGACTGTGTGCAGTTTAGATATGCACAGAATGCCCTGTGGAACCTACAGTTGGGATAGCTATGTAGCAAGCATAGAGGGGGTGTGAAATTGTCTGCCATTTTCCAGTAAACACGCAATCTCTTTTTGTTGCTGGTGTAGTCTCTTCGTGTTCACTCTTTGAAATTTATTATTCACTCTGGAGTACTTGCCCCTTCTCTCACCCTACACATTATCCTTGGTCAGTCTTTGTTTGCTGTGCTGGTGGCTCCATTTAGCACCGAGGCACTCATGACTTCTCAGCAGGATTTTAAACATCATTCTGCCATTTACTACCTTAGTGATTAAGAAAAATTTATCTATAAAGTGTAAGTTACAGTATCTGCCTTACAAAGTTGATGTGAAAATAAGTACAGGTAAAGCACCTGCATATAGTGGAATCTAAATAAGTATTAGCAAGTATTACAATTAATAAACATCTCTTAGAGACTTGGAAGCCATGATCAGAGAGGATACTCAAGACAGCTTGGAATTATAATCACAATGGTTAACAGGTATTGAGCATTTAGCAGGAATCAGAAACCAAGCTAACTCTTCATATGTTAACTTGTACAATTCTTGGAGCAATCTTATAAGCACAATTACCTCCACCTCAGAAAGCTGGGGCAGAAAATAGCTACATAACTGGCCAATGTGCACATCACTCGGAAATGGCCAACTGGGATCTGTATCAGGGTGGTAAAGTCTGGCTCCAGAGTCAGCTTGTGAAGTGCTATGAATCTTTGATATGACAAATTTATTCTAAACCTTGTTGTTACTTCATTCCATACTCATGACTGATTCTTTTAAAAATAGAGTTAGAAGGTAAGTCCAAGTGAAGGCAAGTGAGAGACTGATTTTAAAAGGAGAAGAATAGTTACCAGTCCAAAGCTTTCTTCTCACAATTCACAAAACAAACCATATTCATTATTAAGTGAGGTGTGCTTGGGCCAGGTGCTGTGTAAAGATTAGAGAGAAAACCAACTATAGCTCAGTTCCTTGTATTAACAAATCTATGTATGCCATGCTCTTGATGGGTTTTTAACAGAAAAACACTTGAATGAGACTTTTGTCACATGTCATAGTTGTTTAACAACTTAAAAGTATTTATGTATTGGAAGAAGTATAAAGAAACAAATCGGGGCTGGGCACGGTGGCTCACACCTGTAATCCCAGCACTTTGGGAGGCCAAGTCGGGTGGATCACCTGAGGTCAGAAGTTCAAGACCAGCTTGGTCAACATGGTGAAACCCTGTCTCTACTAAATATACAAAAATTAGTCGGACATGGTAGCAGGCGCCTGTAATCCCAGCTACTCCGGAGGCTGAAGCAGGAGAATCGCTTGAACCTGGGAGGCAGAGGTTGCAGTGAGCCAAGATCATGCCACTGCACTCCAGCCTGGGCAGCAAGAGCGAAACTGTGTCTCAAAACGAGAACAAACAAATATTACCTATAAACTTTGTATTCTGCTCTTTGAAATTCCAGAGTTGTCATTAGGGTGGAAAAAACACCCCCCGCACAAGTGGTGCTAGCCCCCTCACCTTATATATATATTCAGTATGACTCCAAATACTAAGTAACTATAAATGCCAACCAAAGCCAGTGTAATTACCTTAAATGTTCAAAAATGTTTTCAGGGCATCAATCACCTGAAGGATAAAGTCCAGCCTCTTTTGGTATGTTAGTAGTATTTAAGGCCTCTTACAATCTGGCTCCAACCAACATTCTCGGCCCTATCTCATTCCACTTTCCCCTTTCCCCTTTCCTATCAATGCCTCGTACTCATTCCCATAAACACCTGCTTCTCTATGACAATGAGACCTACTATTCAAACTGACCCAGTAGTCCCATTGACAGTTTTTTTTTTTTTGGATAAACATAGAAAATGACCCTTCCAGTCTTAAAGCTTGAAACTTCCATTTGTTTTATCTGAGTTCCTTCCTCAGGAAAGGACTCCCAGCCCTCTCAAAGGATCAAAGAACTGAAACCTACTGGGTAATCACATCCAGACAATGGGACTCCAGGCCTCTCATTTATCACGATTCCTTCCTTTCCCCTCCCTACGTGCTGTTTTCCCACACGTAATTACCTTTTTTCCCTCCTAAATATACCCATAATTTTAGTTGGTCAGAGAGATGAATTTGAAACTGATCTCCCATCTCCTCACTGCAGCACCCAATTAAAGCCTTCTTCCTTGGCAATGATAATTGTCTCAGTGATTGACTTTCTGTGCAGCAAGCAGCAAGACCTAGACCAAACCCCTGGTGTTTCAGGAACAGTTTCACAATCCTGTGGTTTTATACATCTTGTTTCTTTTATGTAAAGCTATGCTGTTTGTAAGGTAGTCACTGGCTAGTTAAGTGTTATTTAAATGTTTAATATTAAACTAAGTAAAATTAAACATGCAGTTCCTTGGTCACACTGGCCACATTTCAAGTGCTCAGTAGCCTCAGGTATTGGATAGTTCAGATGTGGAACATTTTCATCATTGAAAATTCTACTGGACTGCCTTGCTTTAAAGTGCCTCAATTTCCTCCCAACCTTCAACTTCTTGGCCCTTCAGATTCTTGTTTTCGGGTTTCCATCTAAAAGTTACCCCTTCGTGGAGCTTTCTTTGGTGCCTCCCTGTAATCTATCTCCCACTGTATTTTGTCTTATATTTCTACTCCAGTACATACAATTCTGTTATCTCAGTTGTGCATGTGGCTATATCCCCCACTTGAATGTCAAAACATGAGAAAAAGGACTTTATGTTCTCATCTTTTATCCTCATCACAGTTCCTGAATTATAGAAATGATTTTTGGATGAATGAATGGTTTGGGATTGCATACAAAGATCCCTGATTTTGATTTTATTTTTCTTCACTCCTCTAGGGGAGGAAAG
Source organism: Colobus angolensis palliatus (assembly GCF_000951035.1). Lineage (NCBI taxonomy): Eukaryota > Metazoa > Chordata > Mammalia > Primates > Cercopithecidae > Colobus > Colobus angolensis. The sequence continues at coordinate 16,149,011 of NW_012120709.1, read as the reverse complement.
AGAACGTTGTGTAACATTTTCATGGTGTTCTGTGGAGCGATGAGAATAAATAAGAGTCCATCTTTCTGACCTTTCAATGAATCTGGATTCATAAGGTGTGTTGGGCTCAGGGGACCTGCATTCATTGCTGTCTGTAACTCTTCCCTGATCTCTGACAGGTAAATGTGGAGGTGGAAATGATGATTATCACTAATTATACCTTCAACCCACATACCTGTACCAATGTGTCTTACCTTCCTATCCAAAACTCTGCAGCCCAACTTACATAGATTTGAAGGGGAAAAGCACCTACGAACATGATACCAATTAACCTCTGTGGTTGCCTCATTTCCTAGAAATTTTCTAAAAGAAAAGATTTAATTGTCTGGTTAATATGGAACAATTTTATAGCAGTCACAGTCTCTGACACTATAAAATTATGTTTGTGTGCTTTCAAAGAGCATCATCTTTGGCCATTTCTATTTCAACAAAGTCATCAGCAAACAAAAAAGGTAGATTCATAGTACAACATTAAGTGTTAAAAAAGTTATGATAAAGAATAATTTTCTAACCCTCTCACAGTTCACACAAGGAGACTATGGAAAACTAAGAATAGGCTAATGGATGAGAGGCAGCCTGGTGCAGCAGAAACAAAGCCCAGGAATGAGAGACAGGTGCACCGGTGTTCAAACCTCAATTCAGACAATGTATACATCTTTCTGAGGTGATTTTTTTTTTGAAGGTGGTGAAATAGGACCTGGGATATGGTCATTCACATCAGAATTACTAAGGGGAATAAGTGATTTTGTTAATTTCCTAGGGCCGCTATAACAAAGTACCATAGACTTGGTGGCTTAAAACAATAGAAATGTATTCTTCCATAGTTTTGGAGGCTAGAAGTCTAAAACCAAGATGCTACAAGGACTGAAACAGGCAATTTTCCCTGACCCCTTTGCAGGACTTGTGACAAGTGTGTCTTTCTTACTCAGCCCACAGCTCTTAACCCCTCACTGAGTATGAGCATGCAGGTGAGCGTGTGCAGGAGCTAGGATCAGAGCTTCTGGGTGTTGGCAGGAGCAGAACTCCGTGCAGCCCCAGGGCAGCATCTGGCAGGGTACACATGACCCCTGGAGCCTCAGAGGCCATGTGTTACAGTGCTCTTTTAGTTTTGCCATCTGCAGATGGCTTAAGTGTTAAACAACCCAAGCGCCCACAGTCGTGGCTCCTGAGCTCTTGTCTGGCATCCAGAAAGAATCAGATTACATGAACGAACTGGAGGGTGGTAAATATGGAGGATTTTATTGCCAATGAAAGTGGCTTTCAGTGGGAAGGGGAGCTGGAAAGAGGATACGGCAGGAAGGTGGTCCTCCCTTGGAGTCTGGCTGTCCCTGGACAGGCTCTTCTCCAAAGTTCTGCTATGAAGCCATTCCTCTGAAGTCAAGCTGCTTTTCTGATGTCTGGCTGTTGCTTCTTTTCTCTCTTTCTCTGCCACTTCTCCACCAGTGGAGCCTGGGGTTTTTATGGGTACAAGATGGGGGCAGCATAGGCCAAGGTAATTTTGGAAAAGGCAACATTAGAATGGGAAAACAGGGATGTAAAGTTTTCACTTTGGGCCGTGGTTCCAGGCTTGAGTGTGGGGCCTTCCCAGGGACTGCCCTCTTCTACCCAGTATTTCCCTGCCTCATATCAGGGCCACACTCTATTCTAGCTTCTGATGATGGCAGGCAATTCTTCGCATTGTTTGACTTGCAGCTGCATAAGCCCAATCTCTATCTCTGTTAGCACATGGCCTTTTCTCCTGTGTGTCTGTGATGTTCTCCTCTCTAGGTTTTTGTCTTTGTGCCTCTTCTCTTCTTATAAGGACATTGGTCATACTGGATTAAGGACCTAATCTACTCCGGTGTGACCTCTTCTTAATTTTCATCTGCAAAGACTCTGTCCAAGTTAGGTAACATTCACAGGTAGCACAGGTTAGGATTTCAACATAATTTTGGAGGGTACAATTCAACCCACAACAGTGATTATTATGAAATTCAGACTCCTAAGGCCCATCTCAGAGCTATTGAATAATTCATTAACATTTTGAATGCAGTCTTCCATATGATTTCATTGTACCATAAAGTTTGGGAATGCTCGTCTAGGAAAACAATGAATAGCTGTTGAGACAGAGTCTTGCTCTGTTGCGAGGCTGGAGTGCAGTGGCGCGATCTTGGCTCACTGCAACCTCTGTCTCCCGGGTTCAATCAATTCTGCCTCAGCCTCCCAAGTAGCTGGGACTACAGGCATGTGCCACCATGCCCAGGTAATTTTTGTATTTTTAGTAGAAACAGGGTTTCACCATGTTGGCCAGGATGGTCTCGATCTCTTGACCTTGTGATTCACCCAGCTCGGCCTCCCAAAGTGCTGGGATTACAGGTGTGAGCCACTGTGCCCCTCTGAAATCCAGGCACTTTGTGAAAAAAGAAATGTCTGTCCGTATTGGAGGAAGTGATGAAGCAGACACCAGGTCTTCTCTTCTATGTTGAGTGGGAGACTTAGCCATTTTTGTTATTAATGGTAAGGGCAATTCTACAAGGCTGGAAATGCTTGACAACTCTTAGGTGACTTGAATGTTGTATATTATCAAGTTTATTGGATATTATTTTCACATACAGTTGTTTTATTGAGACCAGAAAGCCGTGACCTTTGAAAGTAAACATTTTAGTGTGACTCAGCTGAGGAAGCACCCAGGAGTGAGTGATTCCAGTCAGTAGAGATTGGGAGTCTGGAATCTTAATAAGCTCTTAGGTAAACACTAAAGTTGACAACTGCTTTGGATATTCAGAAATTATGCACTGACTAACCAATGTGAATTCCCTTATACAGGCCAAACAGGATTCAGCCAGGAAGTGCCTGACTCTGACCACTAGTTCTGATTTGGTTTACCACTGTCTGCCCTCTACTCACAGGTTTCGTAGGTCTTACAGCTGATCTGGCTTCTGAGTTACCACCACTCTACTTCCTGGCTATCTTTCCACTGGTCTCCTTCACCCATAAATGAAGTATAATGGGGATATCTTTCAAGACTTATTTTCTTCAAGAAGTTAATTATCTTTATTTTCTAGTAACCATGTTGCACAGTTGTGCCAAGTCAAATTATAGGAGTTATTGGTATTGCTTTATAACAGCCAGATTACCTACATTTTATATATCAGAAGTCTGGGTCCTTACTGGAATGTTAAAAAAGATGCCAAGGCAATGGCAGAGGTATTCTAAATCCAGAAGTTGGAGGGTGGGATGGGAGAAAGCCATAGAAAGAAAACAATAATTATGCAGATTTTAGGCCTTTCAAGGTTAGTATACTTGGAGATGATATGACAATTCAGGAAATAGGGACAGGGAAGTCAAACATTTTTGTGTATACCAGCATTTAACCCAATTCTATTGAATATTATTGGGTGATTTTCCCTGGACAAATTCTCAAATAATTGAAAAATGACAAAAGGATAAATATATTTAAAAAATAAAAGCAAGAGGAATGTAATAAAAGAGCAAGAAAATGAGGTATTGACCATGTCCAGAGGCAGCCCCTCGCATCTCTTCTGGCATGGCATAGCAAGCAGAACATATGAATAGAGCCAGTCAGACTTGGGGTTAAATTCCGGACCTATCATTGTACAGTTCTGTGATTTGAAACAAGGATCTTAACCCATTGTTATTCTCATTTGTAATATGGAAGTTCTAAATACCCTCTTCAGGAAGCTGAGTTGAGGACGCCATGTGTAAAGTGCTTGGGGTTATATAGTGTCTGCAGGCTCCTCTCCCCTACAAACTCCAGTGATTTTCACTGATCTTCCCATCTAATGATTAGGTCACTGGGGACTTAGGTACATCTTACTCTTTCCAAGCTCTTTGGGGATAATATATACATTGCTTATTTTACACAGTAATTGTGACAGTTGGAAGAAATAATGTGTGTGATGATAATGTTTGACATACAAATCTGTATTAATTAGCTTTTTATATTAGCATTTTTGGTAGCTACAACCAAGATCTCTCAAATGCAAGTGAACTAGACAACAGATAAGTCAGCCTTGAAAAGATATTTGTCAAATAGATAGTTGTCTCAAGGTACCATCTCTGCCCATCAGCAATAGATGCTTTCTATGGATTTTCCTTATATTCTTCAACTTACTAATTAATTCTACATTTATCTCAATTCTATGAACATTTATTGAATGTCTACAATGCTAGGTGATGGGATATAGAAATAAATAAATTTACCTGAGGGAGCTGGTTGTCGTGAAGAGACACCATATATCACAGAACACTCTACTCATTATAACTAAAAACATATCATTCCCAAGAATGGAGGACTAACTACTAAACTACTGGAAACATTTTTCTAAAGTATGTTAGATATATATTTCAAGGGGTTTGTACTATATAAATTATAGCTGTCAGAAAACTATGAAAATATCCTAAAGTGAATGCACTAGGTTGCTTCCAAGGGCAGAATCCTATTGAAAATGGACTGTCCTTTGGGTTCTATCAACTGGAGCTACACAGTAAATGCAAACTGATCATCCATCATTGGTGTCTCCATTTACCAACAACATCACACTCTATTTAGCCTCTTGTGACTGGAATCTTATAGCCTTTTTCTTACTCAAATGAATGCTCTGTCTTACTGGGTTAGCTGAGTATTTTCTTGTCTATGATCCAGGGAGAATGAATGACTCAGAGCAATGCCAGCCTGGAAGCCAACAAGAGGAGTTCAAATCAGGTTGGCTTGGTTTGCTAAATCAGGTTTGCTCAGATTCTCATGTGATCGACACTTACAGAGCAAGAAGCAGCCAAATTATTAACTAGAAGCAGCCAAATTAATTAAATGTGGCTACTTAAGAACCTGATGCAAAGGTAATTTTGTCCATTTCATTCTTATATAGTATCTAACACAGTGTCATGTACAATTAGGTGCTTAATAAAGGCCATTAGTTTTATTGGATGAATGAGGTTTGGCTTTATGGAATTCCATAAATAAAGATATGACTTAGATTACATAAATTGGTCAATACATACAACGTGATTAGCCAGTGGATAATCCATGCTTAACTGGTTTACAATTGTTTCTTAACATTTTCTGTGTAATTATTTTATTTCTCCTTGCTCCTCTGCAGAAGGTGAGTTGAGAGCAAGCTTTCCAATGAAGCCATTCTTTAAAGGGCTTTGCTTCTGCAAGGATATGAACGAGACATTTTCCCTCAGGGTTTTATGCAGTTCTCACCTTTGGGTCAACACCACTGTTGATGCAGCTATTTTGGTCCAAAGATGAAACTTCTTTCCTTATTCTTTGGATTTCAAGATCATCCAGGTCCCTAATCATCAATTCTATCAGATTTACAGCCTGACATATTTTAAAACCACATATTTTGTAATACATACTGTCCTGAAATAAAATTTTATCCATAATTAAATATGTCCTAATTAAGAGAGAAGACAAGTAAAAGGAGAAATAAAATACAACTGAGTTGATTTAGTTAACTAATTAATTAAGTGGATTTATTATAAGATTTTTCAACATGTAAATGTGGGAAAATGACTACACTAGAAAGCAAAATGAAGTATAATGTATCCACATGAGGAACTGCTATGAATGTAAAAGCTACAAATGTACCTTGATGCAAATTTGTTGCATTGGTGACTTAAATACCATGAGTGACATTGTCATCAGTGACAGGATTTTCTCAAATGATAAAAACTCTTGGTAAAGTTCCAAAGAAAACAAAGTATAGCTTTTTTTTCAAGTTATATGGCAGTTGCATTCCTGGAAATTCAGTACATATTGAAACTATGCAAAAATACTTTGAATTTATGATGCAATACAGTTAGAGTCCAAGCTTAGAAAATTATCATTTTTTTTCACTTACATGTACAGGTCATGTAAAATTCCTGTGGGATTTGGGACAAGTCTTTGTGTATGGGACTGTTCTATGACTTGCAGATTGTCTAGAATCCTTGGCCTCAGTCCGCCAAATGCCTTGAGGACTTCTGAATAACTATGATGACCAGGACATCTCTACAAATTCCAAAACTGATCCCTCGGAGATTACTGATTCAGAGAAGCCAAAAAATTAAATTAGTCAAAAAAGAATAAATGGGGGGAGTCCTAGGAAGCTGGCAGTAGGAGCAGCATCATATTTGAATCTCTCTAAATTCCCCCATAAATTAGGTAAATCCATGAGGATAGACAATGTAGGTTAAGAACAATATCCAAAAAAGGATAGGAATAGGGAGAGCATATGAGAAGGAGAATAAGATTGCTCATTGCTTTATAGTTATTAATGAAAAGTAAAAGGATATTGCCTCAAAGCAGATGCTCAGAAAGGAGAGGTTGGAGAAGGGGCTGCAACTTAATCTCAACATTATTTATTATGGGGAAGTTATTAGACAATAACCAACAAAGACAGTTAAGGAAGATGAATTAAAATGTTAGTATAAAAGTAACCACTGGAATAAAAATACAACATCTCCTATGTACAAAAAAAAAATACATTTAAGAGAGAAAATAATAGAACATACAATAAAAGTATTGGCATAATTAAATATGTATTTTAAATATTTCAATTCATGCTTCATATCACTAGCAGGAAAAACTCCAAAAGAAGATAAAATTTAGGATAAAAAACATAGGATCAATATAAGTGCTAGGAATAAACATGAATGAATTCCTCTATAACCCCGAAATAGAAAAAACATTCCCACCAAAATTCAAAATTCAGAAGCAATTAGAGGAGAGAATTCTGATTACATTAAAAATTTTATCCTGGGAAAGGAGGCACCATAAACAAAGAAAGGCCAGGCATGGTGGCTCATGCCTGTAATCCCAGCACTTTGGGAGGCCGAGGCAGGGGAAATCACCTGAGGTCAGGAGTTCGAGACCAGACTGACCAACATGGTGAAACCCTGTCTTTACTAAAAATACAAAAATTAGCCAGATGTGGTGGCAGGCTCCTGTAATCCCAGCTACTTGGGAGGCTGAGGCAGGAGGAGAATCACTTGAACCTGGGAGGCGGAGGTTGCAGTGAGCAGAGATTGCACCACTGCACTCCAGCCTGGGTGACAGAGTGATACTCTGTCTCAAAAATAAATAAAGAAATAAAGGGAAAAGACAAGTTTCAGGAAACATTTGCAATTTATATGACAAAGGGCCAAAATCTTTAAAAATTTTCTAAAAATAAAAAAATAGACTGAAGAAATGAACAGAAAGTAAAGAGAAAGAGATGCAAATTTCTCTTAATCAGATGAAAGATGATCAACTTCACCCATCACAATATATGTACAATTTAAAACTGCACTGAGGTACTATTTATTACCTGTCAGATTGGGAATCTTTTAAATGTTAGACAACATAATCTTTTGTCAAGCTATGAGGAAACAAATACTCTCATATACTGTATTGGGAATGGAAGATGATACAAACCCTATATAGGAGAATTTGTCAATACCAAGCAAGATAACAAATGCACTTGTCCTTTAGCCCAGTGCTATAAGGGTGGAGCCCTCAAGAATGGGATTAGTGCCCTTATAAAGGAGGCCTTGGGGGAGCTGCTTTGCTCCTCTCCTATGTGAGGATGCAGCAAAATGATGCTATCTACTAGCCAGAAAGTGGGCTCTCACCAGACACTGAATCTACTGGTACTTTGATCTTGGACTTCCCAGTCTCCAGAATTGTGAGAAATTGATTAATGTTTTTTTGTTCTAAGCTTCCCAATGTATGGTATTTGGTATAGCAGCCCTAATGATCGAAGACACCCAACAACCAACCTTTTAGAATTTCATTCCAAAGGTATACTGGCAAAAATTCAGGAAGATGCATGACTAAATCCAGTCATCCCAGAATTATCTATGATAGCAGAAGACTGGAAACAGCACAAAAGTTCATTAAGAGCGGGGGTGGGGTGGGGTGGCTGGGCAAATAAACTATAGTATTAGTACATCCACCAAACTACGTTCTGTGGAGCACCATAGGGGAATTAGAAAAACCCAGATGCTACTGTGGAGTATTCTCCAGAATATACTGTGTGTGTAGGGTGGTTAGGGGAAGTAGGAACTATTTGTATAGAATGCTTAACCTGATGAAAAAGGGAATATGAGCATTTTTTTTTTTAAAGAGAAAAGGATAAATTACAAAAAGGTTACCTAGCAGGAAAAAAACAAAAATAAAGGGGACAGGGATAAAAGCTAGACTTATTTGAATCCTTTGTTTTATAGATGCGACTTTGGGACTATTTATCTATTTTGCATAATTACAAAACAAAAAATTTTTTAAAAAAGCAACCCCTAAAAATGTGAAGTAAATATGCACTTAGTGGTATAACCACATAGAACAGAGCTATTCTAAATGAGCTTGAAGCACGGTTATTTGACAGTCATTTCTAGTGGAATACAACCCAAGAATGAAAATAACTGAAACAACAATTGAAGTATTTATAGTAATTGGATTTTAGGTGGTAATGTCAGTATTAGTGGTAGTGTCAATGTGCTGTGGGATAAAACAAATGAATACTTATGTACTATTCTTTCATTCCCAGTGTTTTTAAAAATTGAGATTCTTAGTGTGCAACAGGAGATACAGATTTAGGGTATAAGTAAAATAATTGTGCTTCTCAATTTAAATCTGAAATATGAGGATGAACATATGTAATTGAACTTACGTATATCTATAATTTTTCTGTAGATCTGTTTACTGAAAAGGTCCAGAAAAAAATGACTATTTATTATTGATAACATTCTTAACACCTAATTGTGTTATTAAAATACTATTTCTCACTATAAGAAACCAGGGATTCTTGGAGAATTGGCTGATTTCCGGTTTGGGGCAGAAGATACGCAAGATGAACTTGACATATCTCATCATTACCAGAAAGGGAATCAAAGACTTTACAGTCAGATCAAAAGGACTGAAGAGAAACTTCAACAGTCTCCCCCTGGCTAAAAATGGGAAAATTTGAGCATAAATAAGGATAAAAATTACAATGTTTTGAAACATATTAATTATGAATAAATCCAGGAGTTCATAATGATGCATAAAAAACACTCTCATTGGTCAGTGTTAGGGTATGTTAGTGAACCAAATTCTTATTTTAAAACATGGCAAATTAAGAAAATAATAAAACAATTTACCCTACCATTTCCCTTAGAACTATTCTAAAACATTTCCAAAAAGTTTATAAAATAACTTCTCTTTTTAGTTTTCAGCTAATGAATAAAGGGTTTGGAAAATTAGAATATTACTATTTGCAATCTTTACTGAATTAATGAATCTAGACAGCCATTGATCATCAATAGCTGCTAACAACCTAGTAGAGACAACAAAGCATTATATGTATCCTGGTGGCAAAACACAACCTAGGAAATAATCTTGCCAAATAAGCAAACCTGAACTTGATCACATCTCTATGTCCAGCTACCAACTTAGAAAATACGAAGGAGAGACAAATATGTTTTTTTTTTTTTTTTTTT
>NW_012120709.1:16106931-16134033 GCF_000951035.1 Colobus angolensis palliatus | reverse complement strand
GTTCAAAATGCAGAAATCACCGGTCTTCTGTGTCCTTCGCGCTGGGAGTTGGAGACTGCAGCTGTTCCTATTCGGCCATCTTGCTCCGCCCCCCCGACAAATATGTTAAACAGGATGGACTGCAATGAGCAAAATCCAAACTGCAGGAAATTCTTACAAGACAAATGAATGGCTTCTTCAACAATAAAAGTCCAAAAACTATAAAGTACTAGGAGGAGAATTCACAGGTTAAGAAAGACTAAAAAGGTATTGCCAATATCTATGGTCCTTATTTGGATATAAATTAAAAAACAATGCCCACAATTAAAAACTTTTTTGAAAAATCACATTTGATTTTTAGGAGATGATTGGAAATTTGAAAACCGATGCTTTGGTGTTACCAGGGATTAGTGTTATATTTTAGATGTGTAAATGATATTGTTATTTTAAAATACACTATGTTTTGGAATTTCATAATGAAATATTTGAAATGATATAATGTTTGGAATTTGAATGAAAATAATACAGATAGTGAATAAAGGTAGAGATAAACCCAGATTAGAGATGAACCCAGATTGTTGGGGCAGAATAATAGCTTCATAAGTTTTATTGTAATTGTTCTACCTACTTTTATATGCATTAAAAATGTTTCACAATGCCACAATATATAAATATTTCAAAATATATTTTTTGAAAAGCACAAATATTCAGAAAGGTAGCACTCTGGCTAGATGGCATGGCAACATACACTCACCTCTGAGATTCCTGTTTCTCTCTCCTTATCTGGATCCTATTTTCTATCTAATTCCTTACTAGATTTTCCCACCCTTTCTGTCTTCAGTAATACTTTTTTTTTCTGTGTACCTCAGTTCTCCTCTCCTCTTCTTCCTCACTGTAGTCTCTTTTTTCTACTGCATCTTATTTTCCACTGATCCCTGCAACAATTGGCCATGACATTGAACTGAAAATTTGTTGTTCTTTTTCAATTAGGGAAACAATGAATTGAAGTTTTATGGGTTTTTTTTTTCAGCTTTATTGAGGCATACCTGACAAATAAAAATTGTGTGCAATATTTAAGGTATGCAACGTGATGTTTGATATACATACACATTGTAAAATGATTACTGCAATCAGGCTAATTAACCTCTCCGTCACATCACATAGTTATGATCAAACTCTGTTGTGGAAGAATTGACAGTAAAACCTAAACACTTTTTCAGTTTCCTTTCCACCTGCAGTAGCTGAGATCAGAGACATCCACACATATGAACCTTCTTAAATTATGAAGGTTTCCTGATAAAGAGGCAAGACCAAGGGATATTGAACCCTGTTACCCTTTAACCTACTCAAGAGTGATCTCACAACAGCCATCCTGGATACGCAGAGCTTTGCTTGAACTAAGAGTCCACCAGGAACATTAAGTTTCACTGTGAGCTGGTATGGGGTGTGTTTTGGACACCTACTTGCCAGTAACCTGGTTGATCATTGCAGATAAACAGCCAAACCATTGAGAAGAAGATTCCTTCTTTTTCTTTTTCATGTCTGCTTGTGTGAAGTCAGTTGAAAGATGACCTTGATCAAAGGCTGCTGGCAGAGGCTACAGGACTTTTATTATTTATTATTTATTATTTATAAAGCATCACAAGTGTTACGCAGCAGTTTGCAAAACATAAAACACCAGAGAAAAGATCTATGCTGTGAGGAGATGACAACGTAAATAAAATGTAAACATCACCATGGATAATAGTTAAAGCTCTTGAAAGTTAGAAATATGGGTTCTTCTTTAACTTGAGGGAGCCTTGGCAGAAGTAGATTCTAAGAGGAATGCACCTAGAAAAAAATCAATGGCAGAATGCCAATAAAAGTGTTTTGAAAACAATATGTAGTTGAAAGGTCAGCTGACCTATAAAATCAATGCAAATGAAAACAGTAGTTTTCGTTAAATTATCAAAGGTTTAAAAAATGATACTATACAATTCTTGTAATGGTTCTAAAATACTGCCACCATCATTCATTTCTGGAGATATTGTAAATTGGTAGAACACTTTAGGAAAGCAATTTAGTGCTATTTTTCTGTTAGAATTCTTATGCATGACATTCTTTCACTGTATTTATAACTTTATCGTATTGCACAAAACAGTTCAGCACAAGTTAGCCTTTATGCACACACAGTTGTGAACATCCTGTATTCCTACTATCAAACGCATTCTTTCTTTCTGTTATATCACACATTGATACCATTTATCCTGGTTCCTGTGAGCTTTAACTCACTGGCAGTTTTTCATAGCAACCTTTATTTCCCGGTAATAGCAAGCAGCATAAAAAGGTTTTTGCTCTTTAACTCTTTGTTTCAATTTCTAGAATAATTAACTGATAAAGCCAAAATATTTAAAAATCCATATAGATGAAGATATTTGTAACATTGTTTATCTTATAAAAATAGAAATAACCTAACTTGTATAAAGTGGAGGCTTCAGTAAGTAATTATGATAAATCATTTGATATAGTATATGATCTTTAAATACTGGCTTTGAAGATTATATATTAAAGTGAAAAAATACTTAGACTATAACGTAACAGGTAAAAGCAAACAGTAAATATCTAGTGTTACTATAAACAAATTGAAAAACTAGACAAGAAGGTAAAAGGAGGCATCACATGCATAACGGTGGTCACAAATAGACAGATGGATTGTAGATGATTTATTTTTGTTTCTCCATTATCTAACATTAAAAAATGCATATATATGAACACACGTTGATATGGTTTGGCTGTGTCGCCGCCTAAATCTCACCTTGAATTGTAATAATCCCCACGTGTCATGGGAGGAGTCCGGTGGGAGGTAACTGAATCATGCGGGGCAGGTCTTTTCTGTGCTGTTCTCACGGTAGTGAATAAGTCTCATGGGATCTGATGGTTTTATAAATGGGAGTTCCCCTGCACAAGCTCTCTCTTCCCGGACATTCCTCTGTTCTTCCTTCATCTTCCACCACGATTGTGAGGCCTCTCCATCCATGTGAAACTTTGAGTCCATTAAATCTCTTTTCTTTATTAATTACCCAGGCTCCGGTATGTCTTTATTTGCAGCATGAGAATGAACTAATACACATATATCTTCACACACATATGTATGTTCATAGAATAATGTCATTTTATTTAACATCATTTCATTCTAATGTTAATAAAAAAACAATTCCCACTGGGGCCGCTGTCTGTGTGGAGTTTGCACGTTCTTCCCATACGTGCATGGGTTTTCTCCTGGTACTCTGGTTTTCTCTCCCATCCCAAAGATGTGCACGTGAAGTTAATTGGCATGTCTACATGGTTCCAGTCTGGGGATTGGGGGTGTGAGTGAGATGGGATGGTATCCTATTCAGGGCTAGTCCTACCTTATCCCCTGAACTACCAGGATAGGCTCTGGCTACTCACAGCCTTGAACTGGAACAATTGAGTAAATCCTTATCTTCTTTTTAGTCATCTATCTTAAATGTATATGTAGCTCACATTTACTTCAATGTTTAATATTAGAAGTGTTTTGGTTTTTAAAAATTTGTTGATGTTTTTATGATTATATGCCATAGGAACTTAACTCTTGTTTACATCAATTAGCCTATGGTAAAATTTGGTTTAATTATGTCATTTTGTATAAGTTGCAGTTTACAAGAATCTATCAATAACCTTAAGGGACAACTTACTGTATATATCTATATATAATATATATATGCTAATACACCATCTGAAATGCAGAAAATAAAGGGAAAATATGTGGCAGAATAGAAGTTGTATGTCACATTTCATGTAAAATGCTACCTATGGTGTACCCAGTCTAAAAAGAAGCTAATAAATCTTTGAAGCTCATCAGAAGAGCTATTCCAGGGCTTACTGGAAAACTGTTCCTATAAAGACTGTGTGAGGACCTTAAGGAGCAGACTTCTCCAGTGAAGAAATTGGATTTTTTTGATACTACATTTTCCTTAAAATTTGTTAGAATTTTAAAAGATACCCATTCCTTAATAGCCACATGATGATTTTTTATGTGATAATTGTATAATTGAAATTTTGTAGTAGTAAATAGTCTCTATAAAGAGATTTTGTGTTTAATGACACAACTGATTACAAAAGTAAGGAGAAGGAAAGAGTTAAATGACATTAGAAGAAAATAGTCAAGAAACAATCAAAATGAGACATGTATTAGTAGCACCAAACTTACTGTTATTAAGCACCCAGGGATTTGAAAATAGGTAGTGCTGAGACACTGAAATGGCCAATCAATACTGATCAGTAATGACTGTTTTGGTGCAAATAGCTTTGTATATTTCTGTTTACTCTTTTGACATTTAGTAGAAGCCGGGACTCATTTGAATCGATGTATAAAGGACAGAATGTAGACTTTGGAGACAGACACCTCAGTTCAAATCTCAATATCACTATCACACATTGGGTGTGTGACCTTGGGTTGGTCACTACTTTTACAGGCACAGTAGCTTGCAAGTAACCAGTCTTCAGCTGGTTGCAGAAATCAGAGGCAACAGCTTATATGCAAGGTGTTTCTTAGTGACGATGAATCCCTGCATCCAGGTATGAAGATTTCCTGGCTTCCTGGAAGTGGCTCTTGAATCACTTGTTGGTGGGAGCAAATGGGGTAATATGTAATTGCCAAAAACTCTCCCTGGCCTCTGAACAAGAGCATCTCCGTCACTCTGCTCTGGACTCCTGCATCCCTCCCTCCACTTCACCCTGTTCTCAGCACCACCTGAGATTGCATCTGCCTTTAAATCTTCACTCAGGCTCCTTCGCCTTCATGCCTAAATCTACAGTGATTATTTGAAACAAACTTGTTTCACTCTTGGTTTTCATTGAGGTTACATCTCCCAACTGATCTATTTCCACCTATCCATTCCCACTTTTTCCTTAGCAGGCCCCCATTTTTCTCCCCCTTATGCTGCCATATTTCATTTGCAAGTTTCAGCCTTCCCATAAGCCCAGCCAGTCCCTTAGCTGCCACTTGACAACAATGTTTTCCAGGAGCATACATCTTTCTCTGTCTCTGGGGAGGGTGAGACAATGATCAAGCCAAATGATACCAGTAACTGTGATCATTATCAGTTGATAACTCAGTTCCCTCTTCCCTTCATCATTACCCACTGTCAACTCCTTATCAGCACAAGGCAGTATTCCAAAGTGGTTTAGAGATTGAGGTTCTGGCACCTGACTGCCAGCGTTAATCATGTTAACAAATATAAAGTGCTTAGTGCCTGGGACTTGGTCAGTACCAAGCAAGCATGAGCTATTGTAATATCTCTACATCCTCTGCAGGGAAGTAGTGGTCAGCTGTTGTGTGACCTCTTTATGGAGGTCACCAGTTGATATGGTTTGGCTGTGTCTGCACCCAAATCTCATCTTGAATTTTCATGTATTGTGGGAGGGATCCAGTGGGAGGTAATTGAATCATGGGCAAATCTTTCCTGTGCGGTTCTCGTGATAGTGAATAAGTGTCAGAGATCTGACGGTTTCAAAAAGGGGAGTTTCCTTGCATAAGTTCTCTGTTTTTGCCTGTTGCCATCTATGTAAGACATGATTTGCTTTATCTTGCCTTCTGCCATGATTGTGAGGCTTCCCCAGTCATGTAGAACTCTAAGTCCAGTTAAATCTTTCTTTTGTAAGTTGCCCAGTCACAGGTATGTCTTTATCAGCAGTGTGAAAATGGACTAATACAACAAATTGCTACCAGGAGTGGGGTGCTGCTGAAAAGTTACCTGAAAATGTGGAAGTGACTTTGAAACTCGGTAACCAGCAGAAGTTGGAAGAGTTTGGAGGGTTCAGAAGAAGATAGGAAAACATGGGAAAGTTTGGAACTTCCTAGAGACTTGTTGAATGGCTTTGACAAAAATGCTGATAGTGATACGCACAATAAGGTCCAGGCTGAGGTGGTCTCAGATGGAGATGAGGAACTTGTTTGGAACTAGAGCAAAGAGGACTCTTTTTATGTTTTAGCAAAAAGACTGGTGGCATTTTGCCCCTACCCTAGAGATTTGTGAAACTTTGAACTTGAGATAGATGATTTAGGGTTTCTGGTGGAAGAAACTTCTAAGCAGCAAAGCATTCAGGATGTGACTTGGGTGCTGTTAAAAGCATTCAGTTTTACAAGGGAAGCAGAGCATAAAAGTTTGGAGAGTGTGCAACCTGACAATGTGCTAAAAAACAAAATCCCATTTTCTGAGAAATCCAAGCTGGCTGCAGACATTTGCATAAGTAATGAGGAGCCGAATGTTAATCCCCAAGACAATGGGGAAAATGTCTCCAGGTCATGTCAGAGGTCTTCATGGCAACCCCTCCTGTCACAGACCTGGAGGTCTAGGAGGAAAAAGTGGTTTTGTGGGCCAGACCCAGGGTCCCTGTGTTGTGTGCAGCCTAGGGACTTGATGACCTGTGTCCCAGCCACTCAAGCCAGGGCTGAAAGGGGCCAACATATAGCTTGGGCTGTGGCTTCAGAGGGTGCAAGCCTCAAGCCTTGGCAGCTTCCACTTGGTGCTGAGCCTGTGAGTGTACAGAAGTCAAGAATTGAGGTTTGGCAACTTTTGCCTAGATTTTAGAAGATGTATGGAAACACCTTCATGTTCAGGTAGAATTTTGCTGCAGGGGTAGGGCTCTCATGGAGAACCCCTGCTAGGGCAGTGCAGAAAGGAAATGTGGGATTGGAGCCCCCAGATAGAGTCCCTACTGAAGCACCACCTAATGGAGCTGTGAGAAGAGGACCACCATCCTCCAGACCCCAGAATGGTAGATTCACTGACAGCTTGCATCGTGTACATGGAAAAGCTGCAGACACTCAATGCCAGCCCATGAGAGTAGCTGGGAGCAGGCTGTACCCTGCAAAGCCACGGAGACAGAGCTGCCCAAGACCATGGGAACCCACCTCTTGCATCAGCATGACCTGGAAGTGAGACGTGGAGGTCAAAGTAGATCAGCTTGGAGCTTTAAGATTTGACCACCCTGCTGGATTTCAGACTTGTGTGGGGCCTGTAGCCCCCTTTTGTTGGGCCAATTTCTCCAATTTTGAATGGCTATATTTATCCAATGCCTGTACCCCCAGTGTATCTAGGAAGTAACTAACCTACTTTTGATTTTACAGTCTTCTAGGTGGAAGGAACTTTTCTTATCTCAGATAAGACTTTGGACTGCAGACTTTTGAGTTAATTCTGAAATGAGTTAAGACCTTGGGGGACTGTTGGGAAGGCATGATTGGTTTTGAAATTGAGCATATGAGATTTGGGAGGGGCCAGGGGTGGAATGATATGGTTTGACTGTGTCCCCACCCACATCTCATCTTGAATTCCCACGTACTGTGGGAGGGACTCAGTGGGAGGTAATTGAATCATGGGGGCAAGTCTTTCCCCGTGTTTTTCTCATGATAGTGAGCAAGTCTCATGAGACTTGATGATTTTTAAAAGAGGAGTTCCCCTGCACAAGTTCTCTCTCTCTTTGCCTGCTGCCATCCATGTAAGAGGTGACTTGCTCTTCCTTGCTTTCTGCCATGATTGTAGGGCTTCCCCCAGCCACATGGAACTGTAAGTTCAATTAAATCTTTCTTTTGTAAATTGCCCAATCTCAGGTATGACTTTATCAGCAGTGTGAACATGGACGAATACACCAGTGCAGCTTCAAGGACCTTCAAGTGCCCTATTTCCTCTTCACTTTTTCAAATTTCCCAGGTGACCCAGCTGGAGGCTATTTACCATTGTAGAATTCTGAAGCTCTCTGAGAGCATGAAGAAAGCTATGGACCCCAATTTTGCATATAACACTTGGAATTCATAAACTCCTAAATACCATTTCCGGACCTCAAGTCAAGAGCCCCACGTTTGAGGATGAATTTATCAGGTGGAGTTTGGTTTCTTTGAGGGGGAAGGGATTTGCACATTACCATCATTTCATGGTATATGTATATTTTTATATAATGTAAGGAGTTTCCTTAAGAGATGTGTATTGGATTATACAATCAGATAATTTAAATCTATTAATATATAACTTCAATTGGATTAAGTTTTAGAGGTAGTATGCACAGTAATAAGTGCATGGGCTCTATAATGGGGCTACCTGGATTCCAGCCCCAATTCCATCACTATTGTGTTACATAACAAATTGCCTAACTTGTCTGTTCTGTTTTTCATCTATAGAATAAAGATAAAAATAATTCTAACTATATGATGTTATTTAAATGGTTAATGATTAAGTACAACAATGCATATGAAGTTCTTAGCACAGTACCTAGAATATAGTATGTTTTCAATAAATGTTAGCTACCACTAAATGGCAAATTTATCCTTTTATTCTCATTTAAAATTATTTTCACAATGATATGGTTAGGCTTTGTGCACCCACCCAAACCTCATCTTGAATTGCAATCCCAATAATACCTATAATCCCTGTACATCAAGGGAGAGACCAGGTGGAGGAAATTGAATCTTGGGGACAATTTCCCCCATGTTTTTCTCATGATAGTGAGTGAAGTATCACAAGATCTGATGGTTTTATAAGGGGCTCTTCCCCTTCCACTTGGCACTTTTCCTTCCTGCCGCCTTGTGAAGAAGGAGCCTTGCTTCCCCTTTGTCTTCTGCCATGAGTGTAAGTTTTCTGGGGTCTCCCCAGCCATGCTGAACTGTGAGTCAAGTAAAGACTGTTTCTCTATAAATTACCCAGTCTTGGGCAGTTCTTTTTTTTTTTTTTTTTTTAAATTTTTTTTTACTTTTTTTTTTTAGTATTATAAGTTCTAGGGTACGTGTGCACAACATGCAGGTTTGTTACATAGGTATACATGTGCCATGCTGGTTTGCTGCACCCAACAACTTGTCATTTACATTAGGTATTTCTCCTAATATTATCCCTCTCCCCTCCCCCCATGCAGTGACAGGCCCCAGTGTGTGATATTCCCCGACCTGTGTCCAAGTGTTCTCATTGTTTGATTCCCACCTATGAGTGAGAACATGTGGTTCGGTTTTCTTTCCTTGTGATAGTTTCTGAGAATGATGGTTTCCAGCTTCATTCATGTCCCTGCAAAGGACATGGACTCATCCTTTTTTATGGCTGCATAGTATTCCATGGTATATATGTGCCACATTTTCTTGGTCCAGTCTATCACTGATGGACATTTGGGCTGGTTCCAAGTCTTTGCTATTGTGAATAGTGCTACAATAAACATACCTGTGCATGTGTCTTTATAGTAACATGATTTATAATCCTTTGGGTATATACCCAGTAATGGGATTGCTGGGTCAAATGGTATTTCTGGTTCTAGATCCTTGAGGAATCACCACACTGTCTTCCACAATGGTTGAACTAATTTACACTCCCACTAACAATGTAAAAGCATGCCTATTTCTCCACATCCTCTCCAACATCTGTTGTTTCCTGACTTTTTTAATGATCACCATTCTAACTGGCATGAGATGGTATCTCATTGTGGTTTTGATTTGCATTTCTCTGATGACCAGTGATGATGAGTATTTTTTCATGTGTCTGTTGGCTTCATAAATGTCTTCTTTTGACAAGTGTCTGTTAATATCTTTTGCTTGGGTAGTTCTTTATAGTAGTATGAAAATGGACTAATACACACAATTAGACAATACTGCAGATCTCATGAAGTTGTGACAATGAATAATGCTTTCCTGATGCTTTTTAGATTGACAGGCACGAATCTAAAAATCTTCTATCCTCTCTAACTGCAAAGAAGAAATCTATGGGTGAGGATAAATATAGAATCTCCTATTTTTAGGGAAGCTGATATTTGGGACATTTTCTTTCAAGCCTTAAATATTTTAATACCTAGGTGCTTATAAGTAAGCTGCCACCATTCTGTGTTTGTTTAATGGCATGCAAGGTTCCAGCTTTCCATTAACAAGTCCTGTTGTGGGAAAGCTGTATTTGAACAGCAAGAAGAACCATGGTGCTCTGCATGACATTCATTGACAGCTACCCAGCTCTGGCCCATGGTGACAGCCAAATTTTATAATAAAATCTGGCCACTTATTGCCAGCCAGAAAGAAAATGCCATGTTTCATAGTTTATTTCTTCCTCCTGAATTTACACTAAAAACTTCCTTTAAACCAAATACGTGACCTACAATGTGCCAGAGGCCCAAGGCCTTTGATCCTCTTGTCTGCAGACAATGTTAAGCTCAGTTTCTAGGTTGAGGGGTATGTTCATGTTCTGAGTGAATCAATATTTCATATAGTTTTCCTGTAATCTGTAAACAAATTAATCTATATGTATCAAAGACCTTATTATGAATTGCACTGTTTTCCAGCTCTAGATTCCTTAAGATCTGAATAAACAAAATCTTATTTGGATTCATTTTATTTGCAAGACCCTGAAGGAGCCAAGATAAATCTCCCCATAATTAGGAATAAAATATTTATTTGCAGATAATTTTTTTTTACATCGAAATTAGCTTGTATCTCCAGAAATCTTGTCTCCAGTGTGATAAGCCATAAATAATGACCAATTTCATGTTGGTGAAATTAAAAATCATGAAAAGCTATTCAAAGCAATTTACAACTTGACAGAGAAAAGAGATTCTGTTTAACATGCAGTAAATTTCTCCTCCACTGAATTCAGACTGAAGCTGAGAAAGGGTGAGGAGAGAGAGAAAACAAAATAAAATTTGGTCCTTTCTTCCCTGAAACTTTAATATTCGGCTTGAGTATATGCTCTTTTCCCAAGTGAGAAAACAGTTCTCGCACCCTTTCAAGTGTTTTCCTTTCCTTTGACGTGTTTGATGTTTTCAGGAGTACTGGGAGGTCGTTTTGTTTGGATTTCTGTTTTCTAATTTTCCTCATTTTGGTTTGTGCTTTGACATGGGTACAGAACTACCGTATCTCTGGAGAAAGCACCTTGAGGTTCATTGTAGGTTCTGGTCACATAGTAAATGTTCCTTTCTAAAGCCTGCGAACTGTTATCTCAACTCAAATGCTAAGCTTCCATTGTGAGCCATCTATTCACAGGGGTGTGAGAGCAGCCTGGACCACACCCCACAATGAACAATACAGATAGTATATCTGCCCCAAAGGAGACATTTATTTATTTGTGGTTTCTTCTGCCCACACCTGATTACAAGTCAAACTCCTGGACACTGCAGAGGCCCTTACCAGAAAGGCAAGCTACTGCTTAGCCCAGTAATCACTCCTTTACTCCAATCTGCTCTTGCTACTGGCATTTCTTCCCTTCTTAATTACCACACTTGTCACCCAGATGTCGGTAGGATGACTGGCACAACCCATATTATGTGACAGAACCACTCTGTCAGCAAATGACCTGTGTGGGCATCAGAAATACAAAGAATATGAAGGGGGAACATCAGCTAAGAGCCAGGGAGGGAAATCATCCTGAGATGAGCAAAGTGGGCCCTGCCAGCCTCTTCCCTGGGTCATTGCATCTTCCTGGGGAACTCAGATCAATGAGCCTTTACATTTGTGCTGCGAATTTTGGTCTCCTCACCTACCAGATTAAGCATGAAGGTGTTCCACACGACTCACCGGGGGTTACTGCTTTCTAGTGTTGCAATGAATTGATCTGCTGCTTTTACTCCATTAAGGTGGGTCAAAATGACAGCACAGCCAAAGTTTGCCAAAGAAAAATACAATATCTAAGTGTTAGGTGTCCACAGACTCTTTCTCTCTTTGTTATTTAATATTTGTCTATTTGTTGAGCTTTGCTGCCCTTTTATCTCTTCTGAACCCATGATTTGAACTCTTCCTACTTACTTAATTATTGTCCCTTACATATGTTATAAAAGGACAAATCCACAAATGCACACAGCAGCAGAATAGCTGGGGTTACTGATCTGACATCCCATTTTTGTATATAACAAGAAGAATGTGTTGCTTTATTATTCCCCCATCCCCCTTCCACTAACCTCTCCTGTTTAAAAAATAATCTCGTTGTTTGTGTTTGTTTACTACTCCATTCCCATTTTCTGTGACTACAGGTCTGTATCTTATTTTGTCTTACTGGGTGGAATTTATGTGACCCCATCATTTTGCTTCCTTTACTATTTTTCTTAACTGTACTCAGGGAAGGAGCTAACATATAGCTATAGGCATATCATTATAAGAATAGTTAAGACAGATTAATGATGTTTAGCTCTGTTCATGTGGCTGAAAGTTATATTTGATGATATGCTCCGATGAAAATAATTTTGTAATTAAAGCATAAAATATTGAATTAGCTATTTCATGATATTCAACTACCATGAATCTTGAAAGTGCTAAGTTCATTCTGTAGTTTTACATATGCTTAATTGCTTTTAGTAGAAGAAAATGTTACATTATTTAAAATAGGATAATATATCATTACAGTTCCATAAAGCTTCAATATCCCTTGATGTACATATTTTTATTCTCAATATCATGACACTATTTTAATTTTTTTGAAAAAGATAACACATTTAATTCACAATATAATTTTTAGAGATGAGGGAACTCACTTCTCTTAAACGCTAATTGTTTCTAGGTATTTTATATACACTCTATAATTTAATCCCATAGCAGCCCTGAAAAATTAATTTCCAGTTTTTGGTTATCCTCATTTTCCAGGTAATAAAATTTCAGGCTTAGAGAGGTAAAGTAATTTTTGCAGCTAGATGAGCGTAGTGCTGGGATCAAAATTCAGATCTATTTAGTCCCCACACAGTGCCTGAAAACTCATGTAGTTTGTTAAGGAAATTGGAAACAAAGTCATTGGGATTAACTTGTAATTATTGCATTTCATGACTTGTCATGTTGAAATGAGGGGTCTGTGGGTCTGCCTTTATTAAAAAGTCAGGTTGTTAAGCCACTTAACTCATATGGCAGAGTACAGGGATTGATTCAATATGTTCAACAGGAGAACCTGCAGTTAGTGGCACAGACAGCTCAGACACTGAGCAGAGAAGAGCAATTCAGAGATTTGTGGTTTCAGGGAGATCAGAGAACAGACAGACTGATTTAGAGAAAAGGCAGAACAAGTAGATTGAAGGCCCCCTGTCGTCATCTGGTGATTTAGAGGAAATAACAAGGTATTTTCTCCTGGTATTTGAAAATTAGGACTTGTTCTATTATATTTCATTGAGAGCAAGCTTAGAAGCAAAACAGAATAATTAAAAATGACTGAAAAAGATACAAGGAAGCAAAGAAAAATAGGACTGAAAGAAAATACAGTTACCTCAAAATATTATCAGCAGTTATGTCTGGGAGTAAGGGTATGCATTAGAATTTTTTTTCTCTTTGTATCTTTTTTACCTTACAGACTCTATTTATTATATATCATAAATACAGTATATATTTATACTGGTAATATAGAATGGTGGTTTATAGAATGAAAGTTAATATAGAATGATGGTTAAGTGCTTTGAAAGCAAAACATAAATTTTAAACCCGGTTTTACAACTTAGTTTTGCTACCTTTGGCAAGTTACATATCCTCTTTGGCAATCATTATATTTAATTTATAAAATTACTAAATAAATGGTAACTGTTGCTATAATTGATATAAAAATTATTCCTAGTACCTAAACATTGCTGTTCTTAATGGAATTAGATTTCTGCTTTTTATAAGAATGAACTACTTTATTTATTTTGAGTAGTTAAAAGTATAATATTTCCTAAATACATTTTTCTCCTAAAGATGCCCATGCCCTCAACTACAATGTTCACCTCTGTCCCTAACCCACAGTGCCACAAAACAACTGGTGGCAGTATCTAGTCAGAAGTAGAAGTCTGAAGGAGAAATTGTGCAAGCTCAGCCAGACTATGTCAAACCTTCCTCAGTGACTGTAATGCTGGGGAGCCTGCAGGGGCTCAATATCTGTGCTATAAACTCACCCATGATTGCCTCAAAAGTTCCAATTGTGTCTTACCTTTCTGAAACCCAGTAAGCCTTCAATACATATTTAAACATATGACTCTTTGTGTATGTGTAAACCAAGCACATTCCAAGACTCTGCATGGACCACATGTGGCACAGCATTGCAGTAGAAGGACAGTCCTGCAACAAAACATAACTAACGTAATTCCAAGTTTTACTTACATCTCTCAAAGAACATCACTGCTGTCAGTCTGCAATACTGACACAGCACTCCAAAACCAACGTTTTGTTTCTCAAAAAAAATTTCCCAGGATTTAATTTTTCTTTGAATCGTCTCCTTTGCCCTATTTGTCTTGTTCTACCCCTCTGGCAACCCAAGGCTTCCTCTAAGGTTCTCCACCACCCACTAATTTTATACTCTGTCAAAACTGCCTCTCACATCACACCGTGTAAGTTCCTCTTTGCTTTCTCCTACTCCAACTAGCTCATTCTGTTTTGTCCTCCGGGGTAAGTCATGGCCTTTTTGATTGAAAATATTTTAGTTCTCCCTGCTCCCATCCCTCAATAATACACCTATCTGCTGATTATGGCTGATGGGGCTGAAGAGGGAATATAGAATTAAATAGTTTTTATTCCAGTTACACGTGGCAATTGTGCCGCATTTAAAATAAGCACCTGGGTGATCTCTCTAATTTCAAAGGTATGTTATCATTATCTTCCTAAACTATTAGATATCCAGCAAATATCTTAATCTCATTATGCTGCTATAGTAGTAAAAATAATAGGTTCAATTAGTTAAGTGCCTACTATGTCCTGGGCACTGTACTGAGTATTTAGGGCATTCTGTTTTATTTAATCTTAATAACAACCTTCTGAGAGATTAAGTAACTTTTCTGAAGTGGTGTAGTAAGTGGTAGAATTAGGATTTCATCTGAATTTCAAGTCTACATAACTCCAAAGCCTATGAGCTTAATGACAATACTATCTCTAATTTATTAGAAGAGTATATCTGCTGGTTAAATAAAATAATCAACCATGGTCCAAACCTGGGTTAGTATCTGAGGTTATTACCAGCTGGACGACTCTGCTCTACTCTCCTGTATAGGATGGCATTAATATGATAATTTTTTCAAGTATAAACAAATGCAAGAACAGAAGCAGATTGTGTTACATCTGTTATATATCTGATTTCTTCTGTAAGGGTTTATGACTCTGATAAACTTCTGAACAGAGCAGCATTAAGGACAAAATTCCTTTACTTGATGTTGAGGGCTTCAGGTTTTCTATGTTGGAGTTTTATTTTTATTTTTTTTTAATAAATAAAGCCTCCCTAGTCATAGATCCTAGCGCATTTGAGCTTTTGGGTTTAGGTACGGTTATGTTTGAGCTTCCACTGCATAAGTTGGCTCTTGCTTTGGACATAAATTGAACATTTCTTTATGGGATGACCATATTACACAGGTCTGTAAAATTCAATCATTCTGGGTCCAAATAAATGTGTGGAGAGGACCACTTAGACATTTGCAGACATAACCAGATTTGCTACTTCAAATCATTACATCAGATATATCAGTATCTTTTTGTTCATCCTTGCATACAACCTCTTTCTGCCAGGTGTCACTAAATGTTAATTTTGCTATGGATTCCTGACTGTGTGTGTGTGAGTGTGCATGTGAAGTACTTAGTATGCATATCTATAACCTTTCTATTTATGCAAAATTCATCAGCCTAGAAATCTTAAAGGACACTTTTTCTTTTTTTTTTTTTTTTACTCTAGTTTTTAAATTTTTCTCTCTAGTCTTGGTTGGAAGCATTGTAAAAATGGCTTCTTACTGAATTCAGACCTACTCCTGAAGCCAATCATAGCATAGTGTAGAAAATGCATGGGGTACAAATTACTGAAATAAAGTGATTAAAGTGCTTTCAGGTTCCAAAGAAAAGATGGCTTCTCCAGCAGGATATGAGTCAGAGGACATTACTTGATTACTAAAACAATCCTTTCATCACTGGTGAGTAAATATAGAGCCCATGAGAGGTTCTGCATTGACCCATGGATTTCACTCAGATAGTTCTAGCAACTCTGGGGAAATGATACAAGATTAACCTGGGTATTTTAGAAAGAGTTCTAGAAGATTTTAGCATGCTGTCATCTACATTAGTGTGTTACAATGGTGCCATTGAGCTAAATCCAATTTGACATGCTGAACAGTGACAATTTACCATGACTGTGAAAGGCTTTTGCAGGTTCTGCCTTTCCCTCAACTAATACCAGACCAGGTTAGTTGTGTTCTCTTTTCCTTTAGCTTTAAACTCCATAAGGTCTCTTCAAATGTTGTTGAGTCGTCATATTTTCTTGCCTTCCGGTTACGCTACTCAGAGCTTTTGACTGTGACCTTTTCAGATTCCTGTGTATCTTTTGGCCACAAACTGGAGTCACAGGTATTACCTGAATTTGTTTAATGTAGGCAGATTGCTTCAAAAGAACTACGATTCCTCCAAAATGCATTTCTGCCTGTAAGTTTTTCATGTCCTATCGGCTCATTCTGTTGCTGTCTAGTGAGCAGGCCTGGGGAAGTGTGAGGATAAATATGCAGCATTAATAGGAGGGGCCAGAGCTAGTGACAGAAATGCAAAGCCCCACTCTGTGATTGATTTTCTCCCCAACCCTAGGTTTGGACAGCTGGACAAAGATATTAAATCTGAATTGCACCATATATTTGAATTGTATATTTGGGAAAAAAAATGGAGTGTAAGGAGTAAAATGGAGATTGTAGTTTTAAGAGTGAGGACTAATTCTGAACATTAAACCAGAAAGGCTCAAGTTCTAGCCTCTTATCATATGAGGGTTTGATGGAAAGCTAATACTAGGCTTTTGAGTGGTTTCAAGTGTTTCTGGTTGTGCGTGTGTGTGTGTGTAACAGGGACACTGATAGATGGAAGAGTGAACATGAGAGCAGAGTGACACAGAGCAATTCACATGTGAGATATTTGATGTAACTGGGGAAGACGAGAAAATTCAGGCATGCACAGCAAAATGAAGGATGTCTACCTGAATTGCCCATTTTATACACATCAGTTTAAAATATGCTAATGTATTTTTTGTAACTGTTTTTACAGTAAAATTGAGAAGAATTATTTTCACAGAAGAAAAGCTATTACTCAAAATTTCATGATTCCATCCAATTATTCTCATTCATGTGTAGTTCTTCCTGGATTTCATTCACACACATATAGTTCACATAATCATAATGGGAACAATTTGTGCTCTCTGTTCGACAAGCATTATACCAAATGTGCTCTTTGTTCAGTATAGTTTCCAAAGTCATTTTCATTTTAATGGCTATAGATTAAGTAGTTGTTTTCTATTTTTATAGTTTTGGTTTGTCACTATTATAACTAATGCTTTAGTGAACGTATTCTTGAACACAACTTTTATTCTTTTTAATTACTTAAGATAAATTGCCAGAAGCTAATGTTTGGGTTACAAACATGATTTTTTTTAAATCGATCTTGAAATTACTTACCAAATCACTTCCCAAAAGAAGAAAAAGTAGTGACAATATTAAACTTTCACTATAATCTTATTGTTAGATTTCATATTAAACAATATTAATATGAAACTTTCTATATTAAACTTTCTATATTATGTATATTAAACTTTCACTATAATCTTATTGTTAGATTTCATAATTTAAAGATATTTTTCAAATCCCAAAGATTACATCACAATTTAACTTTTTAAAAATTATTGGTGAGGTGGATTCATTATACATGTATTCATTTTTCTGTTCTTTTTAAATTTTTTTTTAATTCCTGGGGATCATTTTGTTTTTATTTTGTTAAATTTACTACTTCTGGTTTTGTTATCAGCCTAAACTTTTTAAAATCCTCATCTAACTTTTTGTCAAGTATTGCATTCTACAATTTGATAACATGATTATTTAGGTCCTTATCTAAACCCCTGATTAAAAAAAACCTCACTATCTGCAAAACTCAAATTTAGTTCTGCTCTATTTATTATTAATTATTTCCTTCTACTAATTTGGGATTTGGTTTGTTTTCCAGTTCCTGGAGATGCATAGTTATGTATTTGAAATCTTTCTTTTTTTTGATGTAGACGTTTATTGCCACAAACTCCCCTCTTAGCAGTTCTTTTGCTATATTCTGTGGGTTTTGGCATGCTGTGTTTTGATTTTTATTTGTTTTAATAATTTATTTAATTATTCTTAATTTATTTATTGACCCAATATTTGTTAAGGAGCCTGTTTAATTTCCATGTATCTGTATAGCATCCAAGTTCCTCTTGCTATTGATTTCTAGTTTTACTACATAGTGGTCTGAGGAGATACTTAACATGATTTCAGTTTTCAACATTTTGTTAAGATTTGTTTTGTTGGCCGGGCGCGGTGGCTCAAGCCTGTAATCCCAGCACTTTGGGAGGCCGAGACGGGCAGATCACGAGGTCAGGAGATCGAGACCAACCTGGCTAACACGGTGAAACCCTGTCTCTACTAAAAATACAAAAAAACTAGCCGGGCGAGGTGGCGGGCGCCTGTAGTCCCAGCTACTCGGGAGGCTGAGGCAGGAGAATGGCGTAAACCCGGGAGGCGGAGCTTGCAGTGAGTTGAGATCCGGCCACTGCACTCCAGCCTGGGAGACAGAGCCAGACTCCGTCTCAAAAAAAAAGATTTGTTTTGTAGCCTAGTATATGGTCAGTCCTGGAGGATATTCTGAGCATTAATGAAAGGACTATTCTGCAACTATTGGATGAAATATTCTGCAAATGTCTGTTAGGTCTGTTTGTTCTATGGTGCATATTATGTCTGATATTTGATGTTGACTTTCTGCCTAGGTGATCTGTCCAAGGCTGAATGTGGGGTGAAGTCCCCAACTATTATTGTGTTGAGTTCTATTTGTTTAGCACTATTAATGTTGGTTTTATATATTTGGGTCATCTGGGGTTGGGTGCATATAGTTATCCTCTTGCTGATTGACTCCTTTATCATTATATAAGGACTTTCTTTTTCTTTTTTGATTTTTGACATAAAATAGGTTTCATCTGATACAAGCATCACTACTCCTGCATGTTTTTGGTTTCTATTTGCATGGAATTTTTTTCATCTCTTCACTTTCAGTCTGTGTCATTACAGGTGAAGTGAGTTTCTCATAGGCAACACTTAGTTGTATCTTGGTGTTTTGGTCCATTCAGCTAGTCTATATCTTTTATTTTTATTAAAATTTCAACTTTTATTTTAGACACAGGGTACATGTGTAGGTTTTTTACATGGGTATATTGAATAATGCTGAGGTTTAGGGGATGAATGATGCTAATGAGTGAGCAGAGTACCCAATAGTTTTACAATATTTGCTCCCATCTATCCCTCCCCACCATAGAAGCCCCTTGTGTCTATTGTTGCCCTTTATGTTCATGAGTATCCGAAGTTTAGTTCCCACTTATAAGTGAGAATATGTAGTATTTGTTTTTCTGTTTCTGTGTTAATTTGCTTAGGATAATGGTCTCCAGCTGCATTCATACTACTGCAAAGACATAATTTCACTCTTTTTAAAGGCTGCATGGTATTCCATGGTGTATATACACCACATTTGCTTTATCCAATCCAGTATTTATGGGCACCTAGGTTGATTTCATGTCTTTGCTATTGTGAATAGTGTTGCAATGAACATACACATGCATGTGTCTTTATGGTAGAATGATTTATATTTCTTTGAGTATGTATCCAGTGATAGGATGGCTGAGTTAAATGGTAGTTCCATTTTAAGTTCTTTGAGAAATCTCCAGACTGTTTTCCACAGTGGCTGAACTAATTTACCTTCCCACCAACAGCATAAAAAATGTTCCTTTCTCTCTGCAGGCTTGCCAGGACTTGTTGATTTTTGACCTTTTAATAATCGCCATTCTGACTGGTGGTAAGATGGCGTATCGTTGTGGTTTTCATTGGCATTTCTCTGATGATTAGTGATAATGAACATTTTTCCACATGCTTGTTTCCATATGCTGCTTGTATGTCTTGTTTTCATTAGTGTTTGTTCATATCATTTGCCCATTTTTAAAAAGGGTTGTTTGCTTTTTGCATGTTGATTTGTTTAAACTCCTTATAGATTCTGGGTGTTAGATCTTTTTCAGGTGCATAGTTCATGAATATTTTCTCTCGTTCTGTGGGGTGTCTGTTTACACCGTTGATGGTTTCTTTTTCTGTGCAGAAGCTCTTTAATTAGACCCCATTTGTGAATTTTTAGTGTTTTTTTAATTGCTTTTAAGGACTTAGTCATACATTCTTTCCCGAGGCCAATGAATACAATAGTATTTTTGCAGGTTTTCTTCTAGGATTCTTATCGTTTGAGGTCTTACATTTAAATCTTTAATCCATCTGGAATTCATTTTTTATATGGTGAAAGATAGGGATCTACTGTCATTCTTCTGCATACGGTTAGACAGCTATCCAAGCACTATTTATTGAATAAGGAGGTTTTCATAATTTTGTTGAAGATCATATGACTGTACGTTTGTGGCTTTATTTCTGGGTTCTCTATTTTGTTCCATTGGTCTATGTGTTTGTTTTTGTAACAGTATTGTGATATTTTATTTACTTCAGCCTTGTAGTATATAAAATCAGATAATTTGATTTCTCTAGCTTTTTCTTTTTGTTTAGGATTACTTTGAATATTTGGACTCTTTTTTGGTTCCATATGAATTTTAGAATAGTTTTTTCTAAATCTGTGAAAAATGATGTTAGTAGTTTGATAGGAATAGAGTTGAATCTGTAGATTGGTTCTTCCAATATTGACATTAGAACCAAGAAATTGATTCTTCTGGAATGTTTTCCCATTAGTTTGTATCATTCTAGAATTTTTTCAGTGTTTTGTAATTCTTTTAGAGATCTTTCACCTCCTTGGTTAGCTGTATTCCTAGGTATTTTGTGTGTATGTGTGTGTGTTTTAAATGGGATTGCATTCTTGATTTGCCTCTCAGCTTGAACATTATTGGTATGTAGAAATGCTACTGATTTTTGTACATTATTTTGTATCCTGAAACTTTACTGAAGTTATTTATCAATTTTAGGAGCATTTTGGTAGAGTCTTTTTGGTTTTCCAGTTATAGAATCACATCTTCAGTGAAGAGAGATAGTTTGACTTCTTTTTTTTTTCCCCCCTGTTTGGATACCTTTTATTTCTTTCTCTTATCTCATGCTCTGGCTAGGACTTCTAGCATTATGTTGAACAGGTGTGGTGGGAGTAAGCATCCTTGTCTTGTTCTGGTTCTCACGGGGAATTGTTCCAGCTTTTGCCCATTCATTCAATATGATGTTGGATGTGGGTTTGATGACTCTTATTATTTTGAGGTATGTTCCTTTGATATGCGTAGTCTGTTGTGGGCTTTTCACATGAAGGAATGTTAGATTTTATGCGAGGCTTCTTCACATCTATTGAGATGATCATATGACTTTTGTTGTTAATTCTCTTAATGTGGTAAATCACATTTATTGATTTGAGTATATTGCACCAATCTTACATCCCAGGAATTCAGCATACTTGATCACAGTGAATTAACTTTTTGATGTGCTGCTGGATTTGGTTTGCTAGTATTTTGTCAATGATTTCTTTGTCTATGTTCTTCAGGGATATTGGTTTGTAGCTTCCATTTTTCATTGTGTCTTTGCCAGGTTTTGATATCAGGGTCCTGCTGGTTTCATAGAATGAATTAGGGAGGAGTCTCTTCTTGATTTTTTAAGAATAGTTACAATAGGATTGGTACTAGCTCTTTGTATATCTGGTGGAATTTGGCTGTGAATCCATCTGGTCTGGGGCTTATATTGGCTGGCAGGGTTTTAATTACTAATTCAATTCCAGACCCAGATATTTGTTCAGGGTTTCAATTCCTTCCAGATTCAATCTTGGGAGTTATGTGTTTCCAGGAATTTATCCATTTCCTCCAGATTTTCTAGTTTGTGTGCCTAGATATCTTCATAATGTATGAGGCTTTTTTTTCCCTTTTTTGTATTTCTGGTTGTGCTTCTTTGGATCTTTCTCTCTCTTTTTATTAGTCTAAGAGTCTATTAATCTTGCTTATTCTTTACAAGAATAAACTTTTTGTTTCATTGATTCTTTGTATAGATTTTTTGGTCTCAGTTTCTTTCAGTTCTGCTCTGATTTTGATTATTTTCTTCTGCTAGCTATGAGGTTAGTTTGTTCTTGTTTTTCTAGTTACTCTAGGTGCGATGTTAGATTTTTAAAAATCTTTTCTAACTTTTAGCATGGCTAGGTATATGCTTCATCCTTGCTTACTGGTAGAAGCTCTCTGTTGCTTCAGGCAATGGACTAATCCATGAAATGCAGAGTGGTCTGAACTCCCTGCTTAGCCCAGGGGGTGCAGGGAGCATGATCATCTGGGCCAGACCAAGCAGGCCCACCTGCATGTCCCCCAATGGCAGGAAAAAGCACCAGCACTGGGAGAATCCAGTGGCTGGCCACAGGACATCCAGAGGTGTGCCTAAGTGTGGAGCTGGGAAACCTCCTCAGCCTAAAGTTCTTTGCAAGGGTGGGGGTGCAGGAGATTGGTGACCTAAGCTCCTAATCCAGGAGAGTAGGTTCTCCAGGTGCCAAGAGATCTGTCTGGTCATGGAGTATACCACAGTCTCTGCGTAGAAAAGGTGGAGTGGCTCAGGGTGGAAGTCCTGGTCTGCCTGGAGATATGCCTGGTTGTGGGGTGGAGAGGGCCCTGCTTCACCACAGTCTCTGCGCAGGAAGGGTGTGCCACTTCAGGCTGCCAATTCAGGTGAGTGGGTGCATGGAATTCCTGGAGATCCACCTGAGTATAGAGCAGAGAGGGCCCCACTTCACCATAATCTCTCTACAGGAAGGGGAGTGTGGCTCAAGCTGCTGATCCATGTGAATAGGTGCTCTGACTGCCCGGAGATCTGCCTGGGCATGGAGTGGAGAAAGTCCCACTGTATCACAATCTCTGCACAGGAAGGGTGGGGTAGCCAAAGCTGCCAGCCTAGGTCAGTGGGTGATCCAAATGCTTGGAGTTCAGCCTGAAAATGGAACAGAGAGGCCTCCACTGCACCAGAACCTCTGCCGAGGAAGGGTGGGGTGCCTCAGGTTGATATTCCATGAGACTGAGTACTCTAAATGACTTGAGATCTGCATGAGTATGAAACAGAGAGGGGCTCACTGCACCACGATCTATGTCCGGGAAGGGTGGGGTGGTTCAGATGGCTAGTCCAGGCAAGCCTGTGCTCTGAATGCCTGCCGTTCTACCTGAGGGTGGAGCAGAGAGGGCCCTACTGCACCACAATCTCAGAGAAATAGGCTGGGAATGACACAGCAATGACACGTGCAGCCCAGTTTCAGGTTGCCAAGCTAGCCCTAGTTACAAGTCTCATTTTCCAGAGAAACTGCAGCTATAGTAGCTCTCCTCTCATCTTTAGCCTATGATGGTGGAGAGCAGATTTCCAGCACCTACTGCTGAGGCACTTCCCACAGTTCTGGCTGTGGAGGCCCCTACTGCATGCCAGAGCAAATGCTCCAATCTCTGGCCCAAGACTAAAATGCCTGCATGGCCAGGCTGCCAGGTCACCAAAGAACAGTGACTTTGTATGTGCCTACATTAAAAATGGCATCCTGTTCTTGGTCTAGGGTCTGAAAAAAATGCTGACAGCTTTTCCCTGTGTCTTTTCCTTTTAGTACTTCCAGTCATCTCCCTAAGTTAGCTCTGGGGCTTGGCGGGGGAAAGTGCTCTCTTGCAGTGTGAATTGCTCAGATTCCCAGTGGAAAGATGAGTCACGGAGGAAGGCTCTCTGCCTCTCTCATGTACTGGAGCCACACTCACTTTTAGGAGCTGGACACCATCACAGGGGCTGTGTGCCCACATTCTACTCCCCAGGATCTGAGATATCCTTCATGATTTTGGTGGCTTCCCATTTTTCTCCTTGAATTGAGCTCAGAATTTCCAAGTGCCTGACTCACACTGAAATCTTCTAATATTCCATCTTAGAAAAACAATCAAAGCAAAACCAAAAACAACACAAAAATTTATCTTTTAGGGGAATTTAAACAATTTGCATTCAATGTTGTTATTGACAGGTGAGAACTTACTCTTATCAGTTTATTTCCTGATTGTCTTATATATCCTTTGTTCTTTTCTTCTTCATTTATTATTTACCTTTACACATTGGTAGTTTTTTGTAGTGACAATGTTTGATTCATTTCACTTTCTCATTTGTATATCTACTCTATGAGTTTTATACTTTCATGTGTTTTAATGATGATATTATCTTTTTGTTTCCAGATGTAGGACTATCTTAAGCATTTCTTGTAAGGCCATCTAGTGACAATGAATCATCAGTTTTCTTGTGTATATGAGACTGTTTCTCCTTCATTTTTGAAGGATAGCTTTGCTACTATAGTATTCTTAACTGGGAACTTTTTCCCGTCTTTTCTTTTTTTCTTTCTTTTCTTTCTTTCTTCACTTTGAATATATCACCCCATTCTCTCTTGGCCTGTAAGGTTTCTGCTGAGAGATCCACTATTCGTACATTGGAGATTCCCCTATATTTCCCTTGATGTTTTTCTCTTTCTGTTTTTAGAATTCTCTTTGACTTCTGACCAGTTTGACTGTAATGTGCTTTGGAGGAGACCAGTTTTTGTTTGAATATCTGGGAATCTACATGTACGTATCTTTTGCAAAATGTGGGAAAGTTTACACCTATTATTTTGTCAAATAAATTTTTTATGATTTTGTTTATCTCTTCATTTCAGAACTCATAAAATTTGAATATTTGGTCCCTTAGTGGTGTCCCGCATGTCATGTAGGCTTTCTTTATAACTTTTTCTTTGTCTGACTGCGTTGTCAAAAAAAACCTGTCTTCAAGTCCAGAAATTCTTGATTCTGCCTTATCTAGTCTATTGTTAAAGCTCTGAATTGTAGTTTTTATTTTATTCAAGGCATTCTTCTGTTCCATTATATAATACCTATCCCTGTCGAATTTATCACTCAGAATATTATTTTTTCGTTATTTCTTTGTATTATTTATCTTGTGTCTCACTGAGTGAGTTTCTTTAACATTATTTTGAATTGTTTTTCAGGTATTTAATAGGTTTTTATTCTTTGGAATTTGTTACTAGGGATTTATTGTGTTCCTTTGAAGGCTTATTAATTCCTTGTTCTTTGTATCCTTATGTTAATACCTGTGTATCTGTGGTAATGATTGTATCTTTCCGTTTTATGCTTTGGCTTTTGTAGGGAAAGACATATCTATAGTGTTGAGTAGGCTCCTTGGCTTTGATTCTAGGTGGGCACAGTAGTAAAATTTTATGTAATTTCTTTAGCTGTAGTCAGCATCAGTGGTGTCTGTGAGTTCCACAGTGGCTTATGCTATGATTGTTAGTGGAGGCTGTGGTGAGGCCTTGCTGGAGATGGGGACACCAGGCAGACAGATCCTTGGAACCAGTGATGGCAGTGATAGGCTGAGCATGCTGGTCTTCAGTCCCCTGAGTGGTATACATGGGTGTTAGCTATGGCAAATCTGTGTGGGCCAGTCCTTGGGCTTCCAGGTCACATGCTCAGGTGCTGTTGATGGCAGCAGCAGGCCATCCTTGAACCTCTGAGTGGTGTGCATGGTATCAGCAGTGGAAGTAGTGGCAGCAGGTCATCTTTTGGGCCCTTGAGTAGTGCATGCAAGTTCCAGTGGTGGTGATGGTGGACTAGGTAGGCTGCTTCGCCAGCTTCTAGGTGGTGTACATAGGCAGATGGAAGTAGTGGCAGTAGCAGGCTGAGTGGGCTGGTCCCATGGCCTGCCACCACCCTGGGAGAAAGACATGCATGCTGGCAGAAGGCGAGATAGGCTCATCTTTATGCCCATGGGTGGCACACATGTGCACCAGTGGATGATGAGGATGGTGAATTCCCAGGCGCCCAGGTGACACATATGGGCATGAGTGGTGGCTAAAGGAGTAAACCTTTCTTCAGGTTCCCAGATGGTATACACGGGCACCAGCAGTGGTGGGTGGGGGTGGATCAATCCCTAGGCCCTTGGACAATGTGTGTGAGCACTAGTGTCTGTGGCAGCAGGAGGGCAGGCCCATCCTCACATCCTCTAATGGTGTATGTGAGCACCCACTGTAGAAAAGTGGGCAGTTCAATCCCCAGATCCCTGGATAGCATGCTAAGGGGCTGGGGGTGATGGTGGAGGGCAGGGCATGCTTGTCCTTATGCCCCTGGATGGTGCACATGGGGACCAATGGCAGTGGGAGGGGCAAGCCTGTACTCAAGCCCCAGGACAACATATGGGTAGGCCAGTCCCCAGGCTTTCTGAAAGTGCATGCAGGTGCATGTCAGCCCTGTTGCTGGGGTGAGGGTGAAGGGTTGCTACTGTGGCTGTGGCCCCAGGCAGGTAACTACCAGGCTCTGGGAGCCATGTATTTTGGCTCCCTTTGTCCTAGGAGAAACCTCTCTGGTGTGCCATCCCACCTGGTCCCTGGGGTATAGGACATAGCGTAGGCTAGAGTGCTGGGGACTCAGCGATACCACTGGGAACAGCTGGCACTGCAATGTTGCAGTCCTCTGGCTGGACACAGGGGAATGTCAGTAGGGCTCCAGGGATATGGAGCTACAGGGGCTTTTGAGACCCAGAATATGATGTAGTCTGGTCCGAGCTGGAGTTTCAAGATGGTGTTACGTTGCAGCTGCTTGGGTCTCACGGGGTGCCTGGGACCTGGTGCAAATTCCCTGTCTGGAACAATGCTTTTTTGTGGACTCCAGGTAGCTCTCTATACTTAACTTAACTTAGGGCCCACAAAAGTTAAGGGGTTCCCCTGTGGCTAGGATTGCAGGAATTCATGGTGGGAGTTTGAGCTGTTGTATATCTCTCACTTACCTTTTCCCCACAACAGGGTGTGGCTCTTGGCTCTGAACTGATCCCTGACAGCTGCTTGGTTTTCCTTTCCTTCTGTGCTTCAGAGGGTCCCTGTCACTTCCCTGCTGAATTCCAGTGTTCTCTGTTAGATGCTCTGTTTGACATGTGGTTTTCTCCTCACTGTTTTCATCCTTCGTCGTTGAGGAGGCAAGTACTGGATGCCTTTAGTCAGCCATCTGGAAGCCCACTTCTGAACTCGATGGCTTATCTTCTACCTTTGATACTTTTAGATTTTAGAGTATGCATTTTTTCTACTAAATTTTTGCCCTTTTAAAATTTTTTTAGTTCTAAATATTCTAAGAAAGGTTGTCTAAATATGGGTCTACTTCTACTGCCTGGCCCAGGAAATAT
>NW_012120709.1:15919570-16105552 GCF_000951035.1 Colobus angolensis palliatus | reverse complement strand
GAAGATTAATTCAAGATGGATTAGAGACTTAAATGTTAGCCTTAATACCATAAAAACCCTAGAAGAAAATCTAGGTAGTACCATTCAGGACATAGGCATGGGCAAGGACTTCATGTCTAAAACACCAAAAGCAACGGAAATATACTTTAAACGTATTTATATAGAGATAATTTCTCAAAGCTAAAGGACTTGAGTCTCCAGAATGAAAAAGCCCATCAAGTGCCCAACAAAATGAATTCATTCTGGAGACTTTTATCTGTTATCTGGGAAATTATCTGTACTTTAAAAAGACTTTGTTTTCTTACTTCTCTTTATCAGGAACTCCTGGATTTGGTCTCCTACATCTCCTATGAATGTGTTTCTTATATTCTGTCTTTGACTTTTTGTTCTACCTTCTGGAAGATCTTCTTGGTTTTAATCTTTAAACCTGTAGAGGATGCTAGCCTGTAACTTAGGACCCCCACCAGACTGAGGTATTCATTTGCTAGGGGAGGTTGATGCTGAAGGCTCACAATTGAGCCGCACCCCAGGAATTGCCCCCATTGACTTTCCCAAAGTTATGCCCCATCTTGGGGGCAGCCTGCATCCATCAACTGGTCAGTGTAGGTCTCTAAATACCGAGGATATTGCCTCAGTTGGAACCATTCTAAGGGTCATGTCAACTATAAAATTCTCTGAAGCCTCCAACCACATCTATTGGACAGGTCTTTCTCTCTGCCTGGTCCCACTTTCTTCACCCCTCAAAGGTGGTCTTCCCAAAAATATTCCCCAGGAAACATGCTGCTTGTGAATTTCAGAGTCTCAGTGTCCATCTCATTGGGAAGCTAACATATAACAAAACCCTTTTGTAAAATCTTCCAATTTCTTAGTTTTCTCTTTCTAGGTATTGGATGTCCTGTGTTGATTTCCTATGACTTTCACATCTGTTTTTCCCACATTGTTTGTATTTTTATTCTCAGTTTTGGGTGATTTCCACAATTTTGGATTTCTAGTTCTTGATTTTTTTGGAGGTGGGGGAATCATTCGTTTCCAAGAGCTCTTATTCATTCTCATTATTCTTTTAAAAAATAATACTTTACCCTTGTTTTATAGTTACACCGTTTTGTTTTGTTTTGTATTGCTTTAGTTCTCTTATCTTTATGATACCATTTTAACTCCAATGCCTCTCATGTTGGAGACATTTGTCAAATGTTTGGTGACCCTTAGTTTTGCAAGGAAATACACACAATTGTGGGCTTCATTTCTTGGCATGTTTTATTTTTAAAGAGAGGCAGGGATGACTTTTATTATTGTGCACTCTCAAATGTTAGGAGTTTATTTTCCTCTGAGGCCATTTAATCTTCAGAAGAACCCTCTGTCTTCAGCCTAATGACGATGATGTGTGGTCAAGTCTTCAGCAGAGGGGAGCAAGCTGAAGAGGGGAGTATGTGTGGGTCTAGTGTTTCATCTATTGA
Organism: Colobus angolensis palliatus; assembly: GCF_000951035.1. Taxonomy (NCBI): domain Eukaryota; kingdom Metazoa; phylum Chordata; class Mammalia; order Primates; family Cercopithecidae; genus Colobus; species Colobus angolensis. The sequence continues at coordinate 16,104,098 of NW_012120709.1, read as the reverse complement.
ATTTTAACCTTGCATTACATTCTTTTCTATTATTACTGTATTCTTTTTGTCTGATCACTGTAAGGTCTCCGCATGGTTTTATTTTGTAATAAAAACTTTAAGATAAAATTCACATAAAAAAACTTTAAGATAAAATTTACATATCATACAATTCACTTTTAAAGTGAACAATGAAGTGTTCTTAATATATTCCAAGTTATACAACCATCACCATCACCACTATCTAATTTTAGAGTATTTTCACCTCCCCCGCCCCCCAAATTACCCATGTGTACATTACCTATGTACATTAACATTCACTCCACATGCCTTTGTCTCTCCAGACCCTGGCAACTACTTATCTGCTTTCTGTCTCTATGTCTATTCTGGACATTTCTTATAAATGGAATCGTACAATATGATGTCTGTCTTCTTTCACATGGCATAGTGTTTTCAAAGGTCATACACATAATAGCATGCATCAATACTTCATTTCTTTTTTCTGTTATATAGAAAGAAATGAAGAATGTTGTATTTGCTTTATTCATCTGTTGATATACTTTTTAGTTATTTACACTTTTGAACTATTATGATTAACACTCCTGTGAACATTGTATACAAGTTTTTGCATGACATATGTTTTCATTTTTCTTGGGCATATACCTAGGACTAGAATTGCTCGGCCACATGATAACTCCATGATTAATATTTTGAGAAAATGCTGCACATTTTTCCAAAGTGGCTAAACCATTGTACATTTGCAGTTGCCGTATATGAAGGTTCCAATTTCTCCACATTCCCACCAACACTTGTTATTTTCAGTCATTTTAATTGTATCAGTCTTAGTGTGACATGGTATCCCATAATGACTCTGATTTGCATTTCCCTAATGATTAATGATGAGCATCTTTTCATGTACATATTGACCATTTATATATCTTCTTTCAAGGAATGCCTATTCAAAACTTGCCCATTTTTCATTGGGTTGATTATTTTATTAAGTTGTAAGAGTGCTTTATATATTCTAAATATAAGTCTATTAACAGATATATAACTTGCAAACATTTTCTCCCATTCTGTGGGTTGCCTTTTCACTTTATTAATGGTGTCCTTTGAAGGATAAACTGTTAATTTTGCGGATGTCCAGCTTCCTTATTTTTCTTTTGTTGCTGTGCTTCTGGTCTCAAATCTAAGAAATCATTTCCTAATACAAGATTATAAACATTCTTGCCTATGATTTTTTCCTAAGAGTTTTATAGTTTCAGCTCCTACATTTAAGTATTTGATTCATTTAAGTTTCTATATATAGTAGGAGGTAGGGTTTCAACTTCATATTTTTACATGTGGATATACAGTTGTCCCAGCTCTATTTATTGAAAAGATCATTCTTTTGTCATTAAATTGTCTTAGCATTGTTATTGAAAAATCAATGGACCATAGATATATGGGTTTATTTCTAAATTCTCAATTCTATTCTCTTGATCAATATGTCTATCTTTATACTATCACCACACAGTCTTCATTTTATTGTAGGTTTGTAGTGAGTTTTGAAATGGATGTGGGAGTCCTCCAACCTTATTCTTTTTCAAGATTGTTTAGGCTATTCCAGGCCCCTTGCATTGCCATATGAATTTTAGGATCTATTTTTCAATTTCTGCAAAAAATGGCAGCTTGAATTTTGATAGATCAAATGGGGTTTAAATTGAATTTGTAGATTAATTTGGAGAGTATTATCATTTAAACAATAGTAAGGCTTCCAATCCATAAACAGAGGATGTCTGTCTATTTATTTGTTCTTCTCTAATTTTTTTCAATGATATTTTATAGTTTTCAATGTAAAAATCTTACACTTCTTTTGTAAATTTATTTCTAAGTATGTTATTTTTATGCTATTTCCATGGCACTACTTTATTAACTTCATTTTCAGGTTGTTCATTGATAGTTGTAGAAACACAACTGATTTGTGCACATTGATCTCATATCCTGAAAATTTGCTGAATTTGTGATTTGTGTATTGGCTCTAACAGTTTTTTTTTTTTTTGGTAAATTCCTTAGGATTTTCTAGATACAAGATTATGTCATCTGCAAATGGAACTGGTTGTGCTGCAGCTTTCTAATCTGAATGCGTTTTATTTCTTTTTATTGACTAGTTGCCTTCCCTGGTACCTTCAGTACAATGTTGAAAGATGTGGCAGAGTGGATATCCTTGTCTTATTCCTGATCTTAGGAGGAAGGCTTTCCATTTCTCACTATTAAGTATGATGTTAGCTGTGTGTTTTTCATAGATTACATTTATTAGGTAGAGAAAGTTTCCTTTTATTTCTAATTTGATTCATGCTTTTATCATTGCATCTCATTCTTGCCCTCTCTAATAACAGGTGATGCAAAATTCTATTAATGTCTAGGGTTCTGTTAGACAAATAGAGCTCCTCTTAATTACATTCTCTACTTCATGCACTTTAGGCTGTGGAATTCCCTGCCTTGCAACTGCTGTCATCTTTAATACTGTGTAATGTTGATGTGAACATGTGGCACTTCAAAGAATATCACAATTATTTATCAGTAAACACACACATCGCATACTAACAATAGGCACTTTTGGGGGGTTTCCTTTGATGTTTCTTTGTGTGTTTTATTTTTCCTTTTTGAACTTTTACATTCAGGGGTACATGTGCAGGTTTGTTAAAGAGGTAAACTGGTGTTACGAGCTTCGTTGTACAGATTGAGTCTCACCACACAGGTATTAAGCCTACTACCCATTAGTTATTTTTCCTGATCCTCTCCCTCCTCTCATCCTCCACCCTATGATAGGACCCAGTGTGTGTTGTTCCCCTTTATGTGTCCATGTGTCCTCATCATTTAGCTCCCGCTTATAACTGAGAGTATTTGGTTTTCTGTTCCTACCTTAGTTTGCTAAGGATAATTGTCTCCAGCTCCATCCATGTCCCTGCAAAGGATGTGATCTCATTATTTTTTATGGCTGTGTGGCATTCCATGGTATATATGCACCGCATTTTCTTGAATCAGTCTATCATTGATGGTCATTTAGGTTGATTCTATGTCTTTGCTATTGTGAATAGTGCTGCAAAGAACATATGTGTGCATGTGTGTTTATTAATAGGACAATTTATATTTCTTTCGGTATATACCCAGTAATGGAATTGGTAGGTCAAATGGTATTTCTGTCTTTAGGTCAATAGGCACTTTATTGTTCTTCCTCTTTTCTATGGTGTTTTGACTTGATGCATCATAGTTTGCCTAACTTACTACCTTCTAAAACTAACTTAGTCATGATTCTGTTTTTAATTTGCCTTTTAATCGTTTAAACTATGCATTATCCTACTTTTTCTCTTTCTTACATCTTAATTTCTTCATCCTAGTTTTTTTCTTAGCATTTTTTGTTGTTGTTCAGCAGTTTCCCATTAAACAGCATTAAAAGAACCCTTGGCCCTTCATGCACATCATTCCATTCTGAGCTTAAAATTTAAGTCCTTTCTGGACTATAAATCAGAAAGTGTGGTGTTAAGACACAACTCTGCCACTTAAATTTTGACCATGCGTGACTCAAGAGTCTCTGAGCTTCACTTTCATTATCTACCTCACATGGCAGTTGCAGTAATTGAAAGGGCTTTTATTTACAAAGTTTCTATTACGCTGCCTTCCATGATCAAGTGCTCCATTAAATTCTAGCTTTCTTCCCTTTTTTAACTGCTAGCATCCAATATGGACTGGGGTGGTGTTGTATGCTTCTCTCTCTACTGAGTCGTAACTGCAAAATTTAGATGCATTAATTTATCAACTTACTGTTAATTTAATTTAGCTTTTCTCTAGGAAAGTTTAGAATGTTTGCTACAGCTATAACTCATGTAAGGAAGTAGCAATAATCTTGATGGTTGGAAATAAATTACATTTGGGGCATTTTCTGAGTTTAACATTCACGGCTAATTCTAAACTTATATCCAGGGTGTGTTGCTTGACTTAGAAATTCACATGAATATTTATCTTATAATGTATTCCTTGCTTTTGGTCCTTTTATTAAAAATGTAAAACAATCTTTTTTTTTAATTAAAAATGCTCTACTTATTTATGGGAGAAAAGTGAAAATATGGGTAAGTAGAATAAAGTACGAACTTTTAAAAATCCACCACTAATCCCACTATCTAGTGCACAATCTTCCCAGATGTTTTTCTATGGTTTTTTCACTTGCTTGGATCAAGGACTGGGAGTCTCACACATCTGTGTGGATACCACCTAAATATGATATGTAAATCAAATTTCTGCCAAATATTCAGAAGATTTGGTAGAAGGGAGTTCGAGACTTATTTTTCATATACTTTTCAATACATAGGTAAACTGAGAACTCTGCTACTGTATAGTGGGAATCAGGTTGGCTGTTTAAGATTCTTTTCTAATAGTAATGTGTTGTTTATAACACATTTAATGGGTTCTCAATGTTCCTTTAAAATTCCTGTAAATAATAAATATTGTATTTGAGAATGTTTATAGCAGAATTCTCAAATTAGGCTTACATTTCACGAATGTGGAAAAGATCAGAACTGTGGACTAGACATTTGTATTAACTACTGGGACTTGATTTGTAGAATCAATATAATGGAGTATTTCTTTCCTCCAAAGCACCATTCTGCTAGCTAATGGATAGTAGAGCCTGGCCCTGTAACACAATGACAACCCTCTTGCAGGTGTAATGGTATGAGTCAATCTGATTCCATTGAATTGTTATGTTTTCTATTAAAATGCTGTGTTGGCCGGGCACAGTGGCTCACACCTGTAATCCCAGCACTTTGGGAGGCTGAGGTGGGCGAATCACGAGGTCAGGAGATCCAGACCATCCTGGCTAACACGGTGAAACCCCGTCTCTACTAAAGATTAAAAAAAAAAAAAGAAAAGAAAATTAGCCGGGCACGGCGGCGGGTGCCTGTAGTCCCAGCTACTCGGGAGGCTGAGGCAGGAGAATGGCAGGTGAACCCGAGAGGCGGAGCTTGCAGTGAGCCGAGATCACTCTGCTGCACTCCAGCCTGGGCAACAGAGGGAGACTCCGTCTCAAAAAAAAAAAAAAAAGAAAAAAGAAAAAAAAGGCTGTGTTAATCTTCAAAACAATGGACATTATTATATATACATTTGAATGCTATGTGCTGTATATGTATCCTATTTTGAGCATGATCTTAAGAAAAACAAACACCTAGGAACATTTAGCTTTAATCTTCACTAAGTTACAATATTTTTTCATCACTCTCTAATTCCCTTGACTTTTTTCTAAGACTTAGGTAGGAAACTGCCTTCTTATCTGCTTCAAACATTTGGAGTAGTGGGTCTTGACTTTGGCCCTGCATTAGAATCACTGTACTTCAAAACCCTTAGGCTATGCCACAGAACAATTAAATCAAGGTTTCTGGAAGCCAGACACAAGTGTATTAGTTTCCTAGGGCTACCAGAATTGCCACCAACGTGGTAGTTTAAAACAACAGAAATGTATTCTCTCACAGTTCCAGAGGCTAGAAACTGAGATCAAAGAGTCAGCAGGGCCATGCACCCTCTCGAGCCTCTGATAGAGGATCCATTCTTGCTTCTCCCTAGCTTCTGGTAGTTGCCAGCAATCTGAAGCATTCCTTGGCTTGTAGTCACATCATTCCAGTCTCCGCCTCTGCCTGCCACATGGCCATCTTCTCTATCCCTGTGTCTCTGTATCCAAATTACCTTCTTTCTCTTATAACTAAATCAGTTAGATTTAGGATCCACCCTAAATTACCCTGATGACGTTGCAAAGACTTTATTTCCAATCAGATCTCTATCATAAGTACGGGGGTTAGGAATTGAACATAAGTTTTTTGAGATGACACAATTTGGCCCGCTCCACCAGGCTTAAGAAATTTTGAATTCCTAGGTGATTCTACAGCACAGTAGCTAAGGCAGAGAGCCGCGTCTTTCAGAACAGTGCTTCTCAAATTTTAATAGGCAAATGAATCACTGGAGGATCTTATTAAAATGTAGATTTTCATACATTAGTGTTAAAGTGAGGCCAGAGACCCTACATTTCTAACAAGCTCCTAAGTGGTGCCAGTGCTTGGTCCAAACCTCAAGGAGTGAGTACTTAGAGTAAAGGCTTTACCACCTTCTTTGTGGCTTCACCTGTGACTTCCCTTGTAGACTCAGGAGGACGTTGGTATAAAAAGCCTTTGCGAGAAACTTCCATTAGGTCAAACATTCAGTACTAGGTGAGGAAGAGATGAATTTTTCCTTCTAAGTTACATGCTCCAGCTCCTGCATCCTCTCTCTTCTTTATGGCAAGAGGAGAATTTTCTGGGAATCAACTTGCAAATCACTCTGACTTCACCCTTCCTTCCCTTATCCATTTCCATAATAAGAATCAAGATGTTCCAAATTAGCACGTATATTTTAAAAATAACAGCTTTATCAGTATTTCAACCTACCATCTAATTTTTAACCAGACTTTTATGCTCAGGCTAAAAAATTTAAAAACACATTTAATCAGAACAAAATGCAGCTTTATGAAAGATACAAATTGCACCATCATTCTTAGCAAACTATCACAAGAAGAGAAAACCAAACACCGCATGTTCTCACTCATAGGTGGGAACTGAACAATGAGTTCACTTGGACTCAGGAAGGGGAACATCACACACTGGGGCCTATCATGGGGAGGGGGGAAGGGGGAGGGATTGCATTGGGGAGTTATACCTCATATAAATGATGAATTGATGGGTGCTGAAGAGTTGATGGGTGCAGCACACCAACATGGCACAAGTATACATATGTAACAAATCTGCACGTTATGCACATGTACCCTAGAACTTAAAGTATAATAAAAAAAAAAAAAAAAAAGAAAGATACAAATTGATGAGAACAAACCCTGCTGGGATTTGCTTCACATGTCCTTTTAAAATAAATTTAAACTTTTCTAACTGGGCTTTAAAAAAACTACAAAGTGTCATGACTTGCTGGGCACAACAAAGACACAACATAAAATAATATTTTTACAGTTTTTTTTCCGTTTGGATCACAGATGCCATTTTTCTTTTGACTCTTCTCTGTTATTTAATCAGAAACAATCTTGTAGGTTTATTAAAAACAACTTTGGCTAATTAAGGAGAAATCACAAAATCTGCTTAAGTGTCTTGTGAAGGATGCTGACACATAGTATTTTTTCGTGAGCTGAAATATAGCTTACCAGAATGAAGAGTTAAGGGTTTTTTCCTCTTGTTATTTTGAAAAATGTCAAATCTATAGACAATTTCAAGATTAGCACAATGAACATCCTATACTCTTCACCTAGATTCCCCAATTGTTAACTTTTTGTCACTTTTGGTTTTTCTTTCTCTTTCCCTTTTCATTTTCATTTCTGCTGGGCCATTTGAATATTGCAGATATCATAACACTTCACACTGAAATGCCTATTCACCTAAGAACAAGGACATTCTCCTAAATAATCACATTACTATCATTGCACCAAAGAAATGTAACATAGATAAATATTATCCAAAATACAGTCCATGTAAAAAATTCCTTTTCTTCATAGTTGTGTTTTTCTTTCTCTTTTCTTTTAATTATTGTTTTATTCTTGTTTATCCAACCAAGAATCATGCATTACCTCAGGTTGCCATGTTATTTTACTACCTTCAGTCATTTTTTTAAAGCTTATTTTAGGTTCAGGGGTACATGTGTAGGTCTGTGATACAGCTACATTGCATGTCATGGGAATTTGGTGTACAGATAATTTTGTCACCCAGGCAGTGACAAAATAAGGTAATAAGTACTTGATAGATAGTTTTTCAATCCTCACCCTCCTTCCACTCTCCATCTGTAAGTAGGCCCTGTTGTTTCCTTCTTTATGTCCACGCATACTCAATGTTTAGCTCCTACTTAGAAGTGAGAACACGTGGTATTTAGTTTTCTGTTCATATGTTAGTTTGCTTAGGATAATGGCCTCTGCTCTATCCATGTTGCTGCCAAGGACGTGATCTTATTCTTTTTATGGCTGTGGAGTGTTCCATAGTGTGTATATACCACATTTTCTTTATCCAGTCTATCACTGATGGGGATTTAGGTTGATTCCATGTATTTGCTATTGTGAATATTGCTGTGATGAACATATGCATGCATGTGTCTTTATGGTAGAATGATTTATATTCCTTTGGGGATATAGCCAATAATGAGATTGCTGGGTCAAAAGGTAGTTCTGCTTTAAGTGTTTTGAGAAATCGCCACACTGCTTTCCACAATGGTTGAACTAACTTAAATTCCCACCAGCCTTGTATAAGAAGTCCCTTTTCTCTGCAACCTTGCCAGCATCTGGTATTTTTTGACTTTTTAATAATAGCCATTCTGATTAGTGTGAGATAGCATCTCATTGTGGTTTTGATTTGCATTTATCTGATGATTAGTGATATGATGGCTTTTCTCATATGCTTGTTGGCCACATGTATGTCTTTTGAAAAGTATCTGTTGATGTCCTTTGCCCACTTTTTAATGGGGTTGTTTGCTTTTTGCATGTTAATTTATTTAAATTGCTTATACATGCCGGATATTATACCTTTTTCAGATGCTTAGCTTGCAGATATCTTTTCCACTCTGTAGGTTGTCTGTTTATTCTGTTGATAGATTCTTTTTTTTTTTTTTTGAGACGGAGTCTGGCTCTGTCGCCCAGGCTGGGGTACAGTGGCGGATCTCAGCTCACTGCAAGCTCCGCCTCCCGGGTTTACGCCATTCTCCTGCCTCAGCCTCCCGAGTAGCTGGGACTACAGGCGCCTGCCACCTCGCCTGGCTAGTTTTTTGTATTTTTTTTTTTTAGTAGAGACGGGGTTTCACTGTGTTAGCCAGGATGGTCTCGATCTCCTGACCTCGTGATCCGCCCGTCTCGGCCTCCCAAAGTGCTGGGATTACAGGCTTGAGCCACCGTGCCCGGCCAATAGATTCTTTTGCTGTGAAGAAACTCTTTAGTTTAATTAGGTCCCATTTGTCCATTTTTATTTTTGTTGCAATTGCTTTTGGTATCTTTGTCATGAACTGTTTGCCAAGTCCTATGTCCAAAATGGTATTTTCTTTGTTATCTCCAGGAGTTTTTATAGTCTTAGGGTTTACATTTAAGTCTTTAATCCATCTTGAGTTGATTTTTGTATATGGTGTGAGGAAGAGGTCGAGTCTCAGTCTTCTGCATGTGGCTAGCCAGTTATCCCGGCACCATTTATTGAAGAGGAATCTTTTTGCCAGTGCTTGTTTTTGTTGACTTTGTTGAAGATCAGATGGTTGCAGGTGTGTAGCACTATTTCTGGGCTCTTTATTCTGTTCCAATGGTTTGGGTGTATGTTTTTGTATTAATATCATGTTGTTTTGGTTACTGTAGACTTGTAGTATAGTTTGAAGTTGTACTGCCCTTTTATTCTAGAACAGTTGACATTTTTAAAGATTCTAGATCAGTGGTCTTGTAAAATGCCTCCAATTTTATTCTTCTGATTTTTCCTCATGAGCAGATTCAGAATTAAATTTCCGTTATTTTGATAAAAATACTATAAACGATAATGTACCCTTCCCATTTAATCATATCAGGAGACCTATAAGGTCAGTTTGTTTTATCATTGGTCATTTGGTAATTTGGCCATCTCTATCTATATCTCACATACCTCCCCATTGTAAAGGTACTTTCCACTCTTTGTAATTAATACATAATTATTATTAATTAAAGTAAGGTGATACTTTGGGATTAAGTGGATTCTCCAATAACATTGTACCAAATAGTTTTAGGATCCATCAATGTTCCTCACTTGACTTAATTATTACATTGTTAATTACAGAATGTAGATTTTCTAATTATATTATTTCTTCTACATGTACGACTTGACACTTTCTTTTTTTAAAGAAGAGCTGTATGACTTGATACTTTTTCTTTTTTTAAAGAAGAGCTGCTTTTTTTTTTCCCTTTCCTCCTAATTTTTGTACTGTAAACTCACAAATTCTTCTTTTACTCAAAGTTATCATTGCTTACAGCCATTATTCATTTTGGTGCTTGACTTATCCCAAATGTGGCTTGTGGGAGCCCCTTAAAGCTAGCGCCAGTCTTTTTGATATGTCCCCATAATTCTTTAAGCACTACCTTGCTTTTTGGCATCACATGAGATTTGGTATTTTTTCTGATACATACCTGAAGCCACTTATTTATCCAAGGAACTCTGCTGTGGAAAATAATATTTAGAAATTAAGATCTGACTGCTAGGGGCATGCTCATGACAACCATAGTTTTATTTCCTTTAAATCCTGTAAGTGGACAGAACTGAAGAAATATATTTTAAATAAATATTAACATTGACAATTTATACCTTAATGTGATATTTGTTTTCCTCACAGTACCCCATGGCATGTTTGTATTTTTCTTCTCCTACTGTCAGAATCTTAGTTCTCCCAAACATCAATGTATTTAAGTCATTTGTTCTGCTTTATCATAAAATGGTTAAACAAAAATGGTTTATACACCAAATGGCCTCTGAGTTACTACATCAAGACCATAATCAACAAATCAACTACATATATCATACTTCAAGATGTCTTTACTATCCTTTTTATCTTTACAAATACATCCCACTAAGTATCTACAGTCAAGAGTATCATGTTCAATAGTAGAGTTAATGCTTTTTTCTTTGTGGTTATGTTATAAATTTGATATAAAGCTAGATTTACTTTGTTTTGTTTGTATTCAATGTTTTTCTTTGTATCTTAAAAATCTTTTGGCTTAGTTTTATGTTTTGGGGACTATGTATTACACAATTGAAAAATTAATTATAGAGAAGTATGTACTGAGATAAGTTCCATTCCTGTTCCTAACTCTTTTAGTCTATTTCTATCTATCTGCTATAGGCAATCATCTTACTGGTTACCGGTTGATTTTTCCTACATTTCTTTTTACAAAATTATTTAAGCATTTTATTGATATTAAGTATCATTTTATTTTGTGATTCTTTTATTTATTCCATGAAAGGTCCTGGACTCTTATTTGAATCATTTTTTTTCCCCACAAGTTGTATATCCTATCCCTGCCTAGTTCTGTTCTCAGATAACATCGTATTTCTTCCATATATATTTTCTAAATGAAAACCAACACAATATTTTGGAGCCTATTAAAGAACAGAAATATTTAATTCATAAAATACTTTTGTTAATGTATCACAGAAGTTACGGCCTCTCTTAAGATTAAATTATGCCCATTGCTGTGTTCGTATCAATCATCGCAAGAAGCCCGTGACTCCCAGGTTACTCAACTTTCAGTCCCATTCCCATGAAGCTCTTTACAACCCCAGTTTGGTCTCATCCCATCTCTCTCGACTCCTAAAACCAATGAACTGTGCTTTCTGAAACCCAAGATCAGTTGTCAGCAAAATTTCCTCATCTTCAGAACCTGCTCTGAATGTTCCTGTCACCTTCCCTAACCAAAGTTTGGTTCTGAGTTCCACAGTCCTCTTACCACTAGGTCTGGAGGCTGTGTAGGTGTCTTCCTCACCCTTTCACTGCCAGACCTATTCTCCCTTCTCCCTAAAACCCACCAGCATTGAGAATCATGTTATCCATTGCCTCTTGTTGTAGTCATTTGTCAACCCCAAAGGCACTCTCTCTTGTTCTTTGAATATGTTATCTCCTGTCCCATCATTTTATTCCTGGTTTTTAAATGTATTTTAATGGAAAAAAATCAAGGCTGGATCTGTGTTCAACAAATACATATATATTTTTGGAAATGGATTAAATGACAGTTATTGGCCAGCCACTCAGGAGGCAGTGTATTTCATTATTTTAAAAGCTGAAGTAATGAGAATAACTGTCAAATCAATTTGGACATTTAAACAGTAGAATTGGATCACTTATATTATAATACAGAAAATTGCTTTTCATTTGAAGATTGAATAGTAGCAGCCAAAAATAGTTACTTGAGATAAGCAGAATCAATGGAATATAAAGAATTGACTGCAGGCAAGCACTTCTGTTTTTAGTCCTTACTGATACAAAAGCAATGGGAGAAATTGATGAAGACTCAGAGGTAAATATGGATAAGTAAATGTAAGTAGACCTCAAATGTATGTCAGTTATTCTTATAAATGTGTGAGTCGGTGTGTATATCTTCTACATATGTATACAGGCACTATTTCACAACCTATTGTCAAGGAGTTTAGTTTGTGTTCAAAGACTAGTTACATTTTCTAAATTCAGGAAAGTTTCAGGCCTGAGAATTCATATTGATTTAGAGAGAAAACTTTTAATTTCTTCTCTGAAGAACTGATTCCAGTAAAATCTATACCAGCGAGATTTCTGTAATATAAATTAGCTCAAATATTTCTTCCTGATCAAGTATGACAGGCATGTGAACTCCCTGTTGACTGACTCGTAGCCAGCTTACCAAACAGATTTAAAGAAGCTGCTTCTTATTTGAAGACTTTCTGAGATGAGCAATATACTACTGGACTCTATCTGAGATATATTTATTCTAGAAAAATGAAAATCTTGCTGTATCAGAATATGATGCCTTATGTAACTATTTTAAAAGGTTTATTTAGCACATTAAAGACATGTAAAAGTGTTTAATTTTCCTCTCATTACTCACTGTACTACATAGCACAGTGTACCATATAGTACATGCACAGACCAGAGTTCCTAATCCCCAGCCTGGCCCCAGAATTATTCTTGATGGTGACTGCAAGTATGTACAGATTGGGATATAAAGTTTTAGGTTGTTTATACCATAGAGGAAAATATGAAAATTTTCTTTCTTCAATATGATAAGACAGATATGGTCAACATAAATGAATAACTTCATTTGCCAGACTGGATAAACTACTGAAAATCACCCAAACCAACGTACACAGGCTTGTATTTCATACTTTATCCAAAGAAGGTGTTGGAATATGCACTGTACCCAGATTTCTACTAGGTTTATCTTTTTGAGAGTGGTTGAAGGCAGTTTTAAGCTCTTCTAGCCCTAAATTGTAGGCCAAGACATTTAAGTCTCCTCAAGGTAAACACAACTTCTCTGAAAGCTAGTTTTCTTTGATACTTGGGTGGGAAGATAATGTGGTGGCACCAAAGGTAAAATTCGTGTCTTATAAGGGATCTGCATTTTATATCCTTCATGTAAGATTGGTATTTGTTGATTGCAAGTAATAGAAAGGCAGCTCAAATTCATATAATAAATAAAGGTATTGTTGGCTTATGTACCTGGAAAATACAGTGGTGCATCTGACTTCAGCAATGATTGGAATTAGAGGCCCAAATATTGGCATGGAAACGCTATCCATTTCTAGCCTGGCTTTCCATTCTGTATCTTGGCGTCATTCTGAAATACTTTTTCTTTTTTTATGGTAACCACTAGCACCTTCAGGTTTATAATCTTAGTTGTTAAAGAGTGGGAAAAGAGATCTCCTTATTATCAACACTTACAGCAAAAATTTCAGGTATAATCCTATTTGGCCTAGCCTCAATCATGTGCCTATAGCTGAACTAATTACTGTGATCAAAGACATGGTGTCCTTATAACCTAGGGCTAAATCATCACATTGATAGATGTGGGAGGAAAGGAGTTCCCTGAAGAGGGGCATGGCCAGCAAAAAGCATAAGCTTTTAAATATACTGCAACATAAAATAAGTTGGAGCTACTCTAATATAGGGATATTTGAATTTCATTTAAGGCAAATCGCATAGTCACTTTTTCAAGAAAGTAGCTGTTGACTTGACCAACATAACATATAACAATCTTTAACATTCAGAGATGCTATAGGAGAATGCCTAAACTTTTGGCTGAACCATGAGTCCAGGCTGCTGACCTTCCATAGAAGTCAAAATGGTAAGCCACATAACAAGAAAAATTTAAATATGTAAATGTACAAATAGATGGATACGCACACTCACATATACATGTATATTACTTGAAATAAACATTTTGCATGTTTTATAGTTTAATAAGACTGTTAATATATATAATCCTTTGCCAAGTTGTTGGCTCACATGATTCAGAAATAAACCCTATAAAGACAGACTTCTTTTGACTTCTATATTCTGTTTCTTATACTTTCTACACCGTCAGCATATATTTTGTCCCTAACTATTAATTCTTCTAAGCTATACTAAAGAACACTTAGTGTTTAGTGTTATCTATGCCCTGTACTTTACAAAGCCCATTCACATGCATTATTTCATTAGTTCCTTTTACATTGTAATAAAAAGTATATGCTTGATAGATAGTTACATATTGTCTTCTCAGACAATCATTAAAGACCTCCACTAGCCCTGAGTTACATTCAGCTTTAGGTAACTATAAAATAAAATGTTCTTGCTCCCCTATCTTGCTGCCACTTTCTGCAGATCTTTGTTAGTGGCATTCCTAAGCTTCTGCATTATAGTATTTCTCATAGTTGTATCCAACAACGTCTGTGTACGTTTAGACGGTCCAACATGGCTTCCTTGGAAATCTGCCCCTTACCTGGATGCCTTTCTTGCTGTCATTTCTATTAGTTGTAAATTCTACCCATTATTTTTCTGGCTGCTTGCATTGTTGCTCCTTTTCTCAGTATGGTTTTCTAGACCAGCAGAGGCCACATAGTCACTACGATGCTGCACTGAGAGAGGAAATGATAAGAGCAAGAGAGTCTCTCAAGGAAGAAGGATCCCTTGTGCAAAGGGTGAAAGGTACTATTACTCAAGATGAAATTAGGGTGCCGTTGAAATGGAATTTGGCCCGGGTCCCAGGAATGCCGATGTTCTGTCCTAAGCCAGAACTATTCTCTCGAAAGGACCTCCAAGGGAAACATATGAATGAGACTGTGAAGAATAAGGTAATTATAATAATTGCTATAGAATATTTAACAACTTTATGGAGGGATAGCCGACATACTACAAACCACACATATTTGAAATGTGCAATTTGATAAGTTTTATTATACATAAATCCAAAAAATCTATCACTGTGATCAAGAGAATAAACAAATCCATCATCCCAAAAGTTTCCTTATACCTCTGATTAGTAGGAATCGCTCTAAGAAACAGACACTTCTCTGCGTTTTGCCATGTATTCCTGGCCAAAGATAACTCTGCAAAGTGAAAAGTAAAAGAGTCTTGATTTGGGTATGCTTCCTTGACAACTTAAAGGGGCACAGATATCCACAGCCTAGCTGAGCTGAAGCTGCATGCTCAAATGAGTTTATCCCCACATGACCTTACCTTGACTTACTCAGGTACACATCATTCCTCTTCAACCATTTTTCGATCTTTTAAAAGTTTACTTGGTTATATTATAATCTTTCTTTTCTTCTGGGCTTACTTCCAGACACTGTCTGTAGAATTGGCTTCAAATGTTAATTAAAAGTATCTTTTGTTTGGGCCATAAATTAAAATGTTCTGTGTTTCTTTATCCAGTGTCAGGCTCAAGGAAGTCAGCCAAATGTGACGCACTAGGGAAGGGGCAGATTCTCTGAACTCTGCATATGTCTCTCTTCACTGTAGTTACTGATATAGAACATAGTTTCATGAGCTATTGGAGTTAGAAGGCACCTTCTAGAGCTAGTTGATAAGACAATGATAAAGCCAACACTCAAAAAGGACAGGTAACTTTCCTAGGGTCACAAAACTATTTAGTGGCACAGTATGTATTAAAACCTGCTTGTCTTAACTTTTAGCCTTATGAACTTTCCACACTGTATCTTCTCTTGCCTGCCATGTCTCAGGATTTTATTCTTTAGGGTAAAGATGGTAAGAAGTAGATAGAGACGATGGATGCTAATGAAAGATCTTTGATTTTTTTGCAGCACAGAATGCTAGAGATAGGACATTCACTTTATTGGATGTTATTTGGCACCCAAGAAATACTACTCTCATTACTACTACTACTACTATACATTTATTGAATGATTATTATATGCCAAGAAACATTTTGTGCACATGTACCCTAGAACTTAAAGTATAATAATAATAAAAAAAGAATACTTGTATCTTACAAGAGAGTCCCACTCTGTGAACCTGACTTGAGAAGCTGAGCAATACTGTACCCTAATTATTTATTTTAATATATGATCATCTAGAACATTTGAATAAATATACATGATGTACTTAAATAAAAAAGAATTCTTTACATGTATTGACTCATTAAGTAATTACAAAAGCCTATTGCTGAAGCAGCAAGGTCAGATAATTTTCCCAGGGTCATGAATCTAGCATCAAAAGATAAGCATGACTTTTAGAGGTGTATTTTTGTTATCATAGCTGAATAAAGCCAACTCCACAACTACATTATACGTAGTTTCCTGTTACCTTTGAAAAGGTGTTTGGAGGAGGAGTTCTTAATCTGGGGAAACAGGCAGGCTTCAGATAATCTGAGAGCTTCCTAAAGTAGTAGGCATCTGCTTCACAGGTCAGAAGGGTGCACATAGATGGAGAGGGTAGGAACAGCTAAGGTAAATAACATCATTCCAACTCTGGACCAAATATCCAAGTAGATTATTATCCTTATTTATTTTTTCAGGTGAAAAGCCTGAAGTTCAGAGTGATTAGGTAATATGTTTAAACCACTCAACTAGGAGAGATATAGCTGGGACTCAAACCTGTCTACTTGAAATCCTCTGCTCTCTCTACTCTATTCCATTATTTTGGGGATAAGATGAAGAACAGGAAAGAAAAGAAGGAGGAGGAGAGAGGAAAAAAGAAAAGGCAGTAGCAGGAAAGCCAGACGCATAGGACATCCTGCAGATGGTATTTTAATTTCTCATTCCAGGAAGTGATTGAGGAGGGAGAACCAGGAGCTATTCAAACCAGAGACCCATAGAAATTGAGAAATGGGAGTTAGGTGAAGGGAGAACACTCAAGCTATAGAAATGGGCCTCCTTGATGAAAGAAGGTGCAGAAGCTAGGAACTTAGGCACTTGAAGATGATTTGGAGCTATGGAGCTTTTGTGTAAAATGCATTTATTTCAAAAGTGCCAAGTATTCTTACTACAATGGTATCTTGCCGTTTGAACAGCAAGGGATATTTTAATTACTTAGAAAGAATTCACAACCTTTCTCTCACCTCATAATCTTCAAGCCCCTATGAACATGTAGGTAGTATCCCTCCCTAAACTCCTTCTCCATGCATCCCTCCCCGTCCTCCCCACTAAAGACAGAATCACAGGCTATGATGAAGCTGGTGTTAGAACTCACATCTCTTAAGACTCTGCTCCTGCTCCAGGCTAAAGCAGATGCGTTCTACCTTCAGTGTCTCCTACCTGGAACTCCACAGTTGCTTATCTATTTTTGGTTTATGTAATCAAAACATTGGCCAGGTTCAAGGAGGTGCCAATTCCCAGAAGACTTTGCATTCAGCACTTAACTGTACTCAGTTAGGGAGATGAAGCCTTCCAACTGGGTTACCACTGACTGACTGAGGGAGAAATGGCTTCATCTATATGGTGGACTATGCTTTCTGCCTGTTGGGCAGCGCCCTAGAGGCGGAATGTCGTATGTGATTTTAGGGAGTAAAATTAGAATAGAAAAACCCTCTGTCTTAAATATACTATACTTTCTCCAGTAGTGACTTAGGAGGAAGATAGTTTAGAAGGTTAAATTCTCACATATAGACTCAAATGTGCTGTATTTCTAGAATTTATATAACACACGCTTCTTTGGGAATTTCCTTTAGCTCAGACTTGTGTGCTGGAATCCTGTTACCCTAAAAACCTGCTCCATATCTATATATCTCTATCTATATATACATTTCAGCTTAAAAAATAGACTATTTAGAGCAGTTTTAGGTTCACAGCAAAACTGAGCAAAAAATACAGAGTTCTCATGGACCTCCTCCAGGACACACACATTCCCTCCCTTACCATCAAGATCCCATACCAAAGTGCTACATTTGTTACAACTGGTGAACAGGGTCATCACTCTGGACTCTGAATCCAGGTATAATTCTTGACCATTCTTTTCTTATTACCACTCTTTCTATTTTTCTGCCTCTGTGTTTTATTTTGTTTTTGTTTTTGATTTTTGTTTGTTTGTTTTCTTCCCGTGCAAAGCCAGGAGCAGATGGAGAGGAACTGGCTGTGAAGTAGTGGCACCTAGTCCCCCTCTGTCGCCCACGCCTTAGGGCAGGCTTTGGATTAGAACCCTTATATATCCACCTAGTGAGAGGCAGTGGTTGCTCAATGAACATTTGTTGAATGTGGACATCTGAAAATCATGCTATGTTTTCCTGCCTTTATTCCCTGTCAAAGCTTACCAATAAATAATACCTCGATGGGAACAAGTGTATTAGACTCTTCTTCAAGGACTGTTTGGAACAAGATGAGAATGAATGCCCCAAGCACCCTGCAGTGGAGTGCTTACAGGCACTTGGAGCTCTGAAGATAAAGTTTGCCAACTTTAAACCTTTTCCTGGACTGGCTCATCATTGGGTCAGTCGTCTCATATTTGAACAAAAGAAAACAAATGTGATATTTAAAACTAGAGATAAATCTATATTGGAAGAAAAAGGACAAGAATAACTACCATGATGAAAACCTCCCTTGTGTAAGAAAATGTTAAGGAAAGGTCTCAGACCAATCTGGATGAGAGAGGTCAAGACCCAGGAGAAGCAAAATTGCTCTGGTAATAAAGCGACAGTCTTTTCTAACAGCCATGCAGAGAAACGAGTGTAAGAGTGTATTCTAGCAACATGTCAATGGGCTTGGGTCTAAGGAAAGAAACAAGAGAGCCCCCCTGAGTGAGGCGATGGACAATGGATTTAGCAACAGCAGAGTTCAGATTTACTCCTAGTTTTCTTTCATAATTACCTTCTGTTACATCAATTATGAGCTGATCTTGGATCATTTTGTCATGCACAACTCTTAGGCTCTTTTTCGTGAATAACACTAGCCTCAAAAGAAGTTTAAAGTAAGTAAAGGTGAGCTACTGCCCCATAACCTTGCTGTAATAAAGGTAAACTTACTAGTAGTGGAAGCAAGTCTCTGACCAGATCCAGCCACACATGGACATTTACTGAACAAACATGCATTAGTAAACAAGCCCAATATGGTGGAGTAAGCCTGTTCTTTAAGGTTAATGAAGTCCCGGCTCTCTCTCACTGCAGGTGTTTTGTACATCATTTCACATGAAGGGTCACTTGAGATATTCAGGACAAAATTCCAGAGGCAGGACCCAGTTACTTTACACTTGGCATCAGCCAACCAGAAATCCTATTCACTGGCTGGATGAGGGGTCTGAGCTACCAGGCTTGCTACAGTCTTATGTTCTCTTCAAGCACGTGTGAAATATTTCTAAAATGTGTAAGCCAGTCTACGTATATTGAATTCCTGTAATTTCATTAACACAAAAATCCATTTCTAACATTTATCAGGGTAATTGACAAGCCACTATTTTCACCAATAATTAAGCCATTTCTGTCCTTGGTTGTGTTAATTAGCCAAGGCTTAAGTGTTGAGTGAGACCTGGATAACAGATGCAAGTGCAGTTGTCTTAGCTGCCTCTGGAGGGTGGCCTTTTTGATACACTACTAGCTGGAGACTCTTAGAGTGTTCATTTTCAATTAAATCAACTACTTGCTTCTAGTGTTGAAGATTAAACAGCCTATGGCATAAATTATATCTGGTCTGTAGATCCCAAAGTATTTTAAGGTAAACTATAGACACATAATAATTTCTAAACTTTTATCGAAAAAGTGTTACAGGCAATAGTTACACATCATTGGAGCAGGAACAGAAAGAAAGAGTGGTAATAAAAAGGAAATGATCAAGAATTGTACCTGGATTCAGAGTCCAGAGTGCTGACCCTGTTCATCAGTTGTTACAAACGTACCACTCTGATATGGGATGCTGATGGTAGGGGAGGCTATGCATGTGTCTGGGAGGGGATCTATGAGAACTCTGTATTTTCTGCTCAGTTTTGCTGTGAACCTAAAATGGCTCTAAATAGTCTATTTTTTAAATGGAAAAAACTGTATTTGAAGCAGGATTTTAGGGTAAGAGGATTCCAGCAACCATCCGGAGAATAGAAATGTATTACCCCATCCCATTAACTAGCTGTCTTATTTACTTCAGCTCTCAATGTCCTCAGGTTCCTCATCTGTAAAATATAGATAATAGTACATACTTTATAATATTGCTATGACAATTGGTGTGTTAATATTTCTACGGCACTTGGAATGGTGCCTGGCTATATACATTTTGCTAAATAAATCACTAAAGAAAATATAACTTGGTTGGCAGTCTTACGATATTGATCCTGGCTTTAGAAAAGTGAGGTTTTTGTTTTGCTTTGTCATTACTAAAATCAGATGAAAGGGAATTTGTTAGTGAACTAGATACCAAATATACTTGGCTTTCATGGATCAACATGTTAAAAATTTAGTGTCTATCACTGATAAAGCTTATTTGATGTTAAACTTAGTAATGTCAAATTCAGGTAACTTCGTACCCTAGGAAAGAAGACAGGAAGATGATGGCTATGAATATTATTTTCTTCCAATGTCTGGGGACTTGGAGATAAGATATATAGGCTTTAATGAGTGCTGAATCTGCCTTCTTGAACAGAAACCTAAAAT
Organism: Colobus angolensis palliatus; assembly: GCF_000951035.1. Taxonomy (NCBI): domain Eukaryota; kingdom Metazoa; phylum Chordata; class Mammalia; order Primates; family Cercopithecidae; genus Colobus; species Colobus angolensis. The sequence continues at coordinate 16,083,547 of NW_012120709.1, read as the reverse complement.
TTCTTTTTTGTTTGTTTTCCAAAGTTTTTATGATAAGCATGTATCACTTAAAAACAATATATGTTTTATTTAGAGGTTAATTTTTAAATTACCCAATTCCTAGTGTTTATTATTCTCTTGGAGGGATAAGGGTAACCCACTGGTTTTCTAGATTACTATTTGTTTAAATAGAATAAAACATTAAACAATTATTATTTCAAAGCTTGGTGTTAAAATCTGTTTACAATCACCTTTAAAAAAACTATATCTGTCAAAACAGTTGTGTGTCCGACCCAAGTGTGCAGAAGTTGCAAAAGCTACCATTCTGCTCTGGGAAGTGGATAGGCTATTTCTATGGAAACAATTGTTTCAGATTATTAATAAAATAAGTTTGAGCGCAGAGGGCAAAGAGCTAAAGGTTGGAAGAGAGTAAGCATATCTTTTCTATCTAGGAAGAGAGAAAATGGAAGATTAGAGGAAGAGGCATTTTCTTGAAATTTTATTCTCACTGTTAGGTTTTGCTTTGTTTTGCTTGCTTCAGATACCATGGGCATGTATCTATCACTCAAGTCATTCAGGCAAGACTTGGATGGCTCAAAAGGCGCAACTCATAAAAGTTGCTGTTTTTCCTATCTCACTCAAAAGATCTGCAAATTCAATAAGGAATAAATGTATGCAAAGGCTATCAGTGTTCTCTAGGATAATTCTAGGAAATTATTCATCCATTTATTCATTCATTTGTTCACTATTTATTGATCCCTGTTATGCAAAAGTCACTAAGCTAGGCCTAGAAATAAAATGTGTGGTGCCTGTTCTAAAGGAGGTCACTGACAAGTGGGGCATACAGAAAATTAAACAGAAGTTATACTCCAGGGCTAATGGGTTTGTGCATAGGGGCATCAAAGCCCTGCACTAGCATAGAGTATTTTATGAAAATGCCATGGAAGCAGGGAGTTTGTTCACCACCACATATATAGAAATTGGCTGACATCTGGAATATTAGTAGACATTCAATAGTTAAATGAGTGAACAAATGAACAAATAAATGGAACTAGTTAATCTCAAAGTGTGAAAGATGCCAGCTCACTGTGTACATCCTAATTGTGTTACCATAGGATGCTGCCAGTTTGCAGAGCCCCTCCTCCAAAACAGTAGAAAACACACATAGGACTGCCGGCCATCTGGTGCAGTCATCATTCACTCACCATTCAGTGTCTGGTCAACATCTAGGGAGCTGCTGCAAAGGGAGTACAAGGGAGGCTGATGACATAAAGACAGTAAGAAGGAACCCCAGCCCTCAGGATGTTTATCATCTCTGGAAAAAAAAAAGAGACACTGACAGCTATAATATAGAGTTGTATATTATTAATCTATTGAATAAAATTAAGAGGTTTAAAGAATGATAGCAATTGTCTCTCTCTCTTTTTTTTTTTTTTTTTTTTTTTTGAGACCAAGTCTCACTGTTCTCCAGGCTGGAGTGCAGTGGTGAGATTTCAGCTCATTGCTATCTCTGCCTCCTGGGTTCAAGCAATTCTTCTGCCTCAGCCAGTTGAGTAACTGGGATTACAGGCATGCACCACCACACCTGGCTAACTTCTGTATTTTTAGTTGAGATGGGGTTTCATCAGGCTGGTTTCAAACTCCTGACCTCAAGTGATCTGCCTGCTTTGGCCTCTCAAAGTGCTGGGATTATAGGCATGAGCCACCTTGCCTGGCCACCAATTGTCTCTTGAGTGCTACGTCTTACACACTGTACTAGATATGTTATATCTCACAATTCTCACAACACTGATTGGATTGTATCTTCATTATCTTTTTATACATGAAGAAACCAAGTCTTAGCAATATGCCCCAGGTCATGTAATTATGTGGCACAACCAAAATTCAATCCCACATTTTAACTTTTACATTCTATTAATCAATACAAGTCAAGTAAACCCTGAGTTGTTTACATTGGGTCATCAGACTCCAAAAGACTTGTTTCAAAAAATGATACAAAGATTCTTTTTTGAAAAATTCCTACAAACCTTCTTCCCGTGGCAAGATTACAAGGAACTCTGTTCATCCTAATGACATACTTCATTCCACCTCTGTGGAGAACACAGGATTAGAGCATGACAGTCTCATGGAATCCAAGAATATGGAAAAAGTGAATTGCTTCCATCACATCACCCTTCCAGCATGGAGAGCCCTCTGTGCTGAGTCCTCCAACACTCCATCTTCCAAGAATTTCACTCCTTCTGGAAACTCCCCTCCGCCCCCATGTACATGGGCATAGGGACCCACCCTGTGAAATCTGACATGACTCTGCCCCAGTGGCCATGGTGGTTGATCCAGGCCTGAGCAACTGACTCAAACTATGCCCATCACAGACATGGTTAGGGTTTAAGGGAAGCTACCTTGCTCAAACAGGACAGTCACTGTTGTTCTTGTGTGAAACTGGAACTGGCAAAAACAAGTTAGACTCTCTTTGAGGAAGTAGACTATAAAAAGTAAATCCAAGAGTATTTGCTGCTACTTGGACTGCACAATTACAAGTCTCCACAGCCATGACCTCAGCAAAACAGACACCAAAGAAACAGAGAGAAGACAGAGTTAAGGACAGGGTCTAGGCAGCCCTGGTAACTCCCTTGTTGCCTTTCACAGCTCTATGTTGCCTCTTGGAATAAGAGAATCCTACTCAACAAAAGAAAGCAATGGGTTCCTAGGCTTCTACTTCAAGTTATTCCTGAGGCCCAACTGCATTTCTCTCTTTGTATTTCTTTGAGACACTCCGAAGTCTTTAAAATATCCCTTCTGCCTTTTCTAGTTACAGTTGGTTTGGGTTTTGTCATGTTTTTTTGCCCTGCCTGAGATGTGGATGCTCTGGAGCATGGATGGATAACAGCCAGTTTGCCTCTGCTGCCTTTCTCCCCACTTGGGAGGAAAGTTACAGTGGTTTTGAGAGGAGAAACACTTTCCCTTTCCTTGGTAGCACCTATGACACCCAGCCAGTAAACTACTGAGTGCTCACTCTGTGCTGGGCATAGTGATAAACACCTGATAAGTATTTCCTTTAACCCTCACAAGTGCCCTTAGGCTGAGAAATTATTACAAAATTCATTTTGTCCCTAGGAAAAACTAATTTGCTTTAGATGAACAAAAGTAGCAAATGATTAAGAATGACTAAGCTTCGATTTGAAAATAGGTCAGTGTGATACTAGACTCTGCAGCTGTTCTCCTTTAGTATGCGACAAGGCTGCTCAGAGCACTCCTTTCCCAAGCCATCTCACAGCCTCCCTCTTTTCCAGTCCCAACTTGCGGTTTTCCCTGGAGACCAAGGGATGTTGCCAACAATAATGGTCTTCAATGTGCTGTTGCAAAAATTATAACTGAGACAATTGATGCAGAACTTTTGCTTTTTAGTTTAGCTAAAACTGGGTTCTTGTCACATGACTAGAAGAGATTAGGCATATGGACACATTGAAGGGTGAGGAGAACAGAATTTATTGGGCAAAAAGGAAAAAAGGGCCGGGCGCGGTGGCTCAAGCCTGTAATCCCAGCACTTTGGGAGGCCGAGACAGGCGGATCACAAGGTCAGGAGATCGAGACCATCCTGGCTAACACGGTGAAACCCCGTCTCTACTAAAAAAAAAAATACAAAAAAATAGCCGGGCGAGGTGGTGGGCGCCTGTAGTCCCAGCTACTTGGGAGGCTGAGGCAGGAGAATGGCATAAACCCGGGAGGCGGAGCTTGCAGTGAGCTGAGATCTGGCCACTGCACTCCAGCCTGGGCGACAGAGCAAGACTTCGTCTCAAAAAAAAAAAAAAAAAAAAAGGAAAAAAGAAGAAAACACTCAGAAAGCAAGAGGGAGTGCTGCCAGCAGCTCCCACCTCACAGATTGAATTCCAGGGCTAAAGAACCCAGGCTCCTTCCCCTTCCCCATGCACAAGGTGCAAACTTCCCTTGGCTCCACCCAGTTCCCTCATTGTGTATGTGGGTATTACTCAAAGAATCAGTCAGGAAAGGGCAGGTAACAAAGGCAGTTCTCCCTCTGGGTTGCAGGTTTCATCTGGAACCAGCAGTCTGGTCTCTCAGCCTTCAGTCTGTTTTAGGCTTGAAGATGGGGTTTCAAAGGGGACCCTTGGCTGTCTCCTGTCTCTGTCACAAATATGACAGTCAAAGAGATCTGACTTAACCAGCTCCATCTTGCTTCTAACCTCCCAGCTGTCCTTGTTCATTCCTGGATGTAGGCTGAACTAGCTTTGGGAGAAACACCCTTTATAGTTTAGCTTTGAAACAAAGATGACAACAGCACTCTCCCGAAACAAACCCTCCCCAAATGGCTCCTGGGGATAGCACCACTATTTTTTACCACTTATTGTAAAACTTAAGATCAGCGCTTGAGATATTTTGCAGATCCTGCACTAGATGTGTCAGCTGGCACCACACAGATGATAAACTGGCTCATCTGGTCTTGTTCCCGCCCAGAAACTGACTCAAGTGCAGAAGACAGCTTCAGCTCTCTAAGATTTCATCTCCTACACAACCAATTAGCACTCCCTGCTTGCTGACCCCGTACTCACCAAATTATCCTTAAAAACTCCTATCTCCAAAGTTTCAGGGAGACTGATTTGAGTAATATAACTCTAGTATCCCGCACAGTTGCCTTGGCATGAATTACTCTTTCTCTATTGAAATTCCCCTGTCTTGACAAATTGGCTCTGTCTAAGCAGCAGGCAAGGGGAACCTGTTGGGTGGTTACAGTATGATCCCATCGACAGTGTGTCTTTTTCTTCTCTCCTTCCCTACTGCTTCCTTGTTCAAGGGGAGTGTCTGATTTTTACCTATCCACAGGGGTGCTCCTCTGTGATTCAGTCAAACACTTGCCAAACAGGCCCATTTCCTGGGCCAGGTTGTTCTTCACTAACTTAACTCTGTACTGCTTCCTGAAAGAAAGAGGAAAAAATCGATTCACTTAGACAAAGTAGTTGGGACCGGTACCCATTTTAAATGGATTTTCACTAGAGTCTAAAACATCCCTCCCTGAAACACAGAGGGGTATGATCTCTCCGAGGCAGGAGCAACAGTTACTTAAATTCTGCAGCTTCTGAATGTGAAGTTGCTACCTGGATTTAAATCTTACATGGCCAGATGCTGTGAGGTAGAAACTGTAGTTGATTCATAGTATGATAGGGTACAACAGTATCATTTGGTCTTTCTCGTGGCTCTGTGGACCTGCATATAAAAGTGAGCCTATCTGAAACCACCCATCATTGTTACTGGATGCCTTCTCAGCCTTGCAGAATGAACCCTTCTGGAATCTGCTGGCCCATCACACACAGTAGGTCTTCTCAGTTGCTCTGCTTCATCCAGCTGGGTCCTTTCCCCCTCCCAGTGGCACAGGTACTGATTTAACTTTCACTTCCTGAAAACATGCTGATGCATCTCATTAGCCAAAAACATCTTCTGTTTTGTTAAAATGTCCATTCCAAGCAGGAAAATATTATTAAGAGCAAGTCTTATAAACTCTTAAACTCTGTCCCACACCTCCATCTGGGCTTTGTCATAGAATTACACAAACATGATGCAGTTAATGCTCAATTACACAGGAATTGGGAAGCCAGACCTCAATTTTCTCTATTCTTTTACTTCCTGCATCTTTCCCACCTGTCATTGAACAAACTTAGCTTTGCCATCATCTCTGCTGGATGGTGGAAAGTAGAAATAAAATTTAAACCTATCAATTGCATTGCTATCAAGGCAGCTCTGATAAGAGGTTCAGGCAGAAGATCAAATGACTAAACTGAAGAGCAGGGATTTCAGTTGTTGCTCTTTTTCTCATTTCTGCCTCTGTATTTTTATGAAGAATGGCAAAGGCATTTTATTTCATTGTGTGTTTCCTCTCAAGATGGAGCTTTCAGAAATCCGGTTTATTTGTGTTGCTTCAGACTTAGGAAATATGTTACTTTGAAAAGGACGGAGCTAGTTATTAAACAAGGCCAGCTGAGGTAATCTTGCAGATCTCAGCCTTGCCTGTGCTGAAGGTGAAAATCTGGCTGCTTTGGGCCATTAACAAGCTTCCTAGGGCAGTGACACCTCACCTCTGTGGGCTCCTCTGGAAAGTTTCTCAAACCTCAGGGAGGGGATTGCCTGAAGTCAGGAAAGGGAAAAAGCCAGAAAGAGTAAACAACTCCAAATAAGGAGTTGTTTTCCACTAGATTATCACGGAGCAAAACAGCCCAAGGTAAGATGTCATCCCATTCCGTGTCTGAGACCACCTCCCTTTTAGCAGATTTAAGCCTCTGTACTCTGGTAAGAGAGCTCCTCCAACTGGAGGGAAGTGAGGTGAGAGGATCTGGGGTCACAACTGAGCTTCAAGATTTTCTGGCCACACTGAATGATTGAACAAAGTCTCTCTACTTGAAGTTTAGACATGCATGGTGTCTATATTTTAATATTCAAGAAACTGCTTTGTTTCACATTTTGGAGTGGCGGCGTTGCCGGGAGTAATACCCAAGGTTCCTTGCCGCATGACAAGGAAATTAAGGACACGGACACACACAAGGGGTGAGTTTAAGAGCGGAGGTTTAATAGGCAAAAGAAAGAGGAAGGAGAACAGCTCTTTCTCCTGTATGTGAGAGAGAGAGGAGCTCCCGAGTGGGAAGTTCAGTTACAGTGTAGTGCACTGGATTTTATAGGCAGGTTTGAGGAGGTGGTGTCTGATTTACATAGTGTCCACAGATTGTTTGGTCCAGGTGTGACGTTTACATAGCATGTGGGGAAGCTGGCCACCCGACCCGAATCTTATTATACAAATTGGGTCTTTGCCTGGCCATCACCATGTTGCCTGCTCCTTACTGTACACATGGCTGGCAAAGAGAAGGGAAGATGGAGCCGCCATTTTGAACATGCCTAGTTCCATGTAGCCTTTTCCTACTGGCACGGCTGCTGGCATTCACCTGTGCAAGCTTCTAGCTCACTTGTCTATGTCTCCAGCTCAATTTTACAGGGTAGTCTTTGTTAGAAAGGAAAATTATTTTGGGGCTGCTTTTTATTAAAAGGAAAACCTTACCAATGACCCCCATGCCCTCACTATCTGCCTGAATAATTTCTTTTTAAATCCTGTATCAATTTTATTTATAGACTGAAGCAAAGAATGCAAGAAGGGAAAATATAAAAATCAAGTATTTAAAACAAAGGATATAGAAGGACTGGGGATCTAAGTGTATTAGATACTAAAGAATTAAACAGTTTATTCAACTGTCTCTTCAATTTTTAATTGCTCTAGATACAATGGAAAGTTTTTTTTGTTGTTGTCGATCAAATAATCCAATGACTTAGGAGTATTGTCAGTAAAGATGACAGAATTAGATGTTGCCACACCTTTAAGCTTGTAAATCAACTACAGCAATTAAAAAAATTCTCAGTGTAAACATTAGTCTGCAGATAATTTGTTTTTAAACTCCTAATAACTATTTTATCCTTCTCTAAAACTTACACTTTAAATTTGTAATATAAACATGGACATATATTTTAAAACGATACACATTTTGATCGTTTGCTTTGAATGACATTTGGGTTGGTTGCTAGAGACTTATTTGTTCCCTTCCCAAACAAAGCTTTAGGCTTATCAGGGGTTTGGGAGACTGAATCACCAAAAAATAATGGCCATGGCCAACAGCTGCAGCCTTCCCATTTTCATGATATAGAATCTCCTTGGGCTGAATTAATTTTTCTAGCTTTGTCGTTGTACATAGAGTCATTACTGTCAGCATTTTCTCCAAATACAAGAGCCAAAGTCATTGCATTAAAAATAAAAGTGTGTAATTTCTTCAAATACAAGAGCCAAAGTCATTTCATTAAAAACTGATAAATTATTGTCATTTGCTCTTTTATATGGTGGCCATTTCATGTAATAGAATGAGCATGGGATTTGTGAATAAAGGACTTGGGTTTAAGTGTAGACCCTGGGCTAATCACTTAACATCTGAATCTCAGTGTGCTTATTTTGAAAATGGGATAATAATCGTAACATTATTCTAATAACCAAAAGAAATAGGAATTTTTAACAGCCAAAGGGGGGAAACGCATGCCACAGAGTAAAGGAAGGAGATGAATAATCCCTCTGCAAGAGAAAGTCTTATGTTTTTTCCTATATGTTATATTTGGGACAATAATTGGATAATAATTATAAGGGTCAGGTACTGTTCAAGGTACTTGACGTGAATTATTTCATCTTAATCCTGCTATCATTGTTCCCAATTTGCACACAGGAAAAATGAAACATAGAGAGTATAAATTACTTGGTCATGCTTATTCAGTCAGGAAATGACAGAGACAAGATTTAAACCCAGGTAATTTAGCTCTACAGTCTTGTTCTTAACTATTATATTTCCCATTATGTAAATAAGAAAGACTTAAATTTTCTGTAAGAGATAGCAGTTTCTACTTGTTAAGCAAAGTTTCCTAAGCTATAGACAAATGAGATTCATAAAAGTGATTAAGGAATACCCCACATAGAGCTGGACAAATGCTGACATGCCTTATTGCATTTTGTGAATTCCTTTTCATGTATAACATTAAGATTCATTGAGCAAATGAAAGTATTGTACAAATACTTTAGTATTTGGGACCTGGGACTTAAGATTCCTTTTTCAGAAACATTGAGCTTAACCAGCACTAACCTGGATTTCAAGTTGCTTTGCAACAATAAACAAGAAAAAAAAAAAAGAAAAGAAAGTCATGGTAATTGTATATATATTTTTAAAATCTGATTTCATTACACTAAGTAATGCATAAGTTATCCCCATTTGGACACTGGATATAATAACACTTCAGTTCAACAGGTGGAAGAGAAGGGTAGCAGCTACAGATTGTTACCAATCACAATTTTTCATACATTTAATGAGGGATTTGAAACTATAAAATATTTACACTTATAATTTAACACCATTTATGTTTCTGCATTAAAGGATATTGTATTTGGTGCTTGACACATAACAGAGGCTTAAAGAATATTTGTCGAATATTTGTTGAGTAAATGAATTCAAGAATATCTACCAGAATATCAAGGCAATTTTGATACATACCAGATATTAGCCCTTCTGAATTGAATTATCTTGTTCTGTGTCTGTCATGAACTACTATCTGAGAACATTAAGAAAACACCCTTTTTGAGGAAACTACTGCAAAATGTGCCCCATAACACCAGAGACTATGCTAAGAAAAGAAGAAAAAAATAGAATCTAAAGATCAGAAGATCAAACTCAAGGTAAAGACAAAGGAATACCCAGGTTAATGACGAAGGAAGACCTCAAGAAAGCTGCTGTGAAACATAGAGACCACATTTCACACCGGAGTAGGACAGAAAGCTATAAGAAAATGTCTCTAAGAAGATGAAAGTGATAAGATGCCTGATGTGTCTGCATATATTGAGAGCGTTTGTTGATGAACTGATGACATATAGGTACATAGAAAACTAAACAAGCAGTTAAATTTAATTTTTAACTCCAGGAAAACACAGAAAAGTGAAAGTTATTTTAGTATACTACAAGGCTCGGCTGTGAGTAATGTTTTCTTTGTCGTATTAAGATAAGTACTGAATGCTGGTTCTATCATAATTACGATATAATCATTTCAGAAAAATGGAGCACAAGAAGTGGTAGTGAAAGAGAACAAAATCCTTTCCATAGAACTATAATTGTTAATACCAAAACCTCCTCTAGACAAAGAAGTGGGACAATAACCGTGTTAAGTAGAGATATGGAGGTAAATACTAAAATTAACAATCAAACAAATTTAAAGTGGTTTTCTCTGAGGAGCAAAAAACAGGCAAGGATTTTGATAGAGGACAGCTGTTTTGTTTGGTTTAATTTTGTTTTAAATAATCCTTATGGAAATCTTAATTATTTAATTCTTAAATCTTAATTCTTTAAAGTATGTGCATGAATAACTTGGATTAAATAATTAAGTTAGGATTAGAAAAAAAATGAGGATTAGCACAGAATCGATAAGACTCTAGCAAATAGTAATATGTCCTGGTCTTGAGCAGTTTATTTAGAGTCTGAATCATATATAGGCAGAATGCTAGCTCTATACGCCTTTTAGATACAGAGATAGAGAAACATACACCATATTAAGATGATTTCACTAACTTACTGGCTCATTAAGCAATATATAAAACTGGTCCCTAGCTTAAGTTGCTGAGTAAGATTAGGTTCAGAGATTAACTAGATGGAGAAACATGGGCTCCACGTGCTCAAAATATTCTTCTAGGAATCTCAAGATTGGTCAATAAACCCCAAGAATCTGTATAGGTAGGATGTCTATGAAGGGCTCAAGGGGTATATGTATGAGCAGGGTGAGATGGGTGTGGAGGCTGAGTAGGTCCTAATGCCATCACCCAGGATTTTCAAGTTACTGTCAAGGAAATTTTGTTGTAGAAATTGTGTTGCAACTAGGTCAAAACTAGTTAGAATTATCTCCAATGCATAGCCAAAAAACATCTGAGAGTGAAATATCTCATTTTTTGATATAAGCAGTTTGGTTTGGGGTTTGAAGGTAGTTTTGTGATCTAGCAAAGAGTGAGGCAATTGTATCAATTTTAATAAACCTAGCCTGTATTACTTTAAATGTTGCTAATACTCTTTAAACTGGGAATGATCACATGAGTGTCTGCCAGCCTAGGAGTCAGATAAATATCTTTCTTGGGAGAAGTCTCATTCCTTAATGCCAATCTCTGAGTTTCTGTCTTATGTGACTTCAATCAATATCTCAGGGTTAGCCATAATTTTTAAACTACACACATTTCTGTATTGTATGAAAGTTTTTTCCTAGCTGCTAGCCCTTCTCAGTATCTTTGTTTCACATTTTGAAAGTGATGCACAAGACAAACTCACATAGGAACCAGGCTGTTCTATTCATTGACATTTGTTATTAACTTTATATCAGATGTCTTTCAATTATATTAAAAACATTCGTGACAGGACTATTTTTTTTCCCAAAATCACAGAGCAAAAGTAAGTTCAATTGTTTCTAGATCTTTTCCTATACTATCATGCCAACTTGCCAAAAAGACAAGACATAGGACATGGAAATAATTTTTTGGATGTTAATGGTAAACTGAATGACTCTGCTGAGGAGGAGTAGGGAAGACAATGGTATATCCTAAGAATTCCTTCTCTTGCCAAGAAAGAATATCCAACCAGATAGTTCTCATGGTATGAAGGTGAAGCTTTTCTTTAACTGAATTCCACATGGAAAAAATACTCAAAGGCCCTCCCTCCAGTGGCCACCTTCCCTACAGCAGTTCCTCCTAAGCTGCCATGAGTTACATTAAGTTACACCAACCACACAACTTCTCTCACAAGGTCAGATCTTCTGCCAACAGAAGTCGGATTCAACTCTCGATTAGAATTTAGTTCTCAGGGGGAAAGAGAATTCATGAGGGAATTATAATTTAGGATTTGTAGGTATCCTATAGTTTACCTGGTTCTGAGGAACTATTCTCTTGTACCAAGAAAATAATTTGGCTGTAGGTTCGAAGAGGGATTGAAGATGTCCTTCAGTTCTCTTTCTTTTCCCATCCTCTCCATATGACCTGACATACTTAAGATCAAGCTCTCTTGGATGCTTGAAATGTCAGCGTGTTCTCTACTCACTTGGCTCCGAATTTTTCATAATTCAGCAAACAGAAAAACCTTTCTATTATGCCTCATTAGATAGCTGGAATAGAAGGCAGGGCTCCTTCACAGTCTTAACTTCTGAGGAAATAAGGTGGAAGAAGTTGCAACTAGTTTAGAACAAGATTAAGGAAGGTGGTATGTATCTATACTGTTTTGTTTTGTCTGCCCCTTACATCCATTCCTTATAGGAGCTGATCCTCCCTTCCTCCCTATCATTCTGTGGAGCCATTGATCAAGGGATCTTTCTTCTTCTACCATAATAATGGTAGACATGTGACCTAGCCTGGCCAGCCAGAATATTCCATCCAATTTGGGCAGAATTTCTTAAGAGTGGGTGCATATTCCAGCCCCATTCGGTATCTGTTAGGGGGATTAATACAGACGTTGGAAAAAAGTAGGTCTCTTGTGGAAGCCTGGAGCTACTGAAATCCACTTTTGCTGCCACTCAGGGACAACCTGGCAGAGAAGAAAACTGATGAGAGAAAGACAGAGCCAGAGAAGTAGAAACAAATTCCCATGTAAGCACTTGGATCTGATTGTGCTTTTTGTTAAACTGCTAATATATTATCTTTTTTTATGGTCACTGTCACTGTACATTTCCTCTCTTGCAAATGTATTGTAGTCTAGATTGCCTTGTAACTCCCCAAATGGAGCACATATCTTAAAAGAATTATGAGAGGCAAGTACATTGAAAATAAATATTATACCAAAATACCTGGTAAAACCTATTGTACTTCTAAGTGGGGTCTCAAAGGAAAAAGTCAGAAAGACTAATTTTTACAAGCCTTCAAGATAAAACCAAACAGATCATTCTGAAATAAAAGCCACAGGGAACTGTAGTCAGCGGGGGGCACATAGGATAAATGAACAAATCTCTTCAATTTCTACTTTCAGTAATTCTATAATAATTGTCTGATGCTATTGTTAATTAGACTCAATTATGGGATTAGTTTGAATTATATTATGAAGCATTGATTTACAGACTATAGCCACTGAAAAGCCTAAGTGCCGAATGTAGTAAATGTTTCTAATCTTGTGTTACAATATAGCAGCAGGGAGCAGAGAGGAATATCGATCTACTTATAATAAATGTATTTCCAAATTAATTTTTATTTCCAGTTAATAAATGTAACGTGGCTAGGGAATAATTTTCTTTTTTGGAAGTGGTAATCCATTTATCAGGGAGGAACAGAGAAATGTACTGATTCGTTGGACTTCAAGGGGCATCAGAACTAGAAGGTTTCTGAAAAGGCAGGCTTAAGAGAGAGAATTGGAGAAAATGTAAGTCTCCATTTCCTTTATGAATCTCGTATTGCTGTAATCTTTAAGAAACTTCCGAGTTGGCATATGTAACAATGGACTAGGAGGCATATATATGGCATAATCTGGAAAGCTCATCCAAGGCTAATTCCTAGGATGCATGATGGTCATGGTCCAAATTTGAAAAGTCAAGAGAGGGCCCAGCGTGGTGGCTCACACCTGTAATCCCAGCACTTTGGGAGGCTGAGGTGGGTGGATTACTTGAGGTTAGGAGTTCGAAACCAGCCTGGCCAACATGGCGAAACCCCATCTCTATTAAAAATACAAAAATTAGTCAGAAATGGTGGTGCACACCTGTAATTCCAGCTACTCGGGAGGCTGAGGCAAGGGAATTACTTGAACCCGGAAGGTAGAGCTTACAGTTAGCTGAGATTGCACCACTGTACTCCAGCTTGGGTGTCAAAGTGAGATGCTGTTTCAAAAAAGAAGAAGAAAAGTCAAGAGAAGTATTATATATTTCAAGCCTATGCCCAAAGTAGTAATATTGATAATACTAACCTTTGTCAAGTGGGTAATATGTGCCAGGCTCTGCGCTAAGTAGTTTATTCTTTTCAACAATATCATTATCTGACGCATTTTAACAGATAAGGAGACAGATAATTTATATGACCCATTTCCTGGGGCATCTATTTTACATTTGATTGTAGAGGGAAATGTTGTCAGTTTGCCTAGGTCATTTAAAACATGTTTATATTCATGGTGGTTTGCATTAATGCAGTAAATAGAATGTATTTCCTGCCCTTGACTTTGTTTGGGTTTGGCCATGTGACTTGTCTTGGCTGATGAAGTGTTAGTGGACAGGACATGAGCAAAGGCCTGAAAACTACTTACCTAATTGGGCTTACTTCCCTGAATCTCCGTTATAGTTCTGCTTCTTCACTGATCCCGAGGAGGATGAGAGACATGTGGATTCCCATTAAGCCTACCCAGTAAGGACCCGACTGCATGGGTCAGCTCCTATCTGCTTCAGATGTGTGAGAGAGAACTCAGCTGAACTCAACAGTCACTCATCTGAGCCCAGATGACTGCAGATGCATGAACTAAATAAATGCTTATTGCTGATGCCACTGAGAATTTGTGGTTGGCTGTTATGCAGCACTAGCCAAGTGATATAATATTCAAACAAAAAAGACATTTTTAATTAAACCTTGCTTGACTTTCTAAGACAAGATAAAGTAAAGGGATTTTTTACTTTTGGTGGGTGAATTATTACTACACAGGAAGATACGTTTTATTCCACTGCAGACCTTTTAAAAAATCTTGTCTTCATTTTGTTCTTACTTCATTCACTATTCTCTTTTTCTTTTTTATTTTGAGACAGGTCTTGCTCTGCTGCCCCAGGCTGGGGTGTAGTGGCACAATCACAGCTCACTGCAGCCTGGACCTCCCAGGCTCAAGTGATCCTCTTACCTCCACCTCCCAAGTAGCTGAAACTACAGGCACATACCACTACACCTGGCTAATTTTTAAGTTTTTCGTAGAGATGGGGCCTCTCTGTGTTGCCCAGACTGGTCTCAAACTCCTGGGCTTAAGCAGTCCTCCCACCTCAGCCTCCCAAAGTGCTGGGATTACAGACATGAGCCATCATGCCTGGCCCAATACTCTTTCTTTTTTGTCTTTCTTGACTAAACTTTTAAAAAAAGATCTATACTTCTTTACCTCCCATTCACTCCTCAATCCATCTCATTCTTGCTTTCAAGCTCTAACAAACCATTTATCACTGCCATTTAGGGGTATTTGGTAGAAAAATCTGAGAAGGATTGGTGCAGGGTTTGAATGAAAGGGGTAACCACGGATCACACTGAGGTTTCTAGTTTGTAAGAGTTGGTGGACGCTGATGTTCCAACAGAGATAAAGAATATGTGATGAGAGGTGAGTTTGAATTCCCTATTTATATCTAAATAATATTGTCCAGCAGATACCTGGATATATTTTGAATCTAAATTTCAAGGGAAAGATCTAGAAAAGGATGTGTAGTTTTGGGAATAGTATACAAATATGTTGACTTTGAGGTTAATATGAAGAGTCTTATAGGTATGATCTATATAAATGTATATTTGACTGTGATTATCCTGTATATAAAACTCACCATTTATGACATATGACCCAACACTTTAGCAAGGCATAAAAATCCCTCCTTGATCTGACTCTTGCTGTCCCCATAATCTCTTGCTGTTCTCTTATTTGGACTTTGGCAATCACAAAACACGTGGAGTTTCTCAGACACACCAGCTGGTTCTCCCTCCACGTCTTTGTTCATGCTGCCCTTCCCTGGAATAGCTTCTCACCTATCCTTTACGTGATCTCCCATCTACCCCACCCCCTGCCACTCTACTACTGAAGTCAGTGGTCATTCCTTCTAGAAAGCTCTTTTGTAATAATTTCTGCCTTTTCAGACAACATAGGGATACCTCCCGGGTGCATTTTTTCCATGTCTCTGTCAAGAGATTTTCTGTTTTATAATTGCTTGCTTGTAAGCATGTCTACCTTCTCAGACCCCGAATTCCTTGAGCGCATGGACTGAAGCAGTGTCTTGTGAATATTTGGTTGCTCAATATTTTAACTTTGAGTGGACAAGTAAGTGAATAAATAAAACCTAGTCGGGGTAGAGTTACAGGATTTAAAGTCACGTACTAGACAGTAATTGAAGTTGTTGCAATGAACAAGGCAACTCCAAAATGCCATTTTGGAGAAGGGAGCAGAGGAAGAGGACCGACAAAGGAAACTGAGGAGGGGGAGGAGAACGTGGAGAAAAAGAGCCTTCTCTTCTTTCCAAGAGAGGAGGCAGAAGGAGCAGTGGCTACAGCATAGTGAAGAAGAAAGGCTCTAGTTTTGACAGTTAGGTAGTAATAATTATTTCAGTAAGAGCAGTTTCTGTGGTTTGATAGAGGTTAAAGGCAGAGTGAGGGAGACTGAGAAGTAAATGGGAGATAAAGAAATGTAGACATAGAGGAGTGTAGACTGAGCTTTTAAAAAGTTTGACCATGAAAGACAAGATAGTAACTAAAGTAAGGATAGAAATAGAATGAAGATAGGATTTTTTTTTTTTAAGGAAGGAGAAGTAGGATTGAAATAATAGACACTGTAGAAAGGGAAAGTACTGTAGTGAGAATTGATAATCCATGGCTCGAAGTCTCAAAGGAGTTAGAAAAGAACGGTGTTGAACCGAAGATTTCTGGTATCCAGTGCAGTGGCTTCTCAAGATATATTGTCATTCTGGCACAGGGAGAAAAAAATTGCAAATGCAAAATGAGATTGTTGTATTTGAGTCCATTATGGAAATAGACATCTCTGTTAGCAAATACAAAGCCCAGAACTGGCATTTAAGATTGCAGGGGTAAGCCTATGTAGGGGTTAGACTACAAAATTTGGCATCAGATAGACTTGGATTCAATTCCTGGCTCTACCATTTGTTAAACTCTGAGGTCTTCTGTAAGTTACTTGAATCATTAAGTTTTCTCATGAAAAAAGTGGGGGTGGTTATACTTACCTCATGGTGTAGCTGGAAGTAATACATGAGTTACATGTGTGAATTGATCAGCCAGAGACTGACACATAGTAATATTTTTGATGGATGTGAGCTATTATCATTATCCTTATTATTTCTGGGATAAGCATAAAAATCTATATTCATGCAATCCCATAATCAACTTTTCACACCTGCTGAGATGTTTAACGTACACCCTGTAACCCTTGCTAGGACAGGGACGTGTTTTCTGGCACACACACTTTAACAAGACAGATTTTAATATTTTTGCTTTCCCATCCTGAGTATGTATAGGACATTACATGATCATTCCTGAGAGTTGTTTTCATGGAAAGGGAGAAATCAGAAGACTATTTTTCCAAGGTGATATGGTTTGGCTGTGTCCCCACACAAATCTCATCTTGAATTGTAACTCCCACAATTCCCACGTGTCGTTGGAGGAACCCGGTGGGAAGTGATTGAATTATGGGTACAGGTCTTTCCTGCACTGTTCTTGTGACAGTGAGCGAGTCTCATGAGATCTGATGGTTTTAAAAAGGGGAGTTTTCCCGCACAGTCTCTCTTCTCCTGTTTGCCACCATGTGGGACATGCCTTTAATCTTCCACTATGGTTGTGAGGCCTCCCCAGATACTTGGAAACGTAAGTCCAGTAAATCTCTTTCTTTTGTAAATTGCCCAGTTTTGGGTATGTCTTTATTAGCAGTGTGAAAATGGACTAATACACAAGGCCATTTCTTTTCTTCTTTTTTGCTAGCAAAGCAGCAAGGAAGGAGTAATTGCCTCCTACTCTTCAAACCTATGTCCCCTTTAGGCAATTTCTCTAAGAAATAAACTTAGGCTCTTTATCTTCCCTCTATCATACCTTTTAACTAAGGTTTGTAAAATAATATCTCCAAAGCCCTTGGAAGACATGATTGTCCCTCATGCCTAGCACATCTATTGAATACAGAGAAACCTGATTTCCTTCCCAAAGTTGACTCAGCAAGAACACTTAGCACTCAGTTAAGGCCCGGGAAGGAAAGTACTGAGATTTAATGCTTTGCCCTTGGAAAGCAAGCTCCTCTTGCCTATACTATTAGGAAATAATTCCTAGCTGGAAAGAGAGTATAAAAAAACCCCAGGGGCCCATCATCCTCCATCTTAAGAAAAGAAGTTGGAATGGAATCAACACTAATGCTACAAATAAAAGCTGTTATTCAATGAAAGAAAAATTGGAGGTTTCAATAACTAGTATTATATCCACTGCTTGTTCCCAAAAGCTTATTCATACTGGGCAGAGACTGATTACAGCAACATGCTGTATTTGTATAATCCAACAGAAGAAAATTATTGACAAAGGAGAGAGAACAGATCTCAGAAAACAAGCACCGGTGACATGTTACAACTTTTCTTCCTTTTTCTTGGTTTAGCACATTTGTAAGCTGCCACTCTATAATAATTGACAAAACAGTACAGGAATTTTGCTTTTTAGAAAGTTGGATGTCATATGTCATGACTAACGTCCATTGGTGATCAGTTAAATTGGGCTTGTGGTAGCATGTCTGTTCTCAGCCTAATGGTTTGTTTATTTAGCTGTTCTTGTTAGAGAAAACAACATCAAAAAGAAGATGTTGGTTTTAGAAATTAATCTGGAGAAGAAAAGAGTAAAATACAGACTTTTTTGTCAATTCATTTCTGTTCTCAATCATTGCCATTTTGAAGCACTAACCATAATAAAGACAATAGACACTAATAAACAAGATATACACTAGTATAAAAAATTCTAAATATGCTCAACCTGTTAATTTTCTGTTAGATTTAGAACAACAGCAACAAAATTAGTTTTCTTCCCATCCATTGAACTCTTTCCGAGGCCATTCCTTTTTTTTTTTTTTTTTTTTTACCACTAGCAAAGCAGCCAGAAGGGAGTAATTGCCTCCTACTCCTCAAATCGTTATCTCCTTTAGGCAGTTACTTCCAGAAATAAACTAAGGCTCTTTATCTCATACCTCTATCGTACCTTTTAACTAAGATTTGCAAAATATTGTTTCCACAACCTTTGGAAGATATAATCTTCTAACTTATAAAGTAGGCCATATAAATAGCCAATACTTGATAATTATACTTCTTGAACAATAACCATCTTGTAAACATTCCACTTCATAAAGTCTTTGCAATCAAGGAGGCCTCTAGAAATTAGCCTTCTCTTAACTGTCCTATAAAACATTGTTTCAAATAATCTCATCTACTAATAGTGAATGCCTTCTTGCCCTTTCTACATCTAAAGCATCAACACCAATGCTCTTCTCATCATTTATGGTTCCATGCTGATTCCTCTATCTGACCATGCCTATGCACTCAATCTCACGTTAACCTGTGTACTTAGTGCTTGTGCTTGGGTAAGAATGTGCCTTGCCACAATCAATATCAAACTAGGCACTCCCTGGCTGGAAGCTTGCAGAGGTAAGAATGAAAAGGACCATCCTTCTTTTGTGGGCCCCTTACATAGCAGACACTTTGCTAACCAGGTAACATATGTTATCTAATCATCATTTAGTTCTTATAAACCTTTTAGGTAGGTGTTATCTTTAATTTTTTAAATGGAGAAATTGAGGCTTAAAAGGGCAAAGCAACTTGATGTAAGTCATAAATAGACAATTGATAGGGCAGAGATTAGAATCAAGGTCTCTATACTGGGAAATCTTACTCTTTTTACTATATTAGACTGTCTTCAGATAGCGGGAGCTAGGTCCATTAACTCAGTGTCTAATATAATACTAAATTCTTAATAAATATTATCTTTGTTACTATAATACAGTAATAGAAGCCTAATATATAACCATTTATCTGTGCCAGACTTACAGAAGTTAAAAAGATACCAAGATCACACAGCTATGCCACAAATTTGTGGTGGAACAGGGATTTGAACCTTTGACTGTCTAACTCAGAAACCCATATCTTCCATTTCTATGCCATAGTGCTCCCCTAAAGCCCTAGCTATATAAATTAATGTCCTCAGAAGAAAGACTTATGAGAAGACCAGCATCCTTCATAAATGCACTTTATTTTTTTCTAAATACTGAATTTTTTTTTTGCCTCGAAGAGCTATATATCTCCTGATGATATAGAATCCAAACTTTCAGTGAACCCCGTTATAACTTTGGCTGGTTTGCCCTGCATGTAAAGGTATCAGCCCTTGTTCCCATTGTGCCATTTGTTCATGATTACACATCCCATTTGGTTGATTTCTGAGCACTAAGCATCCTGTGGATGCTCTCTCAGAACTACCAACTAACCTTATAAATGCAGGGACTTCTATTGGTTTTGTAACTTTCTCTGTCCACAGAAGTATTTCCTGTCATTCTCCATTAGCCACTTTCTCCTCAGTCTCTGCTTGTACATTTTCTTCTTCTTTGTAGGACCTTGCAAATAAGATCTTCTCTCTGTTTATCTTTTATGTTGGTCAGCTCATCATGGTCATACTCAGGCTATCGTTAATGATGTGGCCTTTAACAGTGGAAGACTCATTCCGGGGAACTAAAAGTACAAGTTAAAATCATTTGCCACTCTTAGTAAAGGAAGAACAGAAGTAGCTTAGAAAGGCATCTATGAAGTGAGCTAACCTTTTTATTTTATTTTATTTTTTATTTTTTATTTTTTTGAGACGGAGTCTCGCTCTGTCGCCCAGGCTGGAGTGCAGTGGTGCAATCTTGGCTCGAAGTGAGCTAACCTTTTAAAAGTCTCTGTATATTTTGAATTAGGAAAATAAATACATCCACGGGCAATCATACAATAAACTTGAGTTATGAAATCTGACCTCTCCTCCTACCTGACCATGAACACAGATGCACAGAAGAAGCACATGTAAATGTGAATTTCTTTTTTTGCTTCTACAACGGAATTGGGCAGAATTGCTAACAGGGAGAAAAATATCCAAAGAGGTTACCTTCGGAAGACAAAGAGGTAAAGAGCCTGTATGATCCACACAGTGAATAATTATATCTCAAAGAATCCGATGTGTGGTGTGTTGCCTAATTCTAGGAAATAACCAATTGAGATAATAGTCATGAAATATCCCTGAAAGATACCAATCTGACAACGTCTCAGAAATCTGTTTCTTTTCCAAAGGCTGCCAATTCTTAGCATGTGGGAGGTGGGAGAAGAATATCAAGTTTTAAGTTTCCTGATAGGTCATGGAAATCAAACCCAATGGACAAGAACCTGCTGTCACCTGGGTTATGACACTAGTTGTTTAAAGAGAGCTTTCTAATTATTGGTACAGCTACTTGTTCCAAGATTGTTTTGTGTTTACATGTGACTGATACGGAGAAGTTTTCCTGAGCACTACAGTTAATCCTTTTCCTTTCCTTCCCTGGGTATATAGCTGCTATAACGAAAGTATGTTATGTTCCCTATTAGAATTAAAGAATAAGAGGGCACTGAGTATATAGTTCTAGAAACTATAAATGACCCAAGGATATGTTTCAGATTCTGAGACAGAAAGATTCAGAATTAAGGTCTGAATTAATAGCATGCCCTAGAAAATTGCTCCTTGTAAAAATGGTCAGGACTTCCATAGAACAGAGGTTAAGACAGCAGTCCAGCCTGTGAGAGCTCCAATGTATAATGACTGAAAGGAGTTTTGAGGTTGAGAATCAACCTTGTCTATATACTACAGTCTGCTAGGGAGTCTTTAAAAGTACTCGTGCTTAGGTTGTACCCCAGACCAATTACACTATTAATATAATTCTTGAAGTGGTTTTAAAAGCTGTCTAATGTGTAGCCAAAGTTGACTGCTACCAGATGGAGGTCTGCAATATATGAACAAGTAGAATGCAATGATTCTTGACTCTATTTGAGATTCTTATGAAAGTCATAAGTTATTCATGTCACCAGACGAATCAACATAGATAGATATATGATAGATAGGTAGATAAGTCACACAACTGGTTAGTCACAGAATTGGAATTACTAGATCTTCCATTTATTAATTCAGTGTTGTTTTTTTTTTCAACGTTCTCTTTCCTTTCCTTACATCAATTTTGTTGGGGAAAATATGCAAGAGCATTTCTTCTCAACTCTGCCAGAAGAGCCTCTAATTTCTAGACAGCTAGATAGAGTAAACTAGGATTCATGAATACTGTGAAAGAGCACTCATAGACTCATGGGGGCAATACACTTCAGAATAATAGCTACTGATTAGGAGTCTAGCAAAGCTAGAGACTTAGATGGCATAGTGAATTAATCAGCGAATGTCTTTATTGTCTGTCTTCTTTGTTAAAGGCCTTGGCATGGAAACCCTTGGAGTAGGAAGATCAAAACATAGTTAGCAGATCCTTTAAATGTTCACAATCTACTACAGGCAATCGGACTTGTACACAGATACTTCATTACAAAAAAAGAGAAAAATGCCCAGATGGTTCACGCAGATGAGATCTTTTGTAGTAGCTCAGAAGAGCAAGAAATTCTTTCCAACTGGGGAAATAAAGCAGAATTACACCAAGAAGATTGGATCGTCATCTCAAAAGGGCGATGTCAAATGCACCAGAGTTGTTGTAGACCCTTATCACTGTGAAGACTCCCCCAGGTACCTTTGCTGGCCCAGGTGAGGAAAAAGGCCAGGCACGACGAACACTGTGTGCCTTCTAAAAAAATACAGTTTTTATTTTCACACTACTGTCACATTATCTCACCCCCAGATAAACAAAAATGCACAATTATATCTAAGCATTAGTATAAATAAGATAACCAGTACTGATGGAAAGTTTTTATTTCTTGACCCTGAATCTGCACCTCTTCAAGCAGAGCATGAATTTGAGAACTCATCATAGTATGCCACATCCAATATCAAATAGATTCATTACCCCCTGTCTGCTACAGTCTAACACTGCAGGTATGAAGGCTTCATGATACTTCTAAATGTGGTTGTTTTTCACAAGTGTTTCTTTTAAAAAATGAAATAGTACCACCATTTTGTACACTTAAATGCATTTGCTTTTCATTCGAGGGAAATGAGTTTTCTTTTTTTCTTTTTTTGAGATGGAGTCTCGCTCTGTTGCCCAGGCTGGAGTGTGATGACACCATCTTAGCTCACTGCAACCTCTGTCTCCTGGATTCAAGTGATTCTCTTGCCTCAGCCTCCTGAGTAGCTGGGATTACAGGCGCCTACCACTACACCCGGCTAATTTTTGTATTTTTGGTAGAGACGAGGTTTTACCATGTTGGTCAGGCTGGTCTCGAACTCCTGACCTCGTGATCCACCCACCTTGGCCTCCCAAAGAGCCGGGATTACAGACATGAGCCACGGCACCAGGCCAAGTTTTTGTTTTAATTCCTTTTCAGTTCATTTAATGAAAGTCTAGCTCATTTGTCTTTGAACACTTTTTTAAGAGCTGAAGTTTTGCTAAGTCACTCAATGTGAGTTGGAAATTTGGACAACTTTTTTCAAGCTATGAATAAATTTGCATCTTCTGATAATTCTTGAAATGTGTATTTTCTCCGTCACCCTTAAGTTAAGATAACACTTTATATTTTTTAAAGTACTTTTTTGTATATTATTTCACATGCTTTTTGTAATAATTCTGCCAGGCAGGTAAATCAGGTCACATTATCTGCATTTTACAAACAGAAAACTGAGTTTCAGAGCGATTAACTGGCCTACACAAAGTCACACAACCGGTTAGTCACAGAATTAGAATTACTAGATCTTCCATTTATTAATTCAGTGTTTTTTTTTCAACGTACTATCTTTTCTTTCCTTACATCAATTTTGTTAGGGGAAATATGCAATAGCATTTCTTCTCAACTCTGCCAGAAGAGCCTCTAATTTGGTTTGCATATGTTTTAGGAGATCAAAGCTAGATTCTTAATGTTAATGCCTAGTATGCCACAGGCATTGGGGGATGGTTACCAACCTTATTTTAAAGCTTTATAATAACACCGTATTTTACAGAAGAGAAGATAAGGTTTACAGATGTTAATTTACTTGCCAAAGTCACATAACTGGTAAGTTACTGCTTTCCTTGGTTTTCCCTTAGGCTACATGGCTGTATTGGTAAACCCATCTAGTCTAGCATAGTCCCTGGAACACACATGACCAGAGATCTTATCGAATTACCTCTAAATGTTTTCCAACAACATTATCATTGCTCTCACTGTCAAGACAAACATTTATCTAACGTTTATACCTAGTAAACACCATGGTAGACACTCAAAACACACTAAGTATATGTATATATTTGCCCTTCAGAAGTTTGCCACCCAATAAAGGGATATGTTACATATATAACAGCATAGTAATCAAGTGATAAAACAACAGAGGTTTGCTGTCCTCAAGCATGAAATGAATGTTTTGGAGTCTAGGCTGTAAATTCCATCAGATTCAGAATAGGAAGAGAATCAATGTGGGCCAAGATAGTAGAATCTCTCAGAAGTAAGACTTAACAAAAAGCAATTCAGATAAGTGGAGAGGAAAGAATTCTGCATAGGAGCAATTCTGAAAAGAGTTATGAAGTCAGAAATGTTCATGAAATATGTGTCAGTCTGTTCTTGCATTGCTTTAAAAAATACCTGAGATTGAGTAATTTATAAAGAAAAGAGTTTTAGTTGGCTCATAGTTCTTCAGGCTGTACAAGCATGGCTGCAGCATCTGCTCCTAGTGAGGGCCTCAGGAAGCTTCCAAGCATGGTGGAAAGCAAAGCGGGAGCAAGCAAGTCACATGGCAAGATAGAGAGTAAGAAAGAGAGAACGGGGAGGTCCCAGACTCTTTAAAACAACCAGATCTCTGGTGAACTGAGTGATAACTCACTTACCACCAAGGGAATGGTGCTAAACTATTCATGAGGTCTCTGCCTTCATAATCCAGTCACCTCCCACCAGGCCACACCTCCCACACTGGGAATCACCTTTCAACATGAAATTTGGGAGGGGACAAGCATCCAAATAATATCAGCATATTAGGGGGGGCAATTCTGCTGTCTTATTTGTGATAATTTGCTGTGAAACTTGAAGTAAAGTATGTTCAGTGGATCCTAGGATAACTTTTTTTGTTTGATTTATCAGTTAGGGTTGGATTTGGCTGCAAGTAACAGAAATCCCAATTTATAGTGGCTTAAACAAAGGAGGGATTGTTTTTTCTTAGATAACAAAATATATAACCATTAGAAGATAGTTGCTGGTGCTATTTCAGCTGCTCAATAATTCTATCATTTTGCATATTGCTTTCATTTATTAGGCAACATCATCGTGGTCACATGAAGGCTGTTGCTATTCAAGATATCAGTCCTTATTTGATGCAGGGAAAAGGTGGTGGGAGAGATCACATCAGCAACATTTGTCCTTTTTTTTTTTTTCTGGGAAAGCCGAAGCTTTCCCTGAAACCACATCCAGATAGGTCTCATTGATCAGAATCAGGTTATATAGGCCTCTCTAGCTACAAGAGAGACTGTGAAAATTAAATTAGATTGTCATGCTTGATTTAGATCCTGTAAGCACATTCATGTGCCAACTAAAATTAGAATTTTGATAGTAAGGAAAAAGAGGGAATGAATATTAAGTAGACAAATAATAATTCTGTGGCAGTTAGAGTCTCTTCAGTTGCCAATAAAAGAAATGCACTCAGATTCCCTCAGTTAATGGGGGTTTATTGCAAGAAATCATGGAGAAATAGAAGGTCTGAGTAATAGTCTAAGCAGAGCCTCACTAGATCTGAGGGGCTGGGAAGTTGCCTAGCGGTAGCATAGCATCTTCTTGGCATGGCAGAAGCTCTAGTGACTTGGTAACTTTATTCCTCCCAACAGTAGGCGGACTGTGGCTTACTGTTCATGAACTTCATTCATCTATATATTTCCTATGACTTCTCTATTACTGCAATACTTTGTCTTGAGGTCTAATCTGACTAGAGCTGTCAGGTAAATACAGTGTGCTCAGTTAAATTTTAATTGCAGGTAAATGGGAAATACCTTTTTCTATAGATATGACCCATACAAATTAGCAACATACACTAGAAAATGATTCATTATTTATCTGAAATTCTAATTTAAATGGGAGTCCTATTTTTTATTTGCTAAATCTGTCAATCCTAAAACTTACTGATTAGGCTGACCATCAGTGAAGAGTGTGCCTGCTGATAGACCTCTAATACCAAACCATCGGAGAGACCGCTGGCCAGCCCACAGATAGCAGCCTCTGACTTAGAAATCCATTCCTGGCCCAATGAACTGAGATCACTGTGACAAGGTCACAAGGGCAATGTATGGAAGCATATACTTAAGGAATTCCCTGTATCACCACTCCATTTAAGGGGGTAGGTGGAAATAGCATTCCCCGAGTTCTGGGACTGGTTTAACAAAAATATTTATATCTATCCTATGCTGTTGTCTTCACATAGTGGGTGCAGGTTTACCTCTATCTCTTTCATATATCTCTGTCCCAAAGATTCCATAGCATCTTCTTTTCTAGGTGCAAAATCTGTTTATATTCCACATGCATTTTGATGTCCACAATGGGTAGGTATGCACAGAATAAAAGGTTTCTTTTGCATAATGCTCATAATTCCCTATCATTTCTTCTCATTTATTGAAATTTTGTCTTTTGTTAAGTTTTATCTCCTTTTAGGAGATTCTTTGAATGTTTACTATCTTCTATGTCTGAAGAATAGGTGGTAGGTGCTGAATTGGACAAGTGGAAGATTAAGACATGATCATTACACTCAAACAATCCTAAAATCTAACCTGACTGCTTTCAGTTTTACAATGTAATATTTGCATCTAATCCTGCCTTTCTCCCTGATTCCTTTTGTTGATCTAGAAGTATGGATTTCTAAACTCCTGATTCTTTGTTTTCAAGAATATCTAATATAAGAAGGCAGCATCTTTAAGAATTCCTTTTCTTACTTGCCTTTTTGACAAAAGCATTCCTTTATTCATGTTCTTTTTTGCTGCTCACTTCCCTGTATCCACTTTCTTTGGGCTCTAGGACTGCTGATACCAGTAATACTTCTACACCAAAAGCAAAGGTCATGCACTGCTCCTAGCTCATACAGGATTATAATTTATAGCATAAAAGAATAATGGTGAGATATACAATAGAGGTCATCTCATTTAATCTTCTACCCACTGCAGAAGTCCTCTCTTCAGCCTCTTAGATGCAAGATTAAGTCTCTGTGTCAGCACCATATGATATAACCTGTTCCACTTTAAAAATTCATCTAATTATAATAAATCATTTCCAGTGCTGGGCTGACATCCACTTCTTTCTAACAGCCATCAGAATAGCCTTCCCTGTGTAAGCCTTTCTTATCTTTAAGATGCTCACTAAGTTCCTTGATCATCTACACTTCCACCCTTTCTTTGGCTTTTCTTTGTCATAATGTCCAAATTCCTAACCATCCTGGTTACCTTTTTCATGATGACCTTCAGTTTATTCATTCCCATTGTACAATGTGAGGTTTCAAACAAATATTCTGCCATAGGGATGGTCCCTATCCATCTCTTACAATTGGTTTAAATGAGGAAATGAATCAGTCTCATTTTCCCTATCTGGGAGCATGATATAGAGGAGAGAAAATGGCTCTGAAACTAGTCTAATCTGTGTTTGTTTTTAAACTCTGCTATGTTTTACAATCTTAAACCATGCATAAGTGTTTTTGCCACTGATAACTTCAGTTTCCTTTTCTGTCAAATGGAAGTAATCCCTATGTCCTTTGGGGATAAAAGTATGTAAAGTGCCTTGGAAAACACTAAGTCAGGGGCTCTGTCAAGAATTCTTTTTTTCCTTCATTGTCACTCAGAGGAACACAGAATAAAATGGCACTTTCATGGAATATCAAGAAAAAAATTCCTAGCTTTTCCTTTATCCTGATCTACATGGAAACATTCAAGAGCAATGTCTCTCTACTTATCCATCTGATTTTCAGACCCTTAAAAGGCAGGTTTGGGGGTCTAATGATCACCTCTAGTTTGCCATTCTGACTTCCTATTTATGGCCACTAATGCAAAGTGCCCCACTTGGCTTTGAATGCAGATATTCTCCAGTCCTTCAGAAAATAATGCAGTTTCTCTTCTTCATAGTTCAGTTCTCAACTTCTTCAAAAAGAGTTAGTCTCAATGAGCATTAACTACAAGGAAGGAGGATAATCATCAGTTTCCCTGTCACTTAAATAGTGTATGACACTGCCACACAAATTGATCATTACAGGTAGTAGAAGCAGCATCCCAGTAACTAGATAATAATGAGAAGACAGTATTAGCTTTTCAGATGACTGTGAGAGCTCACCCAGGTTACTTTTTTAAAGGAATGAGATGTCAATATTCTAGCTCTTGTTTTACACATTTATGTTGAACCCAATTCATTTTTTTCCCTGAATTTATTTTATGATGATGATGATGATTATTATTATTATCATACTTTAAAGTTCCAGGGTACATGTGCATAACGTGCAGGTTTGTTACATATGTATATTTGTGCCATGTTGGTGTGCTGCACCCATCAACTCGTCAGCACCCATCAACTCGTCATTTACATCAGGTATAACTCCCAATGCAATCCCTCCCCCCTCCCCATGATAGGCCCTGGTGTGTGATGTTCCCCTTCCCGAGTCCAAGTGATCTCATTGTTCAGTTCCCACCTATGAGTGAGAACGTGCGGTGTTTGGTTTTCTGTTCTTGTGATAGTTTGCTGAGAATGATGGTTTCCAGCTGCATCCATGTCCCTACAAAGGACACAAACTCATCCTTTTTTATAGCTGCATAGTATTCCATGGTGTATGTGTGCCACATTTTCTTAATCCAGTCTGTCACTGATGGACGTTGAACCCAATTCATTTTTAAGCTAAATCCATTTCTTACTGCATTTTTTTCAGTGGACTCAGTCTCATTTTTTCCAGATATAACATAGCTTTAAACAGTTGTACATTATGCAAAAGAAAACCATTATTCTCTGCATGCCCTACCCATGGTGGAGTACGGTAAAAATCATCCCAGAGACTGTGTTAAATAAACAGTATCTGAAATGTTTCTAGAGTCCCTAGCGATGAAATTTGCAAGCTCTATTTTGTTATCAGTGAAATTTATTTATTTGCTCTACATCATCTCTCCCTCTGGGAAACAATGTAGAGCTCCCGTTTCAATTCAGAACAGATCCTGCTTTCACTATGCCAAAGTGGAAAGAGTTTGAGGGCTGTGGCGGCCACATGGTGGCTCTGGGATCTGTGCCAAAGCTATGCCTGTCATGAGCCTCTGACAAAATCCATGTCCATTTGGGATTCAGGAAACAGGAGCAAGAAGACGCATTTGCTCTCAGGCTGTTCCTAAGTGACATCAGAACAGCTAGACATCAGAACAGGTCCAATAAAAAATGTAGCCCTGATGTTTTCTTGGCAACAGGTCATCCAAGCCCCTGTCACATTAGAGCTGGGCTTGGAAGATACTCAAAACTTGCATATGAACTATTAGGCACAGGAGGCTATTTTCTGGCTAAATATATTGTCTTAGTGACTTGAATGACTCAGTAATGATCAATTTAAAATTTTGTGCAGACTGCAAAACACTGCATGCATATTTTCTCTTGCCTCTTCTATCTTCTAGTCGTAAAGCAGTATGGATTACGGACAGAATTATGTCGGAATCTTGACTACTTTTGCGAGCAAACTTCCTTAATCTGAGCATCATTTTCTCAATATGTAGCGCAGGCATAATTATGCCTTTGTCGTAAGTTTTTGTATATATTGGTGTGTATCTGTAAGATATATATGGGTGTGTGTATATGTATATGTCTTATAAAAACCTATGACAAGGGTATATACTCACCACATGCTATATCTATACCGTCTACATCTATCTATGCACACACACATATAAAAAAGGCCTAACAATTTAGCCCATTTTAGATACTCAGCAAATTTTAATTCCCTTCCCATTTCTTCTCTCATATATTTATAAATTAATTCATTAGTGAAGTATAGTGAGGTTATGTCAAACATAGAGTTGATTTTCCAAAACTTAACTATGTGCTCAGAAAAAAAAAAAATTTGAGAGACTGAGAAAGAGCAACACACACACATGCACACAGGAGAGGAGAGAGAGAGAGAATTATTTGTCAGTTTTCATTTCCCTTTTCATAGTGCAGGACACCACTATGCCTCACTTAAAAGCACTTGATTTCACTAGCAGCAAGGGAATGGCCATGTTCTGACAATAAGTTGTCTATAAAAATCTCTAAGGAGGGCAGCCTTCATAGTCTCCCCGGCAGACTTTTCTTTAAGCTTACTTGCCCTTCCCTGTTTTCCATCTAAGATGTGAACATGAGGCCTAAGTAGTCATCTTGAGACCACAGGCCTATAAGAATGTGGACAAAAGCCAATGTGCTAATGACAAGGGTGGTCAGATAAAGAGATAGAGATGGGTCTTTGGTGGCATGGTTGAGCCCCAAAGCCAGCAGTAGAGTGCCTGTATATGCTCTTCTTATCACATAGATCAAATCAATCCCTATTTGCTTAACCCTTTGGAGTCTTTTTGTTCTGTGTTGCCTTTGTGGTTAGTTGCAGGTAAACACAATCCTAACAGATACAGCAAATGATTCCATCTGTCAGTCCTTCCAGTGATCATAGGCTCTGGAGTGAACTGGGAGATACGGCTCTGTGTTTCATAGCACATGCATCTCACTGTGCTGCTGTTAATCTAGTTTGTAAGTTTTCATGTTTTTCATACACCTAGCCCAATACACACCCAGTGACTTCTTGGGTTGCTCATTTGAAGGACAAGATCTATTCTGATACTGGAGGAAACTCTTCCTTTGTTGAACTTAATGAAAGATAATGTGTCAGACTTCAGCATGTTGCTTTCCCCTGGAACTTTTCATTGGTGCTTTTCTCCACTGGGATTTTGACATATTCTGACCCTAGACATAACCTTTGGGTAGAAGTGACAATAGTGTGTCAAACTGGGGACACAGCTGAGCTGAGATGGGATGGCAGTGGCCCAAGACAGGACAAAGCTAAGGGGTGTTTGTGTGTGTGCATGTGCATTTATTTGGAACCATCACTCTTAGAAGTGTAATTCCAAAATACTAAAACTACTTTTTTTTATTATAAGAGAAAATTAAAAAGTTTTTTTATGGAGTCTGTCTCTGTTGTTCAGGCTGGAGTGCAGTGGCACAATCTTGGCTCACTGCAACCTCCACCTCCAAGGTTCAGACAATTCTCCTGCCTCAGCCTCCCAAGCACCTGTGATTACAGACATGCACCACTATGTCTGGCTAATTTTTGTATATTTATTATAGACAGGGTTTTATCATGTTGGCCAGGCTGGTCTCGAACTGCTGACATCAAGTGATCTTCCCACCTTGGCCTCCCAAAGTGCTGGGTTTACAGGAGTGAGCCACTGTACCTGGACTAGCCATGTTCTTGTATACATCAACACAAGAAGTAAATAGTTTGGGAATGAAGTAATAATATGAAGATGTATGCCGAAATAAACAAAAATGTTACCAAAAATACCAACTGATGATGCAGAAAGCATTAGTATATAATTCTTAACTATGTTATTTTCTACCTTCTCTGTTAAAAGAAGACCTGATTAGGTTCCATGCATGTGTATATTCTTCATGTTCAGAATGTTGGAAATCAGTCACTTCTCTAACCCTGAAATTTGTCGAAATTCTTTTAAAAAATCTTTTATTCAGGTTAATGCTCCTGTATAATTGCTACCTCTAGATCAGTGTTTTACAGACAGCACGTTGTTAACCATTACTGATCACGAAACCAGTTCAGGTTGTTATGATTCTCATTTAAGAATTAAACGAAATACAACATCACATGTAATAAGGGTATTATTTTGTGATGTTTGTTTTGATTTTATACAAGCATGTCGTGTTCACTGGGTCAGAATGTAAAGTGTGTTCCCTCAGGAAAAAGTTTGAAAGTTGCTATTCCAGGGGAATCAGCATGCACCCAGTTGGGAAGCGACCTCTAGAGGTGGTGCTTAGGCTAAGCAAGAGCATCATTAGGAGCTGTCCAACTGCTGACATGAAGACGATGTTGCAGAGAAGCAATATCCCAGAAGGACATTGCTAGAGCATCTAGTAGCTGACCCTACAGAAAGCAGTTGTGATTGCCACTCTGGAAGTTACTACTGATTGGAACAGATGTAGCTAAAATAGTAGACTAAAATCCTTATCTTTGGCCTCATCCCTATTAGTCATCTCAGAATAAGTTATCAGTGAGAGAGGGATCAGACCCTCAATCTTTTCATTATCTGAGAAACTTGTTATTCTTATCCAGTTACACATCACAAAGAGAGAATCACTAATTGCACAGGGAATTTGATTCATTTGGAGCCTCAATACTCACCACTTTTAATGTTTCATCATAGTATATTTATCCAAAAATCTAAGCTAAAATTATAAAGTAATTTAAAGGTAGAATAAAATAATTGAGACAAACGGAATCACAACTCTAGCTGACAACAAAATGGATTCCTAACATCAGTTCTGGGTATCTAGGTTTCATGGTTTATTCCAAAACTACACTTCTATAATCTTTTTAAAAATAAGCTACAAAATTAAATTATATTATCTATAACGCTAACTTAGAATTAAGTGGATAGGAAAGGTAAACCACTTAAAGTGATCCTAAGCAATGCCTCATTACTCAACTTTCCATCCAAAAGTAATCTGGAACTGTGCGGCCACATATGAGCCACCCAATAAGGGCTGAGTGAGTATAGTGCATTATCATATGTAGGATAAAACTCTTTTCAACTCCAAATTTATGAATTATAATTGAGAATTGCAGGCAATATGGTCATTTCATGATATTGTTTAATTTTTTAAAAATCATGGTAGTATAGTTTTAGACTAAACTATGATGCTTAAATACTAAGACTTGATATCAGGATTCCATTTTGTTATTTAATAAGGCTGTGATTCTTGTTCAAATTTACCTCCAATATTTTATTTTACCATTTTAAATGGTTTTATAAATTTAATCTGAATATGTTGTTATTTTTGATAAATATGCTATGATGTATTACAAAATGTATTTGAATTAGGACAGGAAGTTTCTTTTTTTCCCTTTGAATACTGCCTTTTTATTTTTTAGTGACTTTGGGAAAGTCACTAAAAAACCACTTATCTGCTGTTTAGTTTCCTCATCTGAAAAGTAATGGTTGTAATTTTTTTTTTTTTTTCTGAGGCTTTTACCGCTGGCTCAAAAATATTCATTAATTTGAGAGACAAATCATATTTTCACAGTTAATGATAAGACAAAGCAGAGATTTTACAGTCAACTGTAGATCATAATTTTTTAAAATTTAGGTGAGCTATTAATATTTTAAACATACAATTTGATGAGTTTTGATAAAGGTGTACAATAGTGTAATCAGTATCTCGATCCAGATAAAGAATATCTTCTCAATATACAAAATATTTCCTCCTGGTTGCTTTAGTCAACTCCCACAGCCCGCACAACATACCACCGTAGTTCTGATTGCTACTACCTATAATTAGTTTTGCATATTCATGGACTTGATATAAATAGAATCATTGAGAATACAGTATTTTTTATATAAATTTTTTCACATAAAATAACATTTTGAAATTGGCCTATGTTATTATGTATATTACAAATTTGGCCGGGCACGGTGGCCATGCCTGGAATCCCAGCACTTTGGGAGGCCGAGGCAGGTGGATCACCTGAGGTCAGGAGTTCAAGACCAGCCTGGACAACCTGGTGAAACTCCATCCTTACAAAAATTAGCTGAGCATGATGGCAGGTGCCTGTAATCCTAGCTACTCAAGAGGCTGAGGTGGGAGAATTGCTCAAACCCGGGATAAGAATAAGACTCCATCTCAAGGAATATATATAAAATAAAAAGGAATTCATATGCTTGTTGTTTTAATTTTAGCCATTATAATGTTTTGTGATAGCTCATTGTGATTTTAATTGGAATTCCCCTGACTGATGACACTGAACACCATTTAATTGCTTATTTTCCGTTAATATATCTTCTTTACTGATACATTTGTCCAGATCTTTTACCCATTTTATTCAACTGTTTACATTTTATTATTAATATATAGAAGTTCTTTATACATTCAAGTTACAAATTAATGTGTATATACTTTTCTTTGAATATAATCCTTTATATTTTTAAGTGGTGTTCCTTAAGAGCAGAGGGTTTAAAATTTTATAATGTACAATTAATCATTTTTTTCCTTTCAAGGTTATTGCCTTTTGTGTTTTCTCTAAGAAATCTTTACCCCTAAGCTTTCTTTCAGAACCATGTAGTTTTATGGCTAGCCATATATAGAAGATTAAAAAACTGGACCCCTTTTTTGTACCATATAAAAAATTAAGACGGATTAAAGACAAAATGAAAACCCAAAACTATAAAAGCTCTGGAAGACAACCTAAGCAATACTATTCAGGACATAGGCATCGGCAAAGATTTCATGATGAAGATGCTGAAAGCAATTGCAATAAAAACAAAATAAACTTATCAACAAAGTGAACAGACAACCTACAGAACGGGAGAAAATTTTTGCAAACTGTGCATCTGACAAAAGTCTATTATCCAGCATTTATAAGGAACAAATATACAAAAAAAAAAACCCCATAAAAATGTAGGGAAAGACATGAATAGACACTTTTCATAAGAAGACATACATGTTGCTAATAATTATATGATGAAAAGCTCAACTTCACTGATTAATAGAGAAATGCAAATGAAAACCACAATGAGATACCATCTTACATCAATCAGAATGGCTATTAAAAAGTAAAAAAAAAAAAAAAAAGCGGTAAAGTTGTGCCGAAAAGGGAACACTTATACACTGTTGGTGGGAGTGTAAGTTAGTTCAATAATTGTGTAAAGCAGTATGGCAATTCCTCAAAGAGCTAAAATCAAAGCTACAATTCGACCCAGCAATCCCATTACTGGGCAATACCCAGAGGAGTATAAATCATTCTGCCATAAAGGCACATACATGCGAATGTTCATTGCAGCTCTATTCACAATAGTAAAGACACGGAATCAACCTAAATGCCCATCAATGACAGATTGGATAAAGACAATGTGGTACACATACACAATGGAATACTGTAAGAATGATATGTGTTTTGTGGGAACATGGATGGAGCTGGAGGCTATTATCCTTAGTAAACTAATGCAGGAACAGAAAACCAAATACTATATGTTCTCACTTGTAAGTGGAAGCTAAATACTAACACAAAGAAGGAAACAACAGACACTGGGATCTATTTGATGGGGGGAGGGAGAGAAGAGGGAGAGGAGCAGAAAAGACAACTATTGGGTACTAGGCTTAATACCTGGGTGATGAAATAATATGTACAACAAGCCTCTGTGACATGTGTTCGCCTGTGTAACAAATGGTCACATATACCCCAAACCTAAAACAAAATTAAAACCCCCCAAAACAAATATGTTCTGGTAAAATCAAAATTCACATTCACAAAATTAGCATGAATCTAATAATATATATATATTTGTTTGCATAAGTATGGACTATCTTCTGGATTTTTTTTACAAGGGTCAGGAAGAGAGAGAAAAACTAGAAGCTGAAAGAAAATTCATTGCATATAGAGTTTAAAAATAATAGAACTGAAAAAGTTTGTGGTGATTCAGATAAAGGATTTGTTATTATTTATCAAAATGGAATTGACCTCTTTTGCTTAGGTGCTCTTGAAAAAGAAGGCATAGTTCTGCACAGTACTAAAAGGAGAAATATAGAGAGGCTGACTCTTGTCTAATGATGGGGTGGCTCTAGTTCTTTTGATGACCTAAATCCTGACTGTGTAGGATATGTAGGACTTCTCTGTGCATATACATTGGGAGAGGAAAAATTCACCTTTATTGAGAAATAGAACAATCCTGGCTCTGTCGCATTATTGGTCAAAGGACCAAATAAGCATGCACACACTCAAAGATGCAGTAAGAGATGGCTTGAGGGATGTCAAAAAAGCTATTGATGATAGCTGTGATTTCCAGGTGCTGGTGCAGCAGCAGTGGCAATGGCAAAAGTCCTGATTAAATATAAGTCCAGGGCCCAACTCAGAGCCCAAGCATTTGCTGATGTGTTGTTCTTTCTTCCCAAGGTTTTTGCTCAGAACTGTAGTTTTGACTTTAAAGAAACATTAGTTTTAAAAATGGGAATTTTTTTTTCCCATATGAAAAAGGAAAGAACACTGGCACCTATTCAAATTCTGAAGTTATGAAATGATAATCACAGTATTTTTTAATTGCACTGAATTGAACACACATAAAGCAGGCCTTTTTTTATCCAGTGAACAAGATGTTTTGCTGCCGTGACATAAAATTATATATTAGATAAGCATATGTTGTAAACCTTGTTATTAAATATTCATTGACAAAAAAACAAAACAAAAGTACACTGAGTTTTACTAGACATCAATCTGCTCTTATTCCAGCTCAATTCTTTATTAGATTGAGGGTATCAGACTCTGCCAGAGGAAAGATC
This sequence comes from Colobus angolensis palliatus, assembly GCF_000951035.1. Classification (NCBI taxonomy): domain Eukaryota; kingdom Metazoa; phylum Chordata; class Mammalia; order Primates; family Cercopithecidae; genus Colobus; species Colobus angolensis. Next base: position 16,047,622 of record NW_012120709.1, on the reverse strand, counting down.
AAACCATCCATATTAGAAGATAACATCATACTCAGATTCTATGGTTCTTTTATTGTTAATGTTTGATGTAAAGCAAAAAAAGTAAACATTCAAGAGTCAGAAAAATGTGATTGATAATCAGATACAAATATGCACCAAGAAACATCAGCAAGACGGCAGAATAGGACTCTCCTGCACTCCTCCTGCCATAGAAACATCAATTCAAACAACTATCCATGTCCAAAAAACCTTCAAAGAGCTAAGGAAACAAGGTGACAGATTATAGCACCCAGGTATAGCAGAGAAGTTTTTTAAAAGACACATTGAAGAGCGTAGGAAGGACAATTTTACCTTGCCCACATTGCTTCTCCTCAAACTCCAGACAGCACAACATGGAGAGAGATACTCTTTGCAAGGGGAAAAGAGAGGAAAGTGAGCACTAGAATTTGCTTCAGACCCCCAAAACCCCAGTAAAAATCGACACTGAGCAGACCCCCATGGCTCCAAACTCTAGGCCAATATCTGCAGACTGAGCTTCCAGGTCTGTCCCAGCACTAGGCTATATTCTGCAGCCCTAAGCTCCAAGACTGCATAGCAGACTTGGCCTCTGCCCCACTGCCAGGCTGACTCCAAGGGCACAAGGCCCTAACTATCCACAGCACTAGGCTGGCCCCCACAGCCACAGGCTTTAGGCCCACTCTAGCACCAGGCATCAGGCCAGCACCAGTGAATCCAATCTCCAGGACGGCCCCTGGAAACGTAGGCTCTAGGCCCACCCAGCACCAGATCAGCCACTGTGAATCCAGACTCCAAGCTGATACTCAAGACTGAGTCTTTAAGTTCTCCTTGACCCAGACAGGATCCTGCAGGCCCAGGCTCCAGGCCTCCCTGGTGGATTGGGTTGCTGGGCCTACCCTACCACCAGACTGACCTCAGTGGCCCCAGGACCTGACCAGCCCCAGTACCAGGCAGGCCCAAGTGGCTTCTTCCCCTATACCAGTATAACTCTTGCAGGATCTGGCTCCAGGCCTGCCCCAAAGCCAGGCTGGATCACTGGCCTCAGGCTTTGAGCTGCCCCCAGAAACAGACTGGGTCCCAAAGGACCAAGGCTTCAGGTCTAACTCAATACCTGTGGACCTTGCCTCCAGATAACCCCTGTAGATACAGAAATTAGGTTCACCCATTGCCATGTCAGCCCCTGTGGACCAGGCTCCAGGCCTTCCCAGTGCCAGGCTTGTCCCTCTGTCTTTACCCTCCAAACCAGTCCTTACACCCTCATGTTCCAGTAGACTCATAGTTCAAGTAAGTCCCAGTAGACCTAAACACTGGAGAAGCCCCCTATATCCGAGTCCCAGGACTTTCCCTATGTGCCCAGGTATCAGGTCAGTCTCTGAGACCCTAAGAACCAGGCCACCCTCACGGACTTAGCCTCTTGTTCAGTACCTACACACCCAGCCTCTAGGCTGGCCCCAGTGGATGCAGGCTTCAGAACAATGCCTGTTGTCTCAGGCTCCAGGACAGCCCATGCAGGAACCAGGCTAATGCATTCAATAATGGCTCCAGATGAGCCCCCACAGATTTAGGCTTTATGTTGGCCCAGGGCTCCAGGCCAGGCCCCATAGATTCAGGCTCCAGAGGACCCAGAGTCAAGGCTCATCGCAGTAGACTTGGAGTTCCAGGCCAGACCATGGACTGAGGCTCATAAGAACACCTCTGAAGACTAAGGTTACAAGGAAGCCCCCATGGAATAAGGCTCTGGGTCTGTCCCATTGGAGCCAGGTGCCAAGTCTGCCACACACCTAGCCATCTCTTATAAATTCAGGCTCAAGGCCTATTCCAGCACTAGGTCCAGTGCTGTGGACCCAGGCTTCAGCCTGGTCTTTGTGTATACAGGCTCCAAGACCTCCCTTATGGAGTTAGGCTTCAGGCCCATCCCTGCATATCAAACCAACACGTCCACCTGTGGATCCAGGATATAGTACTAACCCTGTAGACCTAAGCATCAGGCTCATCCACCTGCCAACACAGGCACTGGTACAGCCTGCCCAAGGATTCAAATAGCAAGTCCACACTTAGACTATGTCAGACTACCTGCCTGGAATCTCTAGACAGGTTGACTTGAAAAGGGGTTTCTTAGACAAAGCCAACCTGCAAAGTCTAGAATAAGTCTTGACTTCTTCAAATGCACAGACATCAATATAAAGCAATAAGAAACAAGAAAAACCAAAAAGATAAAACAATACCCAAAGGTATAATAATCTCCCAGTAGCCTAACTGAAAAAAAATTGAGATATGCAAACTATCAGACAAAGAATTCAAAATAATTGATTTAAGGAAGCTCAGTGAACTTCAGGAAAACACAGAAAAGAAATTGAGGAAATCAGACAAACAATAAAGTACCAAAATAAGAAATTTAACAGAGAGATTGAAATAAAAACCAAAAACAAATTCTGGAGCTGAAAAATGCAATAAATGAAATGAAAAAATGCAATAGAGAGCATCAATGGTAGAATTGATCAAGCAGAAGAAAGAATCTGTGAACTTTGAGACAGATTATTTGAAAATATACTGTCAGAGGAGAAAAAATAATGAAAAACTAAAGCTCATGAGATTTATGGAATGGCATCAAAAGAGCAAATGTATGAGTAATAGAAGTTAGTGAAGGAGAAGAGAAAGGCAAAGGTATAGAAAGCTTATTTACAGAAATATTAGCAGTAAACTTTCCAAATCTGGGGAAATATTTATAGAGGTATAGGGAGGTTAGATGTCTCCAACTGAATTCAGTTTAAGCTATACTACACCAAGACATAAAGTGTGTTACAGAAGCAATCGAAGTATAAGGGAGTTCTAATATGGCTAGCAGCAGATTTCTCAGCAGAGACCTTACAGGCCATGAGAGAGTGGAATGACATATTCAAAGTGGTGAAGTAAAACAACTGCCAGAGAATTATACTGTAGCCAGCAAAGTTGTTCTTCAGAAATAAAGGAGAGAGAAAGATTACTAGACAAAGGAAAACTGATGGAATTCATTGCCACCAGACCTGTCTTACAACAAATGCTAAAGGTAGTTCTTCAAGATGAAAAACAAAAGGATGCTAATTAGTAACAAAAACATGAAAGTGTAAAACTTACTAGTAATAGTAAGTACACAGTCAAATTTAGAATAATACTGTAATGGTTGTGTGTAAATCACATATCTTTAGTACAAAGGTTAAAAGACAATTATTAAAATGATTACTACAATATTGTTACAAAATATATAATATGCAAAGATGTAAATTGTGGCATTAAAATTTAAAAGGCTGAGGATTTTAAGTAAAAGTGTAGTGTGGGATTTTTTAAAATCAAAATTATTAGCTTAACCTATTATATCTAAGATGTTTTGCAAGTCACATGGTAAGCACAAAAGATAAACCTACAATAGATACAAAAGATACAAACTAAGGAATCAAAGCATATCACTAGAAAAATATCACGTAATCACAAAAGAAGAAAGCAAGAGAGGAACAAAGAGTCTATAAAACAATTAGAAAATTAATGGCAGCAGTAAGTCCATACGTATCAATAATTCCCTTGAGTTTACACTCAATGGATGAAATTCTCCATTCAAGAGACATAAAGTGCCTGGATGGATAAAAAAAAAAAAAAAAAAGATTCAATCAGAAGCTCCCTAAGAGGCTCATTTCACATGTAAGGACACATATACACTGAAAATGAAGGCGTGGAAAAAGATATTTCATGCGACTCGAAACCAAAAGAGAGCAGGAGAAGTTATGTCAGATAAAACAGACTTAGTCAAGAACTGTAAAACAAGACAAAGTAGACTGTTATATAATAATGTGCCAATTTATCAAGAGGCCATAAGTATTATATATATGCACCAAACATCTGAACATCAAAACATATAAAACAAATATTAATAGACCTGAAAGGAGAGAGAGATTGTAAGACAACAATAATAGAAGATTTCTTCAATTCTCAACTTTCAGCAATGGACAGATCATCCAGACAGAGAGTCGATAAGGAAACATCAAACTTAAACTACACATTAGATCAAATGGTCCTAACAGGCATATATAGAATAGCCCATACAACAGCAGCAGAATATACATTCTTAAGTCTACACAGAATATTCTCTAGGATAGATTACAAGTTAGGCCACAAGTCTTAACAAATTTAAGAAGATTGAAATCTTATCAAGTATCTTTTCTGACTACAAAATGTGAAACTAGAAATCAATAACAGGAGAAATTTCAGGAAATTCATGAATACATGGAAATTAAACAACCTGATCCTGAACAACTAATGGGTCAATGCAGACAGTAAAACTATCATGAGACAAACGTAAAAACACAGCATACCAAAACTTATGGGATGCAGTAAAATCAGTTCTAACAGGGAAATTTATAGCAGTAAACACGTACCTCAAAAAAGAACAAAATGCAAATAAACAACATTACATCTCAAGGAAGTAGAAATATAAGAACAAACTAAGCCCAAGTTAGCAGAAAGAAAGACATAATAAAGATAAAACCAGAAGTAAATCAAATAGAAATGAGAAAAAGCAATAAAAAAAAATCAATGAAACTAAGGGTTGATTTTTTTGAAAAGGTAAACAAAATTGACAAACCTTTGGCTATACTAAGGAAAAAGAGAGAACACTCAAATGAAATTAGAAATGAAGTAAGAGACATTACAACTGTTAGCACAGAAATACAAAGGATTATAAAAGACTACTATGAACAATTTTATGCCAACAAATTAGATAACCTAGAAAAAATGAATAAATTTCTGGATGCAATCTACCAAGACTAAATCATAAAAAATCTCCACAGATCAATAACAAGTAAGGAGATTGAATCTGCAAGTAAAAGTCTCCTATCAAAGAAGAACTCAGTACCTGATGGTTTCACTCCTGAAATCTACCAAATATTTTTAAAGAACCTAACACCAATCCTTTTCAAACTCTTCCAAAAAATCGAAGAAGCAAGAATACTTCCAAGCTCATTTTAAGAGGCTAACATTACCTAATACCAAAGACGGACAAGAACACTACAAGAACACAAAATTACAGGCCAATATCCCTGATGACATAGATGCAAAGATCCTCAATGGAACACTAGTAAACCAAATTCAACAGCACATTAAAAGAATCATTCACCATGAGCAAGTGGGATTTATGCCAGGGATGCAAGGATGATTCAACATGTGTAAATCTATAAATGTGATATACATTGTTAACAGAATGAAGGACAAAAATTATATGATCACCTCAATTGATGCAGAAAATTCATTTGTCAAAGTTCATCCCTTCTTGATAAAAATTCTCAACAAATTAGGTACAGAATGAAAACAGTAAAAGCCATACATGACAAACCTACAGCTAACACTATACTAAATGGTGACTAGTTGAAAATATTTATTCTAAAATCAGGGATAAGACAAGGATGTCCATTCTTAACACTTCTGTTTAACATAGTACTGAAAGTCTTAGCCAGAACAATTATTCAAGACAAAGAAAAGAAGGCATCCAAATTGGAAAGGAATAACCTAAATTGTCACTATTTGCAGATGACATGATTCTATTCGTAAAAACCCAAAAGACTCCACTAAAACTTCTTAGAATAAAAGATTTCACAAAAGTTGCAGGATATAAATCAGCATACAAAAATAAGTGCATTTCCGTATACTAGAAACAAACTATCAAGAAAAAAGATATCAAGAAAAAATCTCATTTACAATAGCTACAAAAACACTTTGAAATAAATTTAACCAAAGAGATGAAAGACCTGTATACTGAAAACTGTGAAATATTGAAGAAATAAATAGAAGACACAAATAAATGGAAATATATCTCACGTTTATGGATTGAAAACAAAATTAGTTTTGTTAAAATGTTCATACTCCCTAAAGCAATCTGAAGATTCAGTGCAATCCCTATCAAAATCCAATGACATTTTTTGTTTTGTTTTCTTTTTTTTTTTTTTTTGAGATGGAGTCTCAGTCTGTCACTCAGGCTAGAGTGCAGTCATGCAATCTTTGCTGACTGCAACCTCCGTCTCCCTGGTTCAAGCAATTCTCCTACCTCAGCCCCCTGAGTAGCTGGGATTATAGATGTGTGCTACCACATCCAGCCTTTTTTTTTTTTTTTGTATTTTTAGTAGAGACGGGGTTTTGCCATGTTGGCCAGGCTGGTCTCAAACTGCTGGCTTCAGGTAATCCACCTGCCTTGGCCTTCCAAAGTGCTGGGATTACAAGTGGGAGAGCCACCATGCCCAGCCTCAATGACATTTTTTAATGAAAGAAAAAAAAGTTTCAAAATTCATATGGAACCACAAAAAAGACCCTGAATAGCCCAATACGGATTGATCAAAAAAGCACGAAAGTGGACATTAAACAACCTGATTGAAAATCTACTACAAAGCTGTAATAATCAAAACAGTGTGGTAGTGGCATAAAAATAGACATCTAGATCAATGGAACAGAACAGAGAGCCCAGAAATCCACGCATTTACAGTAAATTGATTTTTACAAAGATGCCAAGAATGTACAATGGTGAAAGAACAATCTCATCTATAAATGATGTTGGAACAACTGGATATTTATATGTGTAAGAATGAAATTAGACCTGTATCTCATGTCATATAAAAACTCAAAGTAAATTAAAGACTTCAATGTACAACCTAAAACTAAAACTGCCAGAAAAAACATAAGTGCAAAGTTCCAGGAGATTGGTCTGGGCAATGAATTTTTGGATATGAAGCCCAAAACATATGCAGGAAAAATAAAAATAGACAAATTATATCAAACTAAAAAGTTTCTGTACAGCAACGAAACAATCAACTGAGCAAAGCGACAACCTACAGAATGGGAGAAAATATTTGCAAATCATACATCTGATAAAGAGTTAATATTCAAAATATACAGTAGACTCAAACAACTCAATAGTGAGAAAACAACCTGATTAATAAACAAGCAAAGGACCAGAAAAGATATTTCTCAAAAGAAGACAGACAAAAGGTCAACAAGCATATGAGAAAATGTTTAACATAACTAATCATCAGAGAAATGTAAATTAAAACCATGATGACATATCACCTAACACCTGCTAGAACTGCTATTATCAAAAAAAACGAATAATTGTTGGATGTGGGAAAAAGGAAACCCTTGCATACCATTCGCAGGAATGTAAATTAGTACAGTCATTATGGGAAATCATATGGAAATTCCTCAAAAAAAGTGACAATGTAATTACCATATGATTCAACAATCTCACCTCTGAGTGTATCTCAGAAGGTAATGAAATTGGTATGTCTGCACTCTCACATTTGTTGCAGCATTATTTACAATAGCTAAGATACGGAATCAATGTGAGTGTCCATCAATGGAAGAGTGAATAAAGAAAGTGCGATGGGAATACCATTCCACCTTAAAAATGTAATCCTGTCATTTGCAACAACGCAGATGGAACTGGAGACATTATGTTAAATAAAATAAGCACAGAAAGACGAATATTGCATGATCTTACTTATACGTGGAATGTAAAAAAAAAACTCAGAAGTAAAGATTAAAACTTCAGTTAGGAAGAATAAGTTCAAGAGTTTTGTTGTACAATGTGGTGACCATAGATAATGATAACGTATTCTTGAAAATTGCTAAGAGAGATTTTAAGTATTTTTTTTTTTTTTTTTTTGAGACGGAGTCTCACTCTGTCACCCAGACTGGAGTGCTGTGGCCGGATGTCAGCTCACTGCAAGCTCCGCCTCCCGGGTTTACGCCATTCTCCTGCCTCAGCTTCCCGAGCAGCTGGGACTACAGGCGCCCACCACCACGCCCCGCTAGTTTTTTGTAGTTTTTAGTAGAGACGGGATTTCACCGTGTTAGCCAGGATGGTCTCGATCTCCTGACCTCATGATCCGCCCGTCTCGGCCTCCCAAAGTGCTGGGATTACAGGCTTGAGCCACCGCGCCCGGCCTGATTTTAAGTATTCTTATTGCAGAGATGTAAGTATGTGAAGTAATGTATATGTTCATCAGTTCAATTTAGCCATTCCACAATGTATATTCTAAAACAAATTGTACATTATAAGTATATATAATGTTTGTCAAATCAAATGTTAAAATAGCCATCAAAAGAATATATGTGTGTATATAATATGTATGTCATATTTGAAAAATACTAAGAAAACAGAGAAAAAGATAGAGGAAATACATATGTGGATAACTAAACAGAATTGGATTCTTGAAAAAAGAATTTGACATTCTATGATTTAAAATTACGAAATAAAAAGTAATTGGCTAGGTTCAAATCCAGACTGGACATCACTGCAGACAAGGTTAATCAGTTTAAAGACAGACTAATAGAAAAATCTAAACTGTAGCACAGAGAGAACAAGAATGGAAGGAGTAGAAGAGAACATGAGAGACATGCAGGGCATAATCAAACTGTCTAAGTTTGCGTAACTGGAGTGCCAGAGAAAAAACAGAAATGGGAAAGAAGGAAAACTGGAAAAGACAATGGACAACATTTTTCAACAAGCAATGAAAAACATTATTGCCGACTTATCAACAGAAATGATGGAAACCAAAGACAATGGCAAGACATTGTCAAAGTGTTAAATAAAACAATACTGCCTATCTAGAATTCTATAAGCAGCAAAAATTACTTTTAGAATAAAGGGACACTAGAAGTATTTTAAGGAAAAAAGCCAAAATATTTTATCACTAGAACACTTATTATTCAGAAAAAAACAGATTCACCTATTTATTAGAAGTATTAATTAAAATTGTATTCATGATTATTAATAATTTATTAGACTGATGACAAAACTACTGGAAGAAATAGATTAGTAATTACCAAAATAATTAAATATATGAGTTAATGTAAATAAATCCTAACTATAAGAAAAACTAGTGTCTTCTGAGTTTACAACATATGTGGAAGTAAGTTATAACAACAATAGCACAAAAACTATAAACAAGCAAATGGGGTTAATCTTTCCTTCACTGATTGAGGTGTGGTAGAATTAAGAAGGCAGACTGCAGTAAGTCATTGATGCATTTTTTAACATTCTGGGATAACCATTGAAGGAATTATACGTGAATGTATAATTAAAGTTGGTAGAGGAGAAATAATAAATAAGACATATGCAGTTAATCTGAGAAAGACAAAGACAAAAACACACAGCATAAAAATTAAGAAATTTAAGAAAAAATAAGATAATACACTTAAATTCAAATATGTCAGTATTTGTATGGAATTTAATAATGTATCAATTATTTGTTTAATGGAAAAAGAAATGTTACAATTAAAGACAAAGATTGGAAATTCTGTTTACAGGTACTACGTGCATTAATAAAGATTATACTTAACCTCCAGCCATAAACAACTAGGGAACAATGGTTTTCAGACATTGATTAGGCAGTGCAGGACTGTGAATGGCAGAATTAAAATAAATGGAATGAGTTTTATATTGTACTAGATTTCTTCTTGAGGCAATTTTTTGGACCATAAGGTACAGATGGAGATCATAAATGGAGGCTGATTTCAATTGGTTTGTTAATATGGTTTATGTTGGTGTTTGAAAATTATACCAACCTTGCCTTTGTTTGTTTTGCTAATATAATTTATATTGGTTTTTGAATGTTATACCAACCTTACTTTCCTGGAATAAACTTCACTTGAGATATATATATGTGTGTATGTATATGTACACACTTATATACATATATACACACACATATATACATATATGTTCCATATATATGGAATAAACTAAAAGCTAGTTCTATTCTCAAAGAACTGGATTTTAGTTTTATTTATCTGTCTTTAATATGTGTGTGTGTTAGCTTTGTATTTCATTGATTTCCTATCTTTATTTTTCTATACTAGTTCCAATTTGCTCTTATTTTTCTAGTTTCTTAAAGTTTACAGTATACATTTTTAACTTATCAAAGTCTACCTTCAAGGGATAATATGCCATATTCATTACGGTATAAAGCCTTACAGTAGTTACACTTCTAATTATCTCCTCCTAGCCTATGTGCTATTGATGTGACACATTTAATTTTATACATGTTGCAAACTGCAGACTATGTTTATTGTTATTACTTTTCATTTAAAGAGTGAATTATCTTTTAAAGAGATATAAACAAAAGGAAAAATGTTGTATATTTTCCCTAGTTGTTATTATTTCTGGCGATCTCCTTTCCTTTATACAGATTTGGTATCCCTTTCCTTGTGCCCAAGGGAACTTCCTTTTACATTTCTTGTAGCACAATTCTGTTGGTGATTATTTCTACTTTTACATGTCTGAAAGGGTCCTTATTTCACCTTTAGTTTTGAAATATATTTTTGCTGGTTATAAAATTCCTTTTTATCTTTCAAGTTTTTCAGTTCAATTTTTTTTCTTAATGCTTTAAAAATGTTGCTTCACCGTCTTCTTGCTTATATTGTTTCGCATGAGAACTGTGCTGTCATCCTAGTCTTTGTTCCTTGGTGCATAATGTTTTTTTTTTCTAGTTGCTTTTAAGATTTTTTTCTTTATAACTAGTTTTTAGCAATTTGATTTTGATATACTTTGGTGGAGAGTTTTTTTTAAAAATGTTTCTTGTGCTTGGAATTTTTTGAGCATTTTGAATTTGTTAGTAGCAGTTCTCAAAAAGTTTGGAAAAGTTTTAGCTGTTACTTCTTCATATTTTCTCTTCTATCTCCTGCCTTCCTCCTCTCCTTTGGGACTTCAATTATATATTAGGCCATGTGAAATTGTTTCATCAAAGCATTGTTAGATTTCCAAACATTCTTTTTTTGTCTCTTGTTTTATTTTAGATAGTTTTTGTTATCATGTGTCCAAGTTTGCTTATCTTTGTTCTGCAATGTAGTTAAATTGGGTTTTATAATAATTTTTCTGTTCTTCACTTTTCAAACTGAGTAAGTTACAGTTTTTCTGCAGGTTTTAAGGTCCTGGTTTGTTAATTCTAATGTGTGTCAAGACTGTGTCAGTTTCAACTGACTAATTGTTCTCCTCATTAAGAACCTTATTTTCCTGCCTCTTTACGTACCTGGTAACTTTCTGTTGGATGCCAAACATTGTTAATTTTCCCTTATTGGATGTTGAATATTTTTTTTTTATTTACTTTAAATTTTACTTTAAGTTCTGGGATACATGTGCTGAACATGCAGGTTTGTTACATAGGCATACATGTGCCATGGTGGTTTGCTGCTCCTATCAACCTGTCATCTAGGTTTTAAGCTCTGCATGCATTAGGTGTTTGTCATAATGCTCTTCTTCCCCTTTTCCCCAAGCCCTCTGACGGGCCCTGGTGTGTGATGTTCCCCTCCCTGTGTCCGTGTGTTCTCATTGTTCAGCTCCCACTTATGAGTGAGAACATGCAGTGTTTGGTTTTCTGTTCCCGTGTTAGTTTGCTGAGGATGATGGTTTCCAGCTTCATTCATGTCCCTGCAAAGGACATGAACTCATTCTTTTTTATGGCTGGAATATTTTTCTATTCCTATAAATATTTCTGAGCATTATTCTGGAATGCAGTTAAGTTACTTAAAACAATTGGAGCCTTTCAGGTTTTGCTTTTCAGATTATTAGACAGGATCAGAGCAGTGGTCAAACCAGGGCTAATTGTTTCCCACTCTTGAGGCAGAGCTTCTGTGTACTTTACATATACTGGGTATACTCCCTAGGAAGCCTAGGGTTTTCCAGTCTGGCTGTGGTAATAAGCCCTATTCCCAGCCCGGTGTGAACATTAGACCTGGTTATCTCTATTCCTTTCAGGTGGTTCTTTCCCCAGTCACCAGTTCTTCACAAGCATGCACAAATAAGTGCCCTGCTGAATACTCAAAGGGGACCCTCTGCATATTGCTAGGGTTCTCTTTGTGTAGCTCTCCGATCTCCCCTATATTGCCCCATGAATTTTAACCAGTTTGGTCTACTTGGACTTTCAGCTTTATCTTCTCAACTCAGGGACTCTTCCAGGTTCCTCCTCATTCCTCATTCCTTTATTGTGCCCCCTGAAAATTATCTCAAGGCATTAGCATAAAGCAATTGTAGTCTCATCTCAATTGCTTCCCATCTCTCAAGGATACTGTTCATTGTGTGATGTCTGGTATCTTGAAACTATTACTTCATTTTTATTGTTTATATTTTTGGTTTATGTGGCAGGGTATTTCTGTCCCTCCCATCTTGGTTAGGAATGTAAGTCTTCCCTTCATTAGATTTTCTATTCCCACAATGCCTAGTGCAGTGCTAATTAAATGTTTGTTAAATGAAAAAGTTTATGATGATGGTATTGTCTTTGTGTTTCTAATATTAACATCATGAGACATTTTACTAATTAGAGATAATTGGAACCAAAAATAATATTCATTTGCAGAATAAAACCTAAGAGCTAAGATATGTTTCTACCAGTGCATATTGGTACAATATTCACACCTCATTAGGCAGAATTTCATAGAAACTTGCATAGAGTATTTCTGCATGCAAAATGAAGAGAAATACTTTTCTCCTCTGAGGAAAATTTGTATGGGAAAATGAGCTGCATTAGTCTTGCTTTTCCTCCCTGTTTCATGTTAATAGCAGTCGTACATCTGGAACAAAAAGGAAGAAGAGCTTAATGAATTTTCCCAGGATCTAGCACATGAAAAATAACCAAGATAGCAAAATGGGAATAGACTTTGCTCAATTACTGCACTACATTCTTCACATATATGAAAGTCAGACTATAACAGGTATCACCATTTTTCTTATTCTTTTTCTTTTCTCAGGCCCAGCACCCTTTTCTAACTTTGTAAGGGGAGTTACTTCCAATCTGTTAATATATAAAAGGCATGTGAGAGTCTATGCAAGCTGTATAGCCTGAATTAAACTTTGTAGTCTAATCTTCTAATACATCTTTCTAGTCATAAGGGTTTGAGATCAGTAAATATGCTAATTGTGACTAAACTCAACCTTACACAGAGAAGCCTCAGCAGGCTCTGTTATAAGCGGGAAGCAGATCTGCAGCCATGTCCTTCATTGTGCTAATAATAGGTACAATGTTTACTTAACTAGACCCTATGGGGATTTTGGCCTCATACTGCTAAAGAAATAACTAATGCTAATATTTGCAAAAAAAAGATTCCACGTTTTACTTTTCTTTTTTACTGTGCTATATCTGGCCTCACACTTGGTGGGGGAAAGATATTTTATTGAAACCCTTTGGCTATGAGCAAAGAATAGACAATGCTGTTTTAGAATGTGTTGGGAGAGTGGCCTGTTACCTCCTCACAGCAGGGAGGAACAGCTGTTACCTATATTTTCAAGTAAAAATTCCATGAGCTACTTAGCTTCAAAAGGTCTTGAGGTTCAATGTCTCTGGAAGGCTTACGGTACCACAGCATGACTGTCTCAGGGAGTATAGATAGTCCAGCCATAACTCTCTCAAAATGTCAGCTACCTTTTTGGGTTTGCTATTATAGGCTCAGCTGGAAGCAGCTTGCTGGTTTGACTGAAACATCAGACTTCAAGAAGTTCTTTTGTTATGCCTTCCATAAGTCATCATTGACAATCAGGAGGTGTTGTTCAGAGAAACTAGTTAACTGGCAAAATAAATTAATGATGCTTTCCTTGGGTCCATTAAAGAAGACCCCCACCCTTTGACGTCAGAATCTTCTGAAGGTTAATCATAGAAATGCTCAAGGAGAATGGTCTCTGGAGTGTGAGGGGTGGTAATGAGATTTATTGAATAAAGACAAATTGTTAGCTCAGTGCCTTCTGACTTAGTCCTCTCTTGGGGTTTTAGTTGCTACTGCAATGCCTTCTTCTATTCATTAACTCTATAAATATCTGTTGAGTGCATCCTATGTAACAGACAATTTACCTGGTGCTGGTGATCATGGTGACAACACAGATCTGGCCTCTGTCTTCATGGAGCTTACTATCAAACAGAAGTAATAGATAGGTTAAAAGTAATGAATTCCAGTTGTGACAAGTGTTGTGGAAGAGAAGTATACGGTGTTATGACCTCCTAGAACAAAGGGAAATGGCACAGTCTGATGGAGTCTGGGGTGGGAATGGCCACAGTCTCCCTGAAAAAGTACCACTTTGACTGAATTTTGTGTAATGCGTAGGAGTCAGCCAGGTGACAGTGATGTGTCTTTTTTCCTTTCCCACCTGGGTGGCATGAGTAGAAGATGTCTGAAGAAACAGTGTCATTCACACCAGAGAAGGAGTTATATGTTCAGGAGAAGGACAGGGTCTGAGTATTGGACATCAGTTGGTCAGTCTCATTAGTTGAGTGGAAACCAAGGACTGAGCTCGACACTAAGTGAAAGAAGGTGGGAACAAAGGGACATATGAGTTAACTGAATGCCCACTCTTTGCCCAGCACAAAGATGAAACTTATACAAGTTTTCTCATTTGTAAGAAGAACTACATTATGATGTAGCTAAAATCCCCATCTGATCAATGAGGAAAATAAAGCACAGAGAGTTAAGGCCCTCATTCCATGTTCACAGATAACGAGTGGGATTGATGGGATTCGAACCTAGATGTCTAGTTACTCCATGTCGCCTCTCACATCCACAAAGAAAATAGGGTATCATGTTAGGTCCCGGATTGATTGACATAGTTAAAATCCCCAAAGGAGAATAATAGTCACACAACTGCTAATTTATTGCATTTTCCTCACTAGATGGAAAGTGCCATCAGGGCAGAGGCCACGTCTGCCTTTGTTTGGTGCTCTATGCACTGTGTTTAGCACATTGTAGGTAAGTAGCAGATACTCTAAGTATTTTTCATGTAGGTGGATGTAATGGCAGACATGACAGTCTAGGAGTTAAGAAACATCTGTAAACATGTAATGGTAATATAATGTAGGAGATGATACTGGTAGGAGAAATTCATCTGACTGGGCACGGCGGCTCATGACTGTAATCCCAGCATTTTGGGAGGCAAAGGTGGGTGAATCATCTGAGGTTGAGAGTTCGAGAGCAACCTGGCCAACGTGGTGAAACCCTGTCTCTACTAAAAATACAAAAATTAGCAGGGTGTCGTGGCTTACACTTGTAATCCCAGCCATTCGAGAGGCAGAGACACGAGAAGCCCTTGAATGAGACACGAGAAGCACTTGAACCAGGGAGGCAGAGGTTGCAGTGAGCCGATATGGTGCCACTGCACTCCAGCCTAGACGACAGAGCAAGACTCTGTCTGGAAAAATAAATTATACCATTATGGAATTTCACAAGACCTCTCTTCTGACTGGAGGAATCAGAAAAGTCTTCATGGCATGAGACTCAGTCTCGAAAACAGTAAGACTTAGGTGAACATAGATGAGTACAAGGTGCATGCACAATAAAGACACAGGATGATCAAACATTCAGACTAGAAATCTAAGATCATGCATAGAGAGCAGCAAGGAACTTAGTTTGGCTAAAATATCGTGCGGTAGGAAAGAAAATTCTGAAAGGGAAATTTTGACTGAAAAAACTCCAAACTCTAAGGAACTTCGAGTTTGATTGGTGAGAGAAGATGTGACTGTGAATTAACACAGTAGAGGAGAGAAGATGATAGATGTTCTGGATATCTGTTGCAGCATAACAAGCCACCCAAAATTTAAGACACTTAACATGACAATGATCATTTATTTAGCTCACAAGTCTGCAATTTGGCTAGGGTTCAGCAGGGGAAGTCTGTTTTACAGGCAGGAACTGGAGTGGTTCAAAGGTGGGAGTGAGGCCCATTCATGTCAGAAGGAGGTTGATGTAAGCTCACAGCTGAGACCTCAATTCCTCATTGGGGCTGTCAGTGGGCATATCCATATATTTGAAGCATGTCAGCTTCAAATCCTGCAAATGTTGATACAATTTTCCTTGTGGTAATAAGTCCATTCAAATTATTCCATAATTTCTTTCTCTCTCTCATGCTTTCTCACTCATTCTAATGTAAGCTGAACTGATAGCCAGAGAAATCAGGAGAATACTCGCAGGTCTACTAGAAATAACAATGGAAGGAAGAAATGACTGGATGAGTGTGCGTTTGTCAGCTCTGGACAGAACTGGGGCAGAGGTGCCTCTGAAGGTGAGAAGAAGACCAAGGGGAGCAGTCTGGCAGGAGAGGTCCTCTGGGAGAAGGCATTACTGTGTTTAACACAAGCATCCAGTTCCTTGGCAGCCCGAGTCTCTGTGCACTGGAGTAGATTTAAAATAAATATGAGAAAAATCCTGACCCCAAGTTCCATACTCTCTCAGCTCATCACAGAGCTCAGGTGGGTTCAGCTACTATTCAGTCCTTGTCTTTGTTATGCTCCCCTACTCTCACCCAATCAGCAAAGCCTCACTCCTGGTTGGATTGTCTGTTTTGGCCTGTGTGGCTGTACTCAGTTGGCAGCATCAATTAGCTGCTCTCTGGGAGCTTACTGGATGTCCTGCCTGTATCGCAGGAATCACTATTCCCCCGCCACCCGAGTAGAGAGTGGCCCTTACCCAGTGATGTCTTCCTTGCCTTTGCACTCAGTCCCTTTCTTTATGCCTGAAATGGCAGATTCTTCCTTGCATGTCTTCCAACAACATGGCAACTGCAGGCGTCTCTTCTTAGTTCACTGGCTCTCCTGCTCCCACTGCCATGGGTATGACCACTTATATCCCTCCACACATTGTCTCATGAGAATATGACAGGAGAGAAGGGGATTATAATGAACAGGGATTCTTTTCCCCAATAAAACAGAGAAAAATGGTAATACTTTCCATCACCTCTCGACTCTACGTGTGTTTGTGATCAGACAATAATCACCCATCCTTCTAGTAGGGAGTGGCATCTGCATGCCGTTCCATTGTCAAGGGCATATCTTTGAGTTATTTACCCAAGAAGATGCCTCTAGCCTACCAGCTAGACTTCCTGTCTCTGGTCTTCTTTTACTCCAATCCTTCCCCACAGTATTTCTAGCATGACATGTAAGTGATATAAATCTCAAGTTACTCATCTAATTCAGACATTTGAATGAATCTCCATTGTCCTCAGAGTAAACTCCAGACTACTAAATAGGGACAGAGGTCATAGTAAACTGGCCTCAATTCTGCTTCAACCTGAAGTAATAGATGAAGTAAGGTCTTTGAAGATAGAGACTATGCCAAGTTCCTGTTCACCATTGTATTCCAGTACTCAGAACAGCGCTTGACATGAAGGACGTTCTCAATATGTTGTTAAAGGGATGGATGACTTAACCATGGTAAAGTCAACTTGTGAAGGCATTCCTTGGATGCCTTCAGAAGTATGACTTTGAGGCTTTTTTTTTTTTTTAAGATGGAGTCTCGCTCTGCCACCTAGGCTGGAGTACAGTGGGGTGATCTTGGCTCATTGCAACGTCTGCCTCGTGGGTTCAAGCAATTCTCCTGCCTCAGCCTCCTGAGTAGCTGGGATTGCAGGTGCACACCATGACTTCCAGCTAATTTTTGTATGTTTAGTAGAGACGGGGTTTCACCATGTCGGCCAGGCTGGTCTCAAACACTTTACCTCAGGTGATCTGCCTGCCTCAGCCTCCCGAAGTGCTGGGATTACAGGTGTGAGTCACTGCACCTGGTCACTTTGAGGCCTTTTGTCTTAGTCCATTTATGTTGCTATAAAGGAAAACCCAGTTTGGGTACTTTATAAAGAAAAGAGTAATTTTTTTTCCATTCCAACTTTTAATTTAGGTTCCAGGGGTACATATGCTGGTTTGTTACATAGGTAAATTGCATGTCATGGAAGTTTTGTGTACAGATTATTTTGTCACCCAGATAATCAGCACAATACCTGATAAGGAGTTTTTCAATCCTCACCCAACTATCACCCTCCACCCTCAAGTAGGCCTTGGTGTCTACTGTTCACTTCTTTGTGTCCATGAGTACTCAGTTTTCAAACTTGCAAGTGAGAATATGCAGTATTTAGTTTTCTGTTCTCCTTAGGATAATGGTCTCCAGCTTCATCAGTGTCACTGCAAAGGACATAATTTCATTCTCATTTATGGCTGCATAGTATTCCATGCTGTATATGTACCACATTTTCTTTATGCAGTGCACCATTGATGAGCATCTAAGTTGATTCTATCTCTTTGCTATTTTGAATAGTGTTGTGATAAACATACACATGCTGTGTCTTTATGGTAGAACAATTTGTTTTCCTTTGGGTGTATACCCAGTGGTGGGTGATGGGATTGCTGGGTTGAATGGTAGTTCTACTTTAAGTTTTTTTTGTTTGTTTTTTTTGTTTTTTGTTTTTTTGAAAAATCACTAGACTGCTTTCCGCAGTGGCTTAGTTAATTTACACTCCCACCACCAGTGTATAGATATTCCCTTTTCTCTGCAACCCTGCTATAATCTGTTATTTTTTACTTTAATGATAGCCACTCTTACTGTTGTGAGATAGCATCTCATTGTGGCTTGGATTTGTATTACCCTAGTGATTAGGGATACTGAGCATTGTTCATATAATTGTTGGCTATGTGTGTGTCTTCTTTTGAAAGAAGCCCTTTGCCCATTTTTAATAGGGTTGTTTGTTTGTTGCTTGTCGATTTGTTTAAGTTCCTTGTAGATTCTGGATATTAGAGCTTTGTCAGATGCATAGTTTGCAAAAATTTTCTCCCATTCTGTAGGTTGTCTGTTTACTTTGTTGATTTTTTTTTTTTAATTTTTTTGGCTGTGCAGAAGCTCTTTAGTTTAATTAGGTTCCACTTGTCCATTTTTGACATGGGTTTTGTTGCAATTGCCTTTTGAGTCTTTATCCCAAAGTCTTTGCTAGGACTGATGTCCAGAACAGCATTTCCTATATTTTCTTCTAGGGTTCTTATAGTTTTAGGTTTACATTAAGTCTTTAATCCATCTTGAGTTGATTTTTGTATGGGGTGAATGGTGGGAGTCCAGTTTCCGTCTTCTGTGTATAGTTAGCCAGTTATACCTGTACCATTTGTTGAACATGGAGTTCTTTCCCTATTGCTTGTTTTTGTCATCTATATCAAAGATCAGATGGTTGTAAATGTGCAGCTTTATTTCTGTGTTCTTGAATCTGTTTCATTGGTCTATGTGTCTGTTTTCATACCAGTACCATGCTGTTTTAGTTGCTGTAGCCTTATAGTATAGCTTGAAGTCGGGTAGTGTGATGAATCCAATTTTGTTCTTTTTGCTTCAGCTTTGGCTATTCAGACTCTCTTTTGGTTCTCAGTGAATTTTGTAATCTTTTTTTTTTTTCTAATTCTGTGAATAATGTCATTGATAGTGTGATGGAATAACATTGAATCTATACATTTGTTTGGGCAGTATGGCTGTTTTAACAATAGTCATTGTACCTATCCATGAATATGGGATGTTTTTCCATTTGTTTGTGTTTTCTCTGATTTCTTTCAGTAGTGTTTTGTAATTCTCATTGCAGAGATATTTTACTTCCCTGGGTACCTGTATTCCTATGTATTTTAATCTTTTTGTGGCTATTGGGAATGGGATTGCATTCTTGATTTCTCTCTCAGCTTGGACATTGTTGGTGTACAGAAATGCTACTGCATTTTTACATTTATTTTGTATTCTGAAACTTAGCTGAAGTTGTTTATCAGATTTAGGAGCCTTTGAGCAGAGACCATGGGGTTTTCTAGGCCTAAAATCATATAATCTGTGAAAAGAGATAGTTTGACTTCCTCTTTTCCTAATTGGATGCCCTTTATTTCTTTCTCTTGCTTGATTGTTCTGGCTACACTTCCAGTACTACGTTGAGTAGGGGTGGTGACAGTGGGCATCCTTATCTTGTTCTGGCTCTCAAGGGGAATGGTTCCAGCTTTTATGTGTTCAGTATGATGTTGACTGTGGGTTTGTAATAGATGGCTGTTATTATTTTCAGGTATATTCCTTCAATATTTAGTTTCTTGAGAGTTTTACCGTGAAAGGACTTTAAATTTTATCAAAAGCCTTTTCCGTGTCTATTCATATAATTATATAGTTTTTTGTTTTAGTTCCATTTACGTGATGAATCACATTTATTGATCATTAGCATATGTTGAGCCAACCTTGCATCCCAGGGATGAAGCCTACTTGATTGTGGTGGATTACCTTTTCGATGTGCTGCTGGATTTGGTTTGCTAGTATTTTGTTGAGGATTTTTGCATCTATGTTCATCGGGGACATTGGACTGAAGTTTTCTTTTTTCACTGTGTCTCTGCCAGGTTTTGGAATCAGAATGATGCTGACCTCATAGAATGAGTGAGGGAGGACCTCATTCTCCTTGAATTTCGGAATAGTTTATGTAGAATTGGTACCAGCTCTTCATTATACATCTGGTAGAATTTGGCTGTGAATCTGTCTGGTACAGGACTTTCTCTAGTTGGTAATTTTTTTTACTACTGATCTCATTTTGGAACTTGTTATTGGTCTGTTCAGGGTTTCAATTTCTTCCTGGTTCAATCTTGGAAAGTTGTATATTTCCAAGGGTTTATCAGTTTCTTCTAGGTTCTCCAGTTTGTGTGCATGAAGAGGTTCATAATAGTCTCAGAAATTTTTGCATTTCTAGGGGATTGGTGGTACTGTCCTCTTTGTCATTTCTAATTGTGCTTATTTGCATCCTCTCTCTCTTTTTTATTTGCCTGTCTAGTGGTCTATCTTATTTCTTTTTTCAAATAACCAACTTTTGATTTCATTGATCTTTTGTATGATTTTTCTCATTTCCATTGTGTTCAGTCTAGCTCTGATTTCAGTTGTTTCTTTTCTTTTGCTAGCTTTGGGGTTGGTTTGCTCTTGTTTTTCTAGTTCCTCTAGGTGTGATGTTAGGTTATTAATTTGAGATCTTTCTAACTTTTTGCTGTGGCTGTTGAGCACTATCAACCTTCCGCTCAGTACAACTTTAGCTGTGTCCCAAAGGTTCTGGTATATTGTGTCTTCGTTTTTATTATTTTCAAAGAGTTTCTTGATTTCTACCTTAATTTCATTATTTAACCAAAGTCATTCAGGAGCAGATTGCTTAATTTCCATTTAATTGTATGGTTTTGAAAACTCTTCTTGGTGTTGATTTCTATTTTTATTGCACTGTGGTCTGAAAGAGTGGTTGATATAATTTCAGGTTTTTTGAATTTGTTGAGAATTGCTGAACATGTGGTCAATCTTAGAGTATGTGCCATGTGCAGATGAGAAGAATGTGTATTCTGTTGTTATTGCATGGAGTGTTCTGGAGATGTGTGTTAGGTTTATTTGGTCGAGTGTAAAGTTTAGGTCATGAATATCTTTGTTAGGATTCTGCCTTGATGATCTGTCCAATACCGTCAGTGGGGTGTTGAAGTTTCCCACTATTACTTCATGGTTATCTAAGCCTCTTCATAAGTCTCTACAAACTTGTTTTATAAATCTAGGTGCTTCAGTGTTGAGTGTGTGTGTGTGTGTATCTTCATGTTGAATTGAACCCTTTACCATTATGCAGTTCTGTTCTTTTTATCATTGTTGCTTTAAAGTTTGTTTTGTCTGAAATCAGAATAGCAAGATGTGCTCTGAAGAAAATAGGCTTAGTAGGCTCATGATTCTTCTGGCTGGAAGACTGGGAATATGGTGAAAGCCTCAGGCCGCTTTCACTCATGGCACAAGGTGAAGGGGTATATGCAGAGATCATATGGTGAGAGAGGAAACAACAAAGAGTGGTAGGGGACGAGGCAGCCTCTTTTTTAACAACCAGTTCTCACAGGAACTAATAAAAGTAAGAAATCACTTATCCTCCCACCCCCTCATCCAGAGAGGGTAGGCATTAATGTATTCATAAGGAATCTTTCCCCATGACCCAAACCTCCAACCTATTAGGCCCAACCTCCAACACTGGAGATACAATTTCAACATAAGATTTGGAGGGGTCAAACATCCAAACTATAGCACCTTTTATTAAGGACCATTTCAGGATAAGACTGGCATGAAACATCCCTGCCTCAAACTAATACTCCAACTAAATATATCTTCAACCTGTTCATTTTGGTCACTTGGAAACTTGTGTTTTCCACTATTAAAGCCCATAAAATAAGAGGATTTCTCTTACATATACTGTAGCTTAAAGATGGGAATAATGTATAATAATGCAGTGAAGTACACAGGTTGGAAGTCAGCCAACTCTCTGCTCAGGTCCAGCTCCTTCAGGAACTGGCTATGCAATCTCAGAAGATGGAAATGATAATGGTGTCTGTCTCATAAGGTTCTTGTGATGATTAAATGCCAGGTGCTTAGTATTACTAGTGTTATAATTTCCATTTTCCTTCCTCTTACTGTGCTTCCTTCAGGATGTTCATTGCAGCAGAGTCCACAGTCAGCTGCTTAATGTGTCTATCTTGAGTCACTGGGGAAGGAGGCATCTCTGTGTAGACAGGATGTTTATATGGCTGTAGTGTAGGAGCTGAGGCTCACGTAGCTCGCTTTTCTAGAATCCCTTTCTCAGTATCTTCTCAATGTTTGCCTTACTGACAGCCTTTTCCTTCAGGTACCATCTTCAGGCCTCATCATTCCGTCCAACTTTTCTTCATTGCTCCCTGTCCTAGGTGATGTTTTCTCTAAGAAAACCTGATTTCTGGAGAAATGAGGTTTTTAAAGCCTGCGCATTTCAGGTCAAGGTAGACTAATGGCTGAATCCCCTTGATTCTGCCCACAGAAATGTCCTAAATGTGTCATGTATCTCTTGCCTGAGCCTATGATACAGCCATCCATGAGGTCACTCTCCCAGACACTCCTTTCTCCCAAAGTCATAGTGTACTATACCTGCAACCCACCCATACCCTGTACTACATCTATGTATGTGTGTTTCTGGCTCACCTTTTAGCTTGTAAGTTTTCTCTGAGTCTCCTTCCTGTTTCTGGGATTCCCTAACATCTGGGGCAATGTACTGGGAAGGAAATGATTATCTAATTGTTTTATTCATAGGCAAAATATGTACATGATATTACTCTTTGTATCCTTATCCTCCACCAGATTAGGGATATGCTCAAGTTTGCATAGGAGTTTGGTTTAGTGTCATGGGATCATAGTGATTGTGGGAAAAAAATTGGCTTGTCTCAGTTTAAAAAGTCTGCATTTATTGAGTACTTACTATGTGACATGTATTCTCCTACTATACTTTTATTTCATTTAATTTCATATATATAAATCCCCATTATATATAATATATAATACATAAATCTATGTATATGTTCCCATATTAGATGAGAAAATACAGGCTCCATACTAAACAAATGTTCCAAGGTCCCATTCACATTCCATTAGGCACATGTAGGACAAGCTGCATAATTTAGAAGTCTCAGTACATAATTCAAATGCAAAGACCCTTGTTCAAAAATTATTAAGAATTTCAAGCCAGTAATAGCAGAGCATTAAACCAAGTATGATGCCCTTCTGAGTGGTGCCCTTCTGAGTGGGGGACGCTGTGTGACTGCAGAGGTTTCAGGCTCATGAAGCCAACCCTAGTCATATGGCTACTGAAAGGGAAGTTGGAAAATGCAAACTTTGAGTGGCATGAGCCCAGAAAAATCTTGGAGGCTTTATTATTTATTTATAAAAGAGGGGGAAGTTGATTTAGGGCAAAAACCTACCATTTCTGATACAGCCAGTAAAATTAGCCAATAAAGACAGATTTCAAGGCATACTCAGTGTTCAATCCCGAATGTATCTTGTAAGAAAGCCCTTAATCCCAATCACCCCATCCCAGTTGTAAAGTGAGCTGGGAGATCGCAACTAACTACCAGTCTGTTGATGTTACTTGGACTTTGTGATTCAGGACCCATCTTTTCCATTCCTTTGATATAGTCTTCCAAAGCTGCCCCCACTACAGGAAAAACATCCTCAATTTAGTGATCTCACTAGGAAGAATGACAGAAAGAAGCTACTGGAAGAGTTAAGATAGATCCAAAGTCAAATGGTTTGGTTTTTGAAACAAAAACTGGTGATTGAAACAAGAGAGAAATTTTTCTCCCACACATATGATAATCTAAGCATAGGCAGGCCAGGACTGACATGGAAGCTCCATAATATCAGGGACCCAGGCTTTTTCTATCTCACAGGTTTGTTGTCAATGTACAGGATTCCCCTTCGGTCTGAGATGATGTCTCAGGTACCCAGTGCAAAGTCTTCACATCCTGGCTAGTGGACAGAGGAAGAAGGAAGTGGAAGACACAACTGCCAACTGTAAACATCACTTCTCTTCCTAATCCATTAGTCAGAATTTAGTCACATGATCACATCTAGCTGAAATGGAAGCTGGAAAATGCATATGACCAGCTGAAACTTGAGAGCTCTACTGCTACAAGAAGGTGGGAATAGTTATTGGGAGATCACTAGCTGTCTCTGCCATAGCCAAAAAAATTAATGAATATTGAATTTGATCCAGTATGGATGTTTCTTGGAGCTTCAAAAGGGGGTGAGCATTCATACATCAAGCATAGTAACTTTATTCATTTCCTCATGCCGATTAAGACCTTTAGAACCAGGCCATTTTACCACAGAACATCATTCTTCTATATTACCTTATTTAACAGCAATTTTATATTTCATAAATGCTATTATTGGATTTTCATTGTTAATAGAGTCATCAGTAATGATTTATTTCCTTAAATGAGAAAAACAGTCACTTTTCTGGGTTAGATATATAAGCTAATTATGTATGCATTTCAGTTGAAAGAAAGGTAAATGTTCATAATATACCAGTTTTGCCAGATGTCTACCAGAAACATAACACATAATCAAATACATGTACCTAATCATTTATTTAATAAAAAGCAATATATATGTGTTTATATACATTTAAAGCAATATACATGTGTTATACAACTATATATTACTATTTATGTATATTAATATGTTAATATTTAATATTTTTATTATGATAGCAAATATAAGGTAATACAGGAACCTAATATATTTTCAGATGTAGAAATTAGATATCACATTCTTAGAAATAAAACCCTCAAAACTTTGTAATTTTTTTTCTTGGGATGTGGAATTCAATATATCTAAAATGTGAAACATTTCACAATGTTTTATTCATATTTTGTCCTATTTCACAATATTTCAACTGAAGAGGCAAGAATTTTCAAAAAGTGTATTGCAGGGCTGCACGTTTTTCTAAAGAATTTATCCAAGATTACTCTGTTTATAGACACCTAAGAACCCCTGTATTAGGAATAGAGGAAAAAAGATGAAAATGTAAGCAGAGTAGACTTCTGAATCTACAACCATCCAGACTTTTAAATATAGTCCTTTTAAGATGGGCCAGATATGAAAAAGTCATGGCATGCCAGAGTTCATAATGTGCCATGCATTCTTTAATTTAGAGATGGTATGCATCTACCCCTAGACTAGAGCCACCAGGACCCCAGACCCTGCCCATGCCAGGCATTAGTAATCAACTGCTGCACTATTATTAGGCAGCCACTTTTAGCTGATGAGAATTAACATGTGAGATGGGATGTATTCATCATCCATATTTTCATGCAAGCCTTTAGTCTAAACTCATTCAGTAGCTATCATAGTAGAAATTGGGATTATAAAGATAATAAATAAACACTTATTCCTCTCAGGAAGAAGCTAAGAAAAAGGACAAATATAAGACAGTTGGTAAGACCTTAGAGGTGAGTATAGGATACTATGGGAGCCCAGACAGCAGAATGGAGGGTGGGAGAGACACAAGGAAGATTTCACAAAATAAGAAGCCATTAAGGTCATATAGTCAGAATAAGCCATTTCTGGCAGAGAAATGTAAGTCATGTGTGTGGTTGTCTTCTCTACCCTGTTGTACACAGTGAATTTGGCAGTGAGGACTATGCTGCCTGACCACCTTCTCTTGCAGCTTATTATGAATGACTTCATCTGAGAAGAGCCTTTCATGATACTAGTTGTCCTCCTGCTTTGAGAACAGAAGGTGGAGAATAGCCACATGAGCATGTGATAATGACAAAAATTTTGAAAGCTCATCAAAATCATTTTGAAAAATCTATCTCATCTATTGAATGGAAACAAAACCCAATGTGACAATATCGGACACACCCTGGGACAAGAAAACCACACTGTGTGAGTACTTTTCCTTCTCAACCTCATGAAGCACTGCATAGCTCATGGATTCAATGAAGGACCTCTGTGGGCAGGCATCAGGGGCAAGAAGAAAGCCCCCTGGCTTTCTTCACACACATGGTGTGTGATATGGTTTGGCTCTGCGTCCCCATGCAAATCTCATCTTGAATTGTACTCCCATAATTCCCACATGTTGTGGGAGGAACCCGGTGGGAGATAATTTGATTCATGGGGGCGGTTTCCCCGACACTGTTCTTGTGGCGATGAATAAATCTCGTGAGGTCTGATGGTTTTATCAGGGGTTTCCACTTTTGCATCTTCCTCATTTTCTCTTGCCACCGTGTAAGAAGTGCCTTTCACCTCCTGCCATGATTCTGAGGACTCCCCAGCCATGTGGAACTGTGAGTCTAATTAAACCTCTTTTTCTTCCCAGTGTCTGGCATGTCTTTATCAGCAGCATGAAAATGGACTAATACAGTATGACTGCAGTGGCTACAGCAGTCAGAATTCCCACTCTGGCCCCAGAGGTTCCAGGGAAGCTACAGCAGCATTTAGGATGGGGGTGGGGAGTAAAGTGGTGAGAGGGCAGGAAACCTGCATGATAAATTCCAATGATCATAAGGATTAAAATAATATTAAATCCTTTGACTAATATAAGCTGCAGTTTCCTGAGGATGCACTACTGAACGAACCGCAAAAGATAAACATTTTCAACAATAATTGTTTATTAAATGCCCATTTTCCCTAAAATTATCACCCTTCAAGCCCCATTGTGGCCCTATGTGAGGACATTGGGGTCTGACTCCTGTTAAAGGAAAATAAAAATGGAGGCCACAGTTTACATATATCCCCAAACCAACTGCCCATAGTCACATAGCCAAATCTTAAACCGTCCTGATCTCTCCAAAATGCTAGCTCTGGTTAGAAATAAAATGCAAAACATAAACTTTTTATCATTGTTAGCTTAATTCAATGAAATTAAACCAATCTTCTACAGACGAATCAGCTTAAACAGCTCTGCTTGCCTTTAAAAACCTGTTAATACATAACAGCCAATCAAGAAAAAGATCAAAATACTTCTTCCTTCACCCTTTTTAAACTGGACTGCAACTGCTGCTGGTGGGGCCTCATATCACTTTGGCTTGAGGTATCCTAATTCCAGAACTATTCTTTTGTATGCACGCTAAACTTCAAACATTTTTCTATCTTGATCTCATTTTATTTTTGACACACCTGACCTTGGTGAAGTTGACCAAACTTGCATTAAGGAGCCCTAAAGTCAAGCCAAAGCAATTAGGGTCTCTGTTAAGATGCAGAAGTCTCCATCCTGAGATTCATTAATTCATTAGGCTTTGTGAACATATTTACATGAATTAACTTCTTAAATACCTTTCTCAGAGGAGCAGAGACCAGGAGGAAAGGGGTGAATGCAGATAAACAGGGGTGGTGGAAATTGGAGGAAAATAAAGATTCGGAGGAAGAGTCCTTTGGACAAAGGACAAACAGATCAGAATGTAGCATCCCAATATTGGCTTCTTCACAGAGGGCATCAGGAGGGCTCTGCATTCTAAGGTAGGGGAGACCCTGGTAGATTCAGGGAGGTTGACCACAGCAAAGCTGAACGTTTCCCAAACGTAGACTTAAGCAGTTACAATTCTGGCCATGGAGAGTCAGTTCTACTTATCTGAAGCTTTCCCACCCTCAGTCACATCAGTTTGGTACCCTAGTCACAAGGAGATCAGAAGATGGAATCACAGGTGATAGATGTAAACTTTCCTCTTATTTCCTCCTGTCACAAGCTGAGTCAACAAGCCTGGCTGAGCCTGTTTCCTCATCTGATTGGAAGTTTTCTCATCATGTTCTCCACCTCTGAGATGTTATCCTAAGACTTCAGTGGCAGTGTACAGGGAAGCTATTTTTATAAACTATAATATAATGTATGAAGGAAGGCATTAATTGACTTTAACATCATTGTCCACTAGAACTACCAAAAAGACACCTCAAATGCAGGATTGTGGTTCAGTAGATTAATCTTCTCATACTGTATTCAAAAGCAAAATTCAACACTTAATTTGAGATATATTTTTCTTTCCTGGATGGAATGAAAGAAGAAAAGGTAAACGGGAAGGATGGTGCTTTTGAAAGATTTGCCTGTGCTTTTAACTGATTTCAAACCCCAGCTTCAAATGCAGTGAGTTGTTTCATTTGATCAGCAATAAGTCATATCCTGCAAAAGGCAGCTCCCTGAAGGGGAAGTGGCTCCAACACCGTTTCCATGGCTCCCTGCTGTAACAGTATTTTTTACTGAACTAAGCATTACTAATTTTAGCCATGGATTATCTGGAAAGCAAGGAAGAAATAGATGAAAGGCAATTTTACCTTAGCCACACTAAGCCCCTAAGAACCTTTTACTAAGAAAGTTGCTGCTAGAAAAGGCAACCACATAATTTCAACACCTTGGGGATATTTGTCAACTGCTGTCCATCAGCACTTGGATATAGGAGGGAGATTCTGTTTTTCTAAGGAGGAAATAGAAACTCGGCAGTGAAGTGATTTGATTTTGATCATTACAGCCTTTATAAGAAAACCGAATATCATCCCAGACACCTTAATTCTAACCGTAGCCTCTGTCGGTCCAAGGTCCTTCCATTACTGAAATGATATTAGATTTGAGGATTAGGTTATTTCGGATGCTAGTTTCTATAAGCTGCTTCAGTGATGCATCTTGAAACAAAGATCTGTGTAAGAGAAATAATTTCTGTAACAAGGCTACTATGATTTTGGGCAGGATGTTAAGGTAAAAAAATAGTAATATAGTCTATTCCCTTCATAAAGATGGAGATACTATTTAAATAAGTAACGTTCCATTACCTACAAAGGAGTCATAAGAGAGAAAGACATATTCCTTATCATCTTAGCCACTGCATCCTTCACAACCAACAAATCCTCCAGACAATAATGGATTGTTAAAACTGCACTTGGAAGTATTCAGGTCTCAGTGTGGGATGCAGGGGAAATTCCTATGTGAGTTCTGAAGGAGGAGGCAATGTCACCCTGTGAGCAGGTCCCATTAGATAGCCAAGACATGATCCTCTGGGTACTGCCTAGCTGCTCTGACTGGCCGTGTAGGCGAAGGCGTAGGGATTACCCTCATGTTGTGGAAATCCTGGTGGGTTTCCAGGCCCAGGAAACCCAGGGTCGCTTCCCTAGGACTGATGGCTGCAACTCTAAGGGTGGCATCTAATGAGGGTCAGCCTTCAGCAGAATTCAGAATGTCCTGTTATTTTCCCCTTCCTTTTCTGAAACTTCTTCTAGACTGTTATTTCATACTAAGATATAGAAACTCATAAAGGCAGTATTACCACAAAGGGAATTTGCGTTCTCACTAATCTAAGCAAGAAGCTAAAGAGAATTGTTGGCAGTCACAGCTGTACGGGAAGTAAACCTCTTTGAAAAGTCTTCTAAATCATAGACTGGCTCTGTACCAGGAAACTTGGCAGGCTGATGAGGGGAGATGAACAAAAAGGGACTGTCACCAGCTGCCCACTTCCAGGAATCTCTTCTAATCCAAGGAAATTCTGATTCAAGATTCCTTTAAGACTTCACAAGGTCACTCAAGAGTAGAATTAGATTCCATAATGGGAGCCTTGGGCATACTTCAAATGCAGTGTCTAGACAGGCTTTTTCCTTGAAAGGATTTATTTCAAACACTTGAGGAATGCCTAAGCTCCCGCTTCGTCCTAAGGGGACCATGGGACAGCCCAGATCAGGCTTACCTATTTCCGTTCACAGTGTGGTGGAGTTGCAGAAGAAATTCTTTCTGGAGGAAATGGCTCCCAAGCAGTCTTAAAAAATTAACAGAGGTTAAACTGAGGAAGAGAAATGAGAAAGCATTCCAGAGAAAAGAACTAGCAAAATCCAGAGTGTAGAAAAACAGCATGGGTAAGGGATTTTTCCTTAGTGTAACTGGCAGGTTTCCAAGTATAAGTGAGCTGGATTACTCAAGGCCTCATGTGGCCTGCAGAAGAACTTGTATGATGACCTATTGGTAATGGAGCCACTGAGAGTTGAAGCCAAGGAATATATTAACTTTTTGGCTGCAGATGAATAATGTAAAAATATGCAAGACATATATATATCTACAAGCAATAAAAGAACTTTCTAAAGAAATGAAGAACGTGGTCCCAAATTGTATATTTGTGTGTGTGTGTGTGTGTGTGCATGTGTGTTTGTAGTGGGAGGTTTATTTATCATTGAAATTAAGAGCATGATTGAAATGAAGAATATAATGTCATAGTGTTACAACATGATGATTATCCATGCTATATTATTCAGGTCTCTAGTTCCAAGTAACAAAAAAATAAACTCATATCAGCTTAAATCACACACAGTAGCTATGTGATGTTGGGCAAGTTTCTTAACCCTGCTGTGCCTCAGTTTCTTCATTGATAAAATGAAGATCATGGCACTTCCTTCAAAAGGTTACTGTAAGGATTAATTAAGGTAACATGTATAAAGTACTTGGATCAGTGTCTAGCATATTTATTATGTCCCCAATTATTATTCTTGGTTGTACAACAAAAAAAGTTAGAAAAATTCATGATAAGCTGTTTTAGCATTCAATTTCCAGTTTTGAGTGAGCTGTATCTGCTTTGTGTTATAAATTTTCTGTAAATGTCATGTGCTAATTAAATCATCAGAGGAAATACCTTACCAAAAAAAAAAAAAATGGAGTGATCCTAAGGGCCAAATGCTCCTGATCCTCAGGCCAGATGACTTAATAAGAAAGGCCCCTGAACTAGGAATATAGGTCCTGGTTTAAAGTCCCATCTCTAAGACTTCCCAGATGTATGAATTAGGGCTCCCTAGAGAATATCTGTGAGTTTGAGTTTGCTCTTCCATTGGGTGTGAATAACTATATCTTTTCTAAGTATCTTACAGGGTTTGCTGGCTAATACAACAAGATAATGAATGTGAAGTTCACCGTCAGCTATAAAACCCTGTACACATGGAAGGATTTCTTAATAAAGCAATTCCCTCACTGACTCTATTTCTCATTTCTCTGCCTGAAAATTGCAAATCTGCTCAATGCAAGGGGATTGTGCTTATTGATTAGGTAATTACTGTAGAGTTTGCAGCCTTTGGAAAGCAAGAGGCTCTCTAGGATGCACTATAATTTTGCAAATCAGCAGCTCTTGATTACTCAGGGTAAGTCTGTGTTGTTTGGCGTTATTCATGCCATTTGCTTCTCTGCTTCTCTTTCTTGCTATCTGGCTTTGCTCATTTTATTATTTATTAGCAACTGACTGTGAGGTAAGGAGGAAAATAGGAATGGGGGTGAAACACAAACCGTAAAATAATGTAACCTGTTAATGGAAATGTCACCAGTGAGAGAAGATGCCGGAATTTACCATACTTTAGATAACCTGTGACTTCTTTGATTGAGTACCTGGGCAATGAATTTGTGCCCTTTCTAGGCAATCAGAGATGTGGTATTGTTGCTTAAGCCTCAAGAAACTCGTTAACTTTCAGAATGGGGCCTATATTTTCAAATTTGGTTATGCTTCTCATTACTGTGCTTTGGATTGAAAAAGTCTCACAGAAGAGTAGAACTCTTCCAAAGCATGTGAGTGCTCTTTATATATTACACCTACATCTTATAAGCTTAGTCTGAGTCTTGTAACCCCTCTCCCATCACAGAAAGCTCTTTTCCGTATCTGACTCAGTTTTGTGTCTCTGACGGTAGACTGACATTTCCAGTCTCAAGCTAGAAATGGAAAATGTCCATTATCTATGATAATTCCTCCTAGAGACCATGGAGCATGAGTATATCTCAAGGTAGCCTCAAATTCCTGGAAATTTGGGGGGTTTGGGACAGTAACAATCTGGATAGTTTTGGTCCAAATCTGGCTAGTGACCTTTAGAGAAAGAGCATTTTCACCCAGAGATACAAGAATATGATGTCATAGTGTTACAACATGATTATCCATGCTATATTATTCAGGTCTCTAGTTCCAAGTAACAATAACAACAAATAAAATGAACTCACATTAGCTTAAAAAAACTATGAGCTCACTGAAGGAAGGGCAGGAGATGACAGGAACTCCAGGAGCTCGTACACCATTGGGACATTCTTTCTCTCCTACATCTCTCAGGCTGGCTGCCCCCCAAGCCAGATCCATGGCAACAAACATCACTAGACTTTTATTTTTAAAACCTCTAAACCAGAGAAAACAGTTCTTGCCCCTCTGAAGGAGTAATTCTTTTTTGGGGGTGCATTTGTGGGTCTTCAGAGAACTGTGACTTTAAGATTTATTCTATTTTCCTCAGGAGCTTTCCAGTCCAAATGTCACACAGGTAAGTGATAAATATGTAATGAGATACATATAAATAATTAAATGACAAAAATTATCAAGGCACCAAGAGGAGAGACTTTAGTCTCATCTGCTGCGAGTGAGAGGATGAGAAATATTATAATGAGACACAAAATTCTGTTTCACCAACTGGCTAGTGATAGAAGAATGGCAGATATCTTCAGAATCATGCCAGTCATATCTGATGGCTATTTATGCTTGTTCAATATGTATATATTAAAACTTCATTTCAGAAACTATTCCACTGCGTGAGACCAGTTATTATCAATTATTTCTGATGTTGAATATATATATATATAAATACATTCCTTTGGGAAAGGTATCTGTACTAGGTGAATGCATCTAATATTTCTACTTCTGTGCTCATGGACTATAATGTGGATAGCAACTAGAATTGTGCAACATGGCAGCCTTAAGTGTGTTGGGAGTGGAGTTTAGAAATGTGGTAGAGACTTAAAATTGCCTACGTAATATTCATTCTCCCTTCTTCCTTACTAATAAAACTTTAATTATATTTCAGATTATAGTATGCCCAGGTAAAAACTTACATTTTCCTGGTGGCTTGGTGTCAATAAGAAACCAGATAAAGTTGCTAGAGGAGCATCCAAAAAGCCCTCTTTCCTTTCTTCTTTCCTGCCTCCTGGAATACAGATATGATGTCTGGAGCTTCATCAGCTAATCTAGGTGACTAAGACATGTGAAGAAGGCAGAGATGATGGATAGAAAGAACTTAGTTCTGAAGACCATGGAAAGGAGTGACCAGACCTGCCCTAGACTGCCTACTTTCATGCTTTTCTATTATTATTATTTTTAGTGAGATACACTTTTTAATGTAAAGCCATTAACATTTTGAACTTTCTCATATATGAAGCCACTTAAACATGTGTTTTAAAATTCCAGGTATTATAGGAAACACAGAATCCTAAAAAGCAATTTAACTGTAGAAACAGTGAATGAAAGATCATTGTCTTCAGAGTTCTGCTGTTATTTGACTCACTGCCATCCAGGCACCATCCATCTGCCCTTCTCACATCCTCATTTCACCTTGAAAGCTGAACAGAGGTGAGATAAATATAGAGAAAGATGAGGGAGGCAGGAAGAATGGAAAAGTCATATTCTGGCTCCTTTCCAGTTCATTCCTTAATCTCCCATGTGGATACTCGTGGTTGGCAGGAAAAAAAAAAGCAGTGAAAGCCATTACTACACCTCAATCTTAAATCTTATATTAGAACAGCTTTCAGAGAGGGTAAAAAAAAGCACTTAAATAAAATCCTTTGCCAAGAAAAGTTGCGTTGAAGCTTGAAAATGGAACTGATGGCTAATAATACATTTTGGGTTATAGCTAGAGTTCTGAGATACAAATGTGTTCATTTTATCTTCCAGTATCTACATTCACATCAATGACTTAGGACACGTATTTACAAATTCCTGTGAAACACATGTTACATTCAGTTATCAGGTTACCTTTTTTTGCCCCCAAGATAGGATGTTCAAGCATTCTAGTTTTTGTTTGTTTTTGTTTTGGGATGGAGTCTGGCTCTGTTGCCCAGGCTGGAGTACAGTGATGCTATCTCGGCTCACTGCAACTTCTACCTCCTGGGTTCCAGCGATTCTCCTGCCTCAGCCTCCCCAGTAGCTGGGATTACAGGCATGCACCACCACACCCAGCTAATTTTTTGTACTTTTAGTAGAGATGGGGTTTCACCATATTGGCCAGGCTGGTCTCGAACTCCTGACCTCAGGCAATCCACCCACCTCAGCCTCCCAAAATGCTGGGATTACAGTCGTGAGCCACTGCGCCTGGCCCAAGCATTCTAGTTTTAAGTGAGAATAAGTTCAAAATATTTGCAGAACAAAGTACAATTACATTCCTAAAAAATTAGTGCTTTAAAAATATTTGAGACTATCAAATGCTCTCAAATCCAAGCTTATCTCAAGAACTAATCAACATAATATAATGTAGGCAGCTTTGGTTGAGAACATCATAAATTAATAGGATCTGGAATATAAAATACCAGAAATCGTGTGTTGCATGGTTTGTATTTTAGTGGGAATGAAAAGTACAGCTGGGAGCGGAGGCTCATGCGTATAATCCCAGCACTTTGGGAGGCTGAGGCAGGAGCATCGCTTGAGGTCAGGAGTTCAAGACTAGCCTGGCCAACATGGTGAAATCCCATCTCTACTAAAAATACAAAAATGAGGCCGGGTGCGGTGGCTCACGCCTGCAATCCCAGCACTTTGGGAGGCCGAGGTGGGCAGATCACAAGGTCAGGAGATCGAGACCACGGTGAAGCCCCGTCTCCACTAAAAATACAAAAAATTAGCTGGGTGCGGTGGCGTCTGAGTCCTAGCTACTGAGGAGGCTGAGGCGGGAGAATGGCGTGAACCCGGGAGGCGGAGCTTGCAGTAAGCCGAGATCGTGCCACTGCACTCCAGCCTGGGGGACAGAGCTAGACTCCGTCTCAAAAAAAAAAAAAAAAAAAATTATCCAGGAGTGGTGGTGTACGCCTGTAGTCCCAGCTACTTAGAAGGCTGAGGCGTGAGAATGGCTTATACCTGGGAGGCGGAAGTTGCATTGAGCCGAGATCCGGCTACTGCACTCCAGCCCCGGTGATAGAGTGAGACTCCATCTCAAAAGGAGAAAAGTACAGCTCCTAATTTGTTTAATATTCCTAAAATCTTGTTTTGGCACCTACCACAGACAAGGTACTTTGATAAGTACTGGGGATACCCTATCCTGTCTAGGTCTGTTATGTTCATCTGCAGCTAGAGAGGGGATTGCAATATGCAGGATTCTGAAGAAACACAAGCATAAAAGGTGCCAAATTGTACATGTAGTTCTCACTTGCAGATCTCGAGAGAATGCTTTTACCCAGATATGTAGGCGGTGTCCATTAGAGCAATAACAAGGCAACAACAACAAACAGCGGAGGGGAAATACTGCATATGCAAGAGCCCCAGACAACAGGTCTGGGGAGCCTAGGGCCTGTGGAGTTGATCTCAGCCTTTAGTGAATTTTAATTCCTGAGTAGAACAAGTCTTTCAAAATTCCCCATTTTAAATTTGTAGATAAAAGGAGAACAGTTATTTTTGTCTTGGAGAAAGGATGATTTCCAAATGATGCAGCGGTCATAGGAGTACTGAAGGGTGGTTATAGGAGCCGCTCACCTACTCTGATGTTCTCAGGCCAGGTGAATAGGAAGGTCAAAGGCCTTCAGGCTGTTGCCCCTCTCTGTAGGTTTCTGGATTTCTAATTATTTTCTTTACTTGTACTTCTGTGGATTTTCTTCTGTGACCCTCTGCCTCATTTTCTCTTTCCCTCAGCATCTATCCATCTCTGTTATATATACATATATGGGCATGCATACATATATACATATATGTACACATGCGTGTACTTTCATTTTTTCCTCTTTAATTTTTTGTAATACAGAATTCAAAAGATTGCATTTCTTAATTAGTATGGTTTCTTGAATATAATATATTTTGTCTTTCTTGAATTGTTTTCAAAAATATAAAGGAGGTAAGCGAAATTATTTAAATGTCTTGGAGTGACCATCTATGTGGCATCTGATTTTTTACACATGCGTGTGTGTGTATGTGTGTAATTGGAAGAAGACAGTGCAAAGCTCAGACTAGAAAACACATTTATCATCGTTAGAGCAGAAAGTAACAGCTTATGTCTCACCCATACACCCAATTCACCTATCTATTGTAGCTCCAGATTAGGAATAGAAAGATAAAGGAAGATTATAGTTATCATATTGCAAACTATAGCATCTTACTGACACATTATATTGACTCTTTCTTACTAGGAGTTGGTTCTAACATTTTGGTCACTTTTTCTCCAGAAGGGGAAAAAATTCTTTCATCTTCATAAGCTACCTAGGAGTTAACAGGTTTTCTGAAATATTTATTATGAATTAATTAGTGGATACTGTGCATTTAAAGGAGATATGACTGGGTTCTTGCATGTTCACTTGCCCTGCCTTTCAACATTTAAAAATAAACATAAGGCTGTCTAGAGGGTGTGGAGATAATCAGTAAGTCTTTTTTACTCTAGTTATTGGAGATAGTTATTGGAAATAGTTATTATAAAGCCTAAGTGATACAATGTATGCTGCATTTTAATTAGACTTCAGTGTTTTCTTTCTGACAATGACATCTGGAGAACAATCTGGCTGCATTTCCCACAATAAGATGCCTTTTGTGGACTGATACCTCAAAATACACCTTACAACCATCATAAAGAATAGTGAAGTTATCAGCACCAAAAGTTGTCTGTCATCATCAAATGAAGGAGAGAGATTTTTAGTGGAATCACCAGGATTAGCTATCAAGATGAGAATATATCTACATGGCATGACTAAAGTTTTTCTGGTCCATCTTGACAAAACCTCTAATGGTAAATTGGTATAACTAGCCATTGGAATTCTGATTTCGATTGCGAGTAAGATGTACCTATTAGATCAGGGGGCCAGGACTAGGATGCTACATAGCCATAAGGCATGCCACTTTCCTATCTAAAAATGCTTCAAAGCTTTCCCAGTGCTGTTAGTATAGAGACCAAACTTCTTACCTGTATGACCTGGGCCCCAAGCTGCTGCTTCTATCAGCACTCAGCTTCTCAAGCATTTCTTCAATGTCTCAATATGCCACGCACTCTCTTTCTCACCCCCTGGTATTCAACTGTGCTAGATTTCCTGCCGGAAGTAATCTCTCCTTACCGTTTCTCACACTTCTTTCCCATTGTCTGGTTTAACCTTGGGGTGTCAGTTTAAATACCACTTCCTTCAGGATGTCTCATCTGATACTCAAAGGACATGTTAGTTTTCCCACGAATGCTTCCATGGCACCCAACAACTTCCCCCTGGCTAATTTCCTCATTGCTATAATTGCTCATTTCATTGTCTGTATCCTCTACTAGATTATAAGCCCTGTGAACATATTATCCTCTGTCTTGTACAGCTTTGTGCCGAAAGTTCTTACCACAGGCACTCATGTGAATACTTTGGAATGAATAAACTTCGGATTATGTGAGGTGATACCAATATCAAGGAATTAGAAAAAAAAATGGACAGGTAGAATGTGAAAGAAGACTGGGTAGAGGGGTCTGGTCCAATAGGTAATATATATTAGATGGATACACTAGTAGGGACAGCTATGGGCCACCGGTAGGTGGCCCTCAGATAAATGAAGCATGAAGTCAGGAATTGATTTTGGATATCAACTACCTAGTATGGGATTAGCATTCAGAAATCAGATTCTTGGCCGGGCTTGTGGGGGCTCACACCTATAATCCTAGCACTTTGGAGGGCCAAGGTGGGTGGATTTTCTGAGCTCAGGAGTTTGAGACCACCCTCAGCAACATGGAGAAACCCCATCTCTACTGATATTGTTTTTAAAATTAGCCAGGCATGGCAATGGGTACCTATAAACCCAGCTACTCAGGAGGCTGAGGCATGAGAATTGCTTAAACACAGGAAGTGGAAGTTGCAGTGAGCTGAGATCATGCCATTGCACTACACCCTGGGCGACAGAGTGAGACTGTCTCCAAAGGAAGAAAAAAGAGATTCTTGTCATTGGGAAGATTGTGCAATGCAAGGGAGAAGTCTGGTCTCTAAAAACCTGTTTGGATCAAAATACTAATCAAACCAATTTCTGAAACTATGTGTATTGCAAGTGTCTTGGAATCAAGAACAAGATGAGAACCCAGCCATTCTACCTGTAGCACAAGATTAGAGTGGTGCCAGAGCAAAGTAGATGATATAGAACCTGGGAATCCTTGGATTCCCCCAAAATTCAGGAAAAAAAATACTTTTAGAGCCTACAGCAAAGCTGGACCCACAGATGGATGCTAAAGGGCTCCACTTAATAGTAATTTGAGGGATTTGAGGACAAGGACTACAGAAGTCATTACCCCTCTCAGACAATTCAGTTATTAAGAAGGACAAATGGATCTGACTAGCCTGCATCTAGAGGTTAATGTGCATGGATCATTCACGTGAGAAATATACATGGAAGCTGGGGAGGCAAGTCAGGAACAGATTCCCAAGTCTGAAGTGTGTATGTATTTATTGTTCTCTCAGAAGATTACTTACCCTAGGACAAAGTTATTTGGAAAGGACTTTTGTCCTTAAGCTTGTATATTGGTGCTCTTGCCTAATAAATAACATTCTTTAAGGTATTTTCCATATCTGGTTCAGTCTGAGTCTCACACTGTTAGGAGAGGCACTCCATGGCCTGAGAATCTTAGCAGAGTAGAGCTTGTTCACAATACTTGACCAGGTACCATTCCAGAGTCTATCATTTCTGGCGAGACTTCAAGTCACAGTCTCCATGACAGAACTCCCAGAATAAGCCAGAAGAGAATCATTTTAACCCAAATAGACCAACTAGAAAAGCTCTCAGCCTTAAGTCAAAATAGGTCAGACAACCAAAAAGATAGTCAAAACTCTAATAGAATTAGAAAACATGAAAAACTTACAGAGAATTTTATCCAGAAATCAATACTTTCTAGCATTGGATTTAAGTCCTGGGATTGTATCGAAGTCAAACTGCTCAATTTTTTCCTTAATGTTGACATAAATTTTTTTCAACACAAAATAGGGGAAGAGGACTCAACAGTAGTGAATACTAGTTGCATTCTAAGAGACTGGGGCAGTAGTTACTTGATTAAACATTCCAAAAAGACTTTCTGCTAGATGTTCCACAATGTGAATGTAAGCCACAACTTTTTAAATATGAAATGTTGTTCTGTTTCTTTACCGGCAGCTATGAGAAGAGGCAGTTTTTTGTTTTGTTTTGTTTTTTTTCCTTTAAGGGAAGCAGGGAAA
Source organism: Colobus angolensis palliatus (assembly GCF_000951035.1). Taxonomy (NCBI): domain Eukaryota; kingdom Metazoa; phylum Chordata; class Mammalia; order Primates; family Cercopithecidae; genus Colobus; species Colobus angolensis. Next base: position 16,008,411 of record NW_012120709.1, on the reverse strand, counting down.
GGCAATATAGAGAAAGGGGTCAGTGATTTTGTTTTTATTGTTGTTTTGCTTGTTAATAGTCTTCATTGTTCTATTGAGATCTGTTGAAATATCTCCCTCTTTCCACAAACTACCAGCTTTCCCAGAATAGAGTCTTGTTTTACTCACCTACTGATACTGTGTTTGCCACAGAGAGCAGACATGCTTTCTATTAAACAATTAAATAAATGAATCAGTGTATAAATGGCAATTTCCCTAAAAGCACTAAGTTAGAAACCTGTTTGTCCCCTTTCTAAATCAGGAGGAAGGGACACGCCAGCCTAGATTTATGTATCTCACCCATTCTGAGAGCAAAAGCCACTTGAAAACAAGTCCACCAAGAGACACATGGGTCAGGGCAGAGAGATGCTAACAGGCCATGGTAGAAGAGTGTTCTCCATGAAACCTTCCCAGATGCCTTTGATCTTCTCTTTACATGATCCCAGAACACTCTTCTGAGCTTATTACAGCCCTTTCTCATTTGGAGAATTAGATGTTTCAGACTGTTGGAGAAGGGGAGTAAAGACAGAAAACTGTAACACCTTGTAAGGCTGAGCATGCCCTGTGGCCAAGGCACTGCTTTCTGTATATTCCTCTGCTGCAGTTTGAGTGCACCTCTCCAAAATTCAGGTGTTGCCAGTGTGATAGTATTAAGAGGCAGGCCTTTAAGAGGGATTAGGCTATGAAGTATCCCTGCTCCTGAATGGATTCATGCCATTTCGGACAGGTTTGAGGGAGAGAGTTTGCCCTTTCTTGCCCTTCTGCCTTCTGTCATGTGAGGACACAGCGGTTCCTCACCTCTGGAGGATGCAGCTTTCACAGTGCCATCTTGGAAGCAGAGACCAGGTTCTCACCAGACACCTGAACCTACAGTGTCTTAATCTTGGACTTCCCAGTGTCCAGAAATGAGAGGAAATAAAATTCTGTTCTTTATAAATTACCCAGTTTGTGATATTCTGTTATAGAAACACAGACTAAGACAGCCTCGTTCATCCTCAAGCAATCACAAGACATGGAAATTAGCACTATTACCATTGGGCAGATAGAGGAATCTGAGGTACAGAGAGGTTAGGTGACTTTTTCGAAGTTACCCAGCTAGTCTGAGGAGATTGGGATTCCAGAGTCCCCACCTTTAACCACAGAGGAACTTAGCTGTCCAGAATTTTACCTTACCTCAACAGAATCATCTCATCACTTTGTTTTCTGAATAAACGGCACTTTAGAAAACAAATTCCAACTGTTCCACTAAATCCTCTCATTATTCTGAAGACATGTAAAGTCAAGTGCATGGAGCGGAAGATAATCTGGTGGTGACCTCGAAGTATTTTCAAACCACCCAGAGCTAAATGAGCCAGTGGCCAAAGTGTAGGAAAGCTGAGCTCTGGGAAGGTGGGGAGCTCGCACTTGCTAAGGGCTTTTGCTCTTTCACCTTCCTGTCTTTTCACTGTCACAAACCTTCTTACTGGCAGTCATTTCTGACTCCACGTCCTCCCACTTGTCAAAAGGTCTCCATTTGCCTGACCATAATGAGCAATTTGCTCTAATCCGTGAATAGAAATTGGAATTTAATTCATTTTAGTGGCATTTCAAGAAGAGAGATGCTTAAACAAGCTATTCGATGTCCTCTATGTTACTACTGAAGGTTAATCGCTACCCAATATGCATACTTGAGCTCCAAACTATGTTCTTGAGAAAATGGAATAATTAAACCACAAGTGGCAATTACTTGTATTTTAGGAGGCTTCTTGCTGTAGCAGCATTATTAAGTAATATCTTTTCAAAGTTGGCAGTCAGCTGTCAAATTTCTATTTTCAAACGTGTATGCTATTCATTAATTTCTGTTAATTTTGTTCAGTATTGCAAATGGAAAGAAGTCATTATAGGACTAAAATCTGAAGCTGGTATTTTGGGATATGCCTTATTCTACTCATAAACCTCTTTGCTACAGAAATTTGTCTTCACTTGAATATATTCTAAACATATAGACATTGCCTTACTAGAAATATTTCTGAATTTATTTTAGAAACATAGCTCTGATACATCCATTTAGACTGAATGCGTCACAGTCACTCAAAATTCTGTGTTTGAGAAATATTTGTTGATATAAATAAACATGGGACATGGGGAAATGGTCATAATATGAGTGAAAAAATGTTAATGCAGAGTGTTAACACCATTTTAGAAATATAATTCTACATGTGCACAGATATATAGGAAAAAATAATTTTTAAATTACCAGATATCTCTGGATAGTGGATTTTAGAATTAATTTTCATTTTTTTCTGTATTGACCATTGTTTTGTAATAGATACAGATTGTTTTTATACTTTATTATGTTTATTAATATTTTGTAGATTATAAGAAAATTGTCATATTTGAAGCTCAAATACTACAGATATGGCTGAAATACTTCCTAAATATCTTATAATTTCAGTCCCCTCCACAGAGACTAACACGGTTACTAACTTGGGTTAGTAACCCAAGCTGGGTTTCTCAACAGTGGCTCCATAAATATGTTGGGCAGGATAATGCTTTTTGTGGGGGAGCGGATGGGTATTGCTATTCTGTACACTGTAGGATGTTTTATCACTGGTCAGTAGCACCCATCTGATAGTTGTGACAACTAAAAATGTCCCCAGACATTGCTAAATGTCCTGTGGGGGACAAAATCACCACCAGTTGAAAACCCCTGGTGTCTAACTTCCCAGGACTGTTTGCTTTGGCACGCACATACACTCACATAAAAATACATCGCCAAAAAATAAACGATATTTTGTACATATCTACAACTTGCTTTTATTGCACTCAATGTGATGTCTTTATGGCCTTTGTAAGTTAATGCATGTAAATTTCATGTATTACATTCATCAGAAAACAAAAATGTAATAAAAACTTACAAAGAAGAAATGTATGCCATCATAATCCACACAAAGACCTTTAGGAGGCCATCCCTCTACATAAATATAGTGCAGAAGGTGACTCTGAGGCATGTTCCACTCCCTGATGAAAGGAAGAACCCCCCAAAAGCAACTGTGACTGAGAACCAAGTTAAAAGAATGAAATAATAGGCTGCCCCATCTAGGCAGAATGCGAAAAAAGGATGTAACCCTCAGATTCAGGAGCAGGAGGTGTCAGTCCCCAGAATAAGGCTAGTCAAAGAGTTCTCTTGCGTTAATGTCTTCTCACCAATTGCTGCGATCCAACACCAGTCCGTTTCTTTGTCCCCCTTTCTACATCTAAACCTATCACTACAAACCTCTTTTTTTAAAATTAGTATTGAGGACACACATTAAAGCAATATTTAACCTTTGAGTTTAGAATCAATGTTCAAAAACAAAATTTAGGTTAATTCTTTGCCCGGAAAGTATAACAGTCAATTCCATTCATAAGAAACAGAGCACTGATAGCTCCCCAAGAGCTCCAAGTCCTGGGGTGCCTCTCCCTTGTCCCAACTCAAATCTTTCTTCCAGAGGTAATGACTACCCTGAATTTTTTGATAATCAGATTTTAATTTTCTATGTGGTTTGTTACCCACATATACATTCCTAAATAATGTGGCAGCTTTGCTTATTTTGAACCTTATTTCATTCATCATTACATCATTACATGTGAGAATCATCTATAATGTTAATCATGGCTATGATTTGGTCATGATCGTTACTGTAGATATACTGTTTTACAAATAGACAGCAGTTATACAGTCTATTCTTTCTGGTTATCTAGGTATTTGTTCAATTTTAGATATGACAGTTCTTCAATATGTACTCCTGCTCATGGGTCCTGGGACACATGTGCATGAGTTTCTCTAGGGTACATACCAAGCCTTGGATTAACCACATCGAAGGGTCTGTATGTGATTTAAACTCCTGAGAGCACTGAAGAAAAGTTTGCTCCACATCCTCCTCATTACTTGGACGTTCACAGCCATTAAAATTTCAATGTGGTTTTTGCTTTTTAATACTATGCAATTGAATATAAATACCTGTGAAGAGTAGAGATATACACTACTGTATTTGATAAACTTTGAACTAAATGAACACTAGATGAAGTTATCTGAATGAGCTTCTTCCCACCCCTGAGTGCGGTGAGACCAGTGCCTTACAAATTTCTCCGTCTTTCCCCTTGAGAGTCAGGAGCTGAGAAGAGGAGGGGAGGATGGGGCTCCAAAGACTAAGTCTGAAGAGTCCCTGGCTCCAACCCAGAGAAAATTTTAAATGCCCTGTCACCAAATCCAAGAGGTTAGCCAAAAAGTAATGTTTCAAATAACTAAATAAAATCACTATCAAATCCAACTGACAAAAAAAAAAAAAAATAGAAAACAAGAACTGTTACAAGCTCAAATACTGCACCAAAATGGAACTCATCCAACTTCCTGCCTGCCCACACCTATTCATTAACAGTGCTCCCCATCTCAGCAAATGACATCACCATTCACCCTGCAGACCAAATCACAAGAAGAATATTTTTATGGAATTCTCCCCCTTCCTCACCATCCACACCCAATAAGTTTTTCTCCAATATGCCCACTTATCTCTATCCCTATCTCCAGTAGCTTAATATCTTAGTCCAGAGCACTCACATTGCTTGCCTGGATATGAGCCATCAACAGCTTCCTCACCGCTTTCCCTGAATCCACTGTATTTCAAGCCCCTAAGTTGGGGATCTGATTCCTGATATACACTACTGTATTTGATAAATGAATGGATGAATTTATTCTTGTTTCCTTCCAGGCTATTCACCAAGGAAGTCGCTTCTCAAATACTGGTCTAATTGCATTGCTACAAACCTTTAAATCTTTCAAAGGTTTCCCATTGTGTCTAGGGTAAAATTCCAAGTTATTACTGCATGTTCTCACTCATAAGTGGGAGTTGAACATTGAGAATACATGGACACAGAGAGGGGAACAACACACACACCAGGGCCTGTTGAGGGGTGAGAGGATGAAGGGAGGGAACTTAGAGGACAGGTCAATAGGTGCAGCAAACCACCATGGCACAAGTATACCTATGTAATAAACCTGCACGTTCTGCACAAGTATCCTGGTTTGTTTGTTTTTTTAAGAAATAAATGTTTTGTAAAAAGCAAAAACATTTAAAAAATACAATAAACATGAAAAAAAATCCAGATTCTGGACATTCTGTCATTCTGGGTTCCTGTCTAAGGATTTTGTGAGATCAGAGCCCTCCAAAAACTCTTAGTGCATAAGAAGCAGGAGAATAAACCTTTGTTGTTTTAAGACAAAAAGAAAATCCAAGTTATTTAATACAGCTTACAAGACTCTAAGTGATCTTCTCATGGCTTAACTCAAGCTTTATGGTTCACAAGTTCTTCCTTTGAAACCCATACTTTGGATATTCTGAACTTCTAGTAGAGCCTAGAACACTCTTTGCCTTCTCTTGTCTCTGGGACTTTGCACATGCTAATCTCTTCCCTAGACCACTTCTCTGAAGGCCATTTCCCTCTTAGCAGCTACCAGGGTTATTTATCAATGTTCTGACCCTTTCTCCATCAAGGCCCAGTAGGGTTGTGTTTCCTTGCCCCCTTAGGTTAGGTATAGTTATGTAAATCTTTCTGGCTAATGAAATTTGAACAGAAGTGATTTGCATCATTCTGGGGTGATGATGGAAGAGCCAGTGAATAGTCATCTATTCTCGGTCTGTTTCTCTCTCTCCATTTCACCTCAGGATCCAAATGTCTTTGCCCATGACTGTGTCTGGCTGTCAGCAATGTGCTCCGATAAGTACAAGAAACGACTTTCCTATCTGTGCCACCAATTCTGCTTCTGAAGACATGTGTATAAGCCATACGCCTGGTCTGCAAGTAGAAAATGATTGTTGGCTCTTAAATTAGCTTTTAAAAATACGTTTCTAGTCCAGAAATGACACACATGGAGTGTGTCATTTGTGTGTCTGATTTTTAGGTAATGCACTAAAGGCATGGGGCTAGTTCCTGGACTGGCCCAGAATGGTATCTTGACTGCTACCACCATGGAGTAGCCTTTGGAGGCTTATTACAATGTGTGGGATAAGACAGCCCCTAAAAACATTCAACAGGCAAGATAGAAAGGGATTTCAATGGTGATTATCCTGTTGGCTTGTCTCTTCCTTTCTGTCTCTCCATATCTCTGCCACTCTTGTATTTCCCCTGCCGCCTCCTCTCTCCTTTACCCTCACCCTCTTTTTCTCATTTGCACTCTCACCCACTTCTATCACTGCCTTCTATTTTTGATGAGTACCAACAACAAGTTAGGAAGTGTTTACTTTGTCAGCAAATGGGAAAGAGATCCTGCAGCATCTGTACCTCCCCATCCCCTTCACTTCCCCTCCCTCCCAATCCCATCCCTTCTCCTCCCCATCTCCTTTTCTCTGTGCCTGCCCTTTCTCTCCCTCTCTCACTTGTCCTCCTCCCCTCTCTTCTTCTTTTTTTGTTTTTAAATACTATAAAATGAAACAGAGCATGCTCAAAACCACGGTAATCGTTTCAAAGAAAGAGAATCTCTTTAGTTTCCACATGGTTTGGGAGAAAAGAGGCCATTTGCTTTCTTCCTTGGGGTCATGGGTCTTTTAAAAAGGCTGAGATGGAGCTAACAATTAGAGAAGCCACCCTGTTGTTCTTCCTCCAGATCCCCTTCCCGAGCCTCTGTTTCCAAAGCCTCTCAGCCTGGCTTTCTGTTCCCTTTTCACTGCTCTGCTCTCTTTACCTGTACTTCACTGCTGGAAGTCCAGTTATTCCCACCTACAGAGTTTTTTGAAAAAGATGAAAATTACTAATGTTCTTTAGAATTAGTTTGTATAAAGACAATATACATTGATCAAAAACATCTTAGGAAATAGTTTAAATTGCAGAGTTGCAATACTATTCAGGCATAATAACAGTGGGTATTTAGGAAAATTGGGACTGCTTTTCAACATGTTAATAGGAAGAAAAAGTACTTAAATTGTTTCCCTCATTTTACTCAACCTACTAGCTCAAAGCCAATAAACGGTATACACTTATGAAACTAAATTTGGTAGGGTTCGTACCAGTCTAAGGTTGCTTCCTCATGGAGCTATTATTTTGTAACATATCCCTTTTCAAAGAAAATTCAAAGGTTGCCTGTATATAGTCAGGTATATTCAACACAAAAACCAAAGCATTTATGTGCCTCAAGTCTGTGAGCAAAAAGAATTTTAGCATCTGAGTTTTGAACTCTAGTTTTTTCCACAATATTGCTTTCCTTTGAGCCCTTCAAATACAGTTTCTTAATGATCTAGACAAAACAACAAGGATAAGATAGTATTAAGAAGGCAGAATAATAGGGTAGCAATTTATTATTGTACACAGTCTACTTCTTTCCAGGATGATTTTTCAATCCTATTCAGGAGTTTATCATGACAGCAGAAACCATTTCATCCAAATGCATGAGGTTTTCAGAATATAATTCACTTTTTTTTTCCAAAGGAAGAATGCTTCAAAATAAATATAAACAGTTGCCCCAGTGGCCACTGTGCCTGTGTTGATGAATGTACAAAAATTAGCAATTAGCAAATTAAAGCAAAGTAATGTTGCCATTTCTGAAAGTTCCATTGTAAAATGAAACTATTCTTAGCTAACATTTTTTGAAATGTTACTCTAAGGCAAGCCCCACGCTAAATGTTTTTACATACATTATCTCATTTCATATATGAAGAAATGAATACTCACAAAGTTGAAGTAGCATTCGCAAGGTTACCCAGCCCTTAGTTGGCAGGGCTAATGCTTGAACCCAGATTTGTCCAACTCTAAGCCTATGCCCACTCTCAGCATAAAGATTAAGTTCAAGAATTCTAGAATCAGAGTGTCTGGGTTTCAATTCCAGCTCCACTTTTCTAGCTAAGGTCTAATTGGGGACATTTTTAAATCTCTGTGTCAGCATTGTCTCTATACAAAGATGATCTATAATCATACCGACCTTATAAAGTCATGATGACAAAGTGAAATAAAGTATATACATCACTTAACTGAACAGCACCTAGTAAGTGCTCAATAAGTGCTACACATTATTACCTTTTTTTTTTCTCATTTTCCCTGCCACCTCTCCTTTCCAGAAGAAACAAAACAAAACAAATAGTTGAAAGAGAGTGACTAAATAAAAGTCCAATAGCAGACAAATTAATTACTTTCAGGCTCCCCCAACAATGTTATGATGTTCTATCTTCCTTACAATGAAGACAGTCCAGGCAAAGTTAACCTGATTCAAGCAGAACAGTGCCATTTGCCATCCTCATGCTGTGCTTTGAATGGGCTTGTTGGCCACACCCATCAGCAGCCCTGGAGCTGGCAGGGCCTTCCTGTGTGGAGCGCTATGACTGGGTGTTGTCAATTCCCTGAGGAGAGGATACAGGAAGAGGGGCTGGGAGAAGCAAAGGAAAAGGGAACAGATGGGGAACTAAGGTTGGTTTAGAAACGATTTCATTTGATCCTAAAGATAACATCCATCTGCCTCCCTTCTGCCCATCCTCCCTCCCTCTTTTCCTTTCTCCCCACCCTATTCTCTCTTTCTCCTCTCTCCTTGCCCCTCACTTTCTCTCTCTGCTTCACTTTCCTCTTTTCTTCTTTTTATATTCTTTGAGCCCCTACGTCTATTTATGCCCATTTTGCTACTGAGAAAACCAAATTTTAAAATATCAATAACTAGCTCAAGTTCATATAGTATGTTTGTGATGGAGTTTTATTATATATAAGGTGTGCAACATAACGTTTTAAAATATATATATGGTGAAATGGTTACTATGCTCAAGCAAATTAATATATTTATCATCTCACATAGTTACACCCTATCTTTTTTTGTGGCAAGAGTTTTCTTGTATTGTATTTCTCAAATACCATACAATGCTATTGGCTATGATCCTCATTTTATACATGTGATGGAGATTTGTATAAAGTTTTCTTTGGTTCATGAGGCCTTGCTCTTTTAGTGGTATTCCTCTACTTAAAAGAGGATGGGGCATACAGGCAAAGGGGGAGGCATCTCCCTAGGAAGACATGTCAGGAACCAGAAGGGACTCCATTAATAGCTTAAGGGGCCACCTTTTGTCTTTTGGGTCATAGTTGTAGTAGCCTGCTCTAGAAAGTTGTTTATTTTTTGCCTCCTACTTCAAGAAGAAAAAAAACTGTGTTGACTATCACCAGAGCTACTGCCTACTTTTTCTTCTTGTCTGCCAGAGAAGAAAAATCTCAACCACATCTTTCTCAGTGGTTTGACATTTAAATTTTCAGACAGTAATAAACTACGCTGCCTCTTTGAGGGTTGGGATTGTTCCTTCATCGCTAAACTGCAGTTTGCTGCACTATGCTGGATTTCCAAATTGTGAAGATAGGCTCAATCTCCTTGGGGACTGATTATATTTTTTAAAAATCTGCATTTTTGTATTATTAACTCTCAAAGAGACAAAAAAATATATTTCCTTTCTCTAACTGATTCCATTTTCTATAGACTTGGTAGGTCAAATTAGGCTTCTAGAATAATGAAGTCCTCTAGACATTTCCATTACACCTTTTGGACAAGGAAGAATAAAAGTGGAAGTTAAAATATTTACAGCACAAGGTTCTGTCTTTTAGGGGAGAGCTTTCCTAATGCCCTGTACTTATCTCGTCTGGCTCTAAAATATGCTTGCCTTATCATTTTTCCTGAAGGTACCAAACCATTCCTTGGTGCTGGTTCTGTCTAGTAATAGTTGCAATTATTTTGCCAGATGGTGCTTATGTGTTTGTTTAAAATGCTAAATATTTTAATTATTTGATAAATAAATATTATCAAACAGGTTATGCACTTATCAACAAGAAGACTGAGGGATATAATCAAAGATGATCAATTAATGATATATGTATAAAGTAAGATTCCAAGTATACATGATAAGTTATCAAATAAAACACTTACAGGTGATGGCAGAAACTGCTGAGTTGGAATGCTACCTTTCCTCTTAGTCGTCAAAGGAAGCCCTTAGTAGCCCTACTGAACACTAAAAGAGGAAGCACAGCTTAGTTATGGCCAAGAAAATAAGCATTTATGAAGCAATTTCTCCTGATTGATGATTCAAAGCAGTGAGGTGTTTCTGATTTAAAAAGAAAAATCCAACCAATTTGTCAGTGCAATGTTGGAAGGAACGAAGTTTCTTATTTGATTTCATTGACTTCACACATCCTGGGAATAACAAGTACACTGTTAGTCCCCAAACATGGAGAAGGCAGATGCATGCAGAATAGCTGCTTAATAGAAGCACTGTCATTTGTTAAAAGAAATGTCTGCTTACATTTTCTTGGGCTCTTTAGGAGTGGGAATAAACCAAGCATAACACCATTTGTTTCTGTAGCACAGTTACAATGCCATAAACAACCAAAGTAGAAGTAAATATTTTTCTGTTTCTCAACAAGAACATGTTCCTGTTAAGCTCCCTGTTTACAAATATACTTTCCCTGGATTGAGTTTCCTAGGGACATCTTCGCCTTTTCCCTTTAATCAGAAAGGAAGGGGCCAATGACAATTTTGGTGAATTTAAGCCCTGCCACATTGACCCTGCCAGAGAAGCTGCTGATTGCTTGACTTAGTTCATACTAAATGGTCATGAATATTCATCTCATTCTGTTTTATCTAGGATTTGAATAAGTGCCTCATTTACTAGAGCTATTTATGATATCTTGTAGGATTCCAGAGTGATTTGTAAAAGAAGCAAAGTTTAGGTGCAATGTGAAAGAGATATAAGTAAGTTTGAGGAAGTGTGTTTCAAAAAGCTAACATTCCTCAAATCTCCAGGGAGATTTTGAAACATACTCTGGATGCATTAAATGAAAATCTTTGGAGGTGAGGCCATGATATCATGTTTTTGAAACTCCCTAAATTGGTTTAATGTTCATCCTGGCTGAGAATCTCTTTTCTACATGTTTAAGCTCCTAAATATAACTTACAACCTGCAAGAGAATGAATTTCATTGGGGAAAGGGCCTGAAGAATCAGTTTGCTGAGGACTATATGCAAATGACCAATACATATTTTAAAAAGATATTAAACCTCAATAATAACCAATGAAATACAAAATGAAACCACAGTAGAATAGCATTTCTGCCTATTATGTTGGTAAAGTTTTAAAGCTAACAATATTTAATAGGATGTAAAGGACATAGTGGTTGTCTTGTGAACTTCAATCATATACCTTTGCTGTTGTGAGTAACAGTATGGCAAGGGGAGGTTTGGCCCTCACTCTGCCCCTAGAATGCTCCCTGAGTGCTAATTCCCATCAAGGTAACAGGATCTTCTTAATCCCAATGTTCTATCCTAACTTAACCTGGCCAATTTGAATACTTTTTATCGGTGCTTTTGGAATGAATCTTTTCTCTTCTAGATATAAAATAAGTTCATCACTAGTAGCCATCTGATAACCACAGAGAAATGAGACTGAGGATGAAACTAATCTAAGGAGGATACCAGTGAAGCTGTAACCCTCCAGTTACATGAACCAGTAAGTCCCCTCTCTGTTTAAGGCAGGTTGACTCGGTTTTTGTTTGTTTGTTTTTTTAATCATCATTATCATTATTATTATTTATAACTGAAAAAATACTATTTAATAGGGCTGCAATGGGTAATAACAAACTCAACTGTTGGAGACACAATTCGGAAGTAATCTTTCCAAAGAGCAATTAGCTATACATACACACGCACACACACACACACACATATACATATACATATACATATACAAAATTAGAAACATCAAAAGTAATTACACCTCTCACTCTGTAATCTCACTTCTAGGAGTCTATCCTAAGGAGATAATCATAGATAGTCAAAGACTTATGTTAAAGAATATTCATAACAGAGTTACTTTTAATAGCTAGAAATTAGAAACAGCCAAATGATCGGCCTAATAATCTCACATAAGCAACATTCGTTACATTTATATGGTGCAGTCATTCACATCTGCCTTTAACAGTATTTACTAATTATCATGAATTTTAAAAATGTGTATATCTGAAGGAAAATATAATCAAATATAAAATAATTATTCTGGCTAGTGGGATTATGGGTAATTTTTATTTCCCTCTATGGACCTTTTTTTGTATTCCCCAATTCTCTATAATGAGGATGTATTAGTTTTGTAATCAAGATTCTTACCACATGTAATGAGAACATCCTCTTGCAACCCTATATTATTTTTTATCTTTCCCAGAGGATATCCCTTTCCAAAGAACCATTCTTTTAGCAGTCCAGGGCCCTGTGAAATACTGAAAGGCAATAGTCGGATCATGCAGAATTCCCCTCTGCACATTTCTAGCCTTCTCAGTAAGCATTATTCTCAGCAGCCCTCCTTTATTCTCCCAGGCCATCACGGGCTAGCAATCCTAGCACAACATCCTTTCTGGGGCCTTCTAATCAGGGCTGAGATGAAAGGAAGAGAGATGGAGTGGGTTCTGGGAAGCTCCCCTGTTCTACTCACCATTGGCAACATCTTTAAATCATAGAATTTTTTAAAGACGCAAGTGTAATCTATTATAATTGACCAGCTCCACGGACTGCTTGACCTTCTATTTGTACCAACCTTAATCAACTTAAAAGCATCATAGTAAAGAATTACTTGAAATCCCTATTTTGCCAAAGTTAAAGGCCCTGTGCATCTTGGTTACTACCTTCTTTCTTTAAATGAGTTCCCCTGCTATGACTTTCTTTGCTCTAAAAAACAAAACAAAACTAAAAAACACTTTTAGCAATAAGTTGCAAGGGGCTTCTTTCAGAGAAAGTGCAGAGCAGCTGATGTCTTCAGCAAATGAAGAAAAATCGCCCTTATGCTTTGAGTGACAAGGGCTTTGCCAGTCAGAGAAACTGACTTCTAAAGTGAAGACCTGAACAGTAACTTCTATTTAGGGTGAGGCAGGGGGCTCCCCCAAAATCTAATTAGTTCCTGACTACCAAATTCTCTGAGAGATTCATCTGCTACTGACTGAAGTGAGGAAAGGAAAGGAATGTGAAAAGCTCCAAAGTGGAGATTGCTCACAGGAATCAAGTATTATGGCTAATGCAGAAAGGAGATTAATACACTGAAAAATACCCAAGCAATTAAGATAATCTGTATCCAGTGTGGTTCATATACCAGATTAGTGTTTTTCAAACTTTAATATGCTTAGAAACCACCTGGAAGACTTTTTAAACTGTCTGTTCTTTCTTATTCAGGAGGCCTGGGGTGAGATTCTGCACTTCCAACAAACTCTCAGGTGATGCTGCTGGTTCAAGCATCACACTTTGAATAGCAAGGTGCTAGACCTGGGAGGTGGATGAGGCTTGGATCTTATCTGTGGGTATGAAGATTTTGCTTAGAACCTCTGACGGATGGGGTTTATGAGAAGATAGACATTCCAGGTAGCTGTGTGAGAATTTGATGGGAAACAGGGACAATGAAAGCAGCATAGGAAGTAGTATAGCATAGAATGACATATTGCCAGTGGTTAAAAACGTCACTTTTGGAGTTGGAATCTGATATGCTTAGGCTTTGTGCCCCCACCCAAATCTCATCTTGAATTGTAATCCTGTAATCCCCATAATCCCCACCTGTCAAGGGAGAGAGCAGGTGAAGGTAATTGAATCACTGAAGCAATTTGCTGCTGTCTCGTGATGGTGACTGAGTTCTCATGAGATCTGACCGTTTTATAAAGGGCTCTTCCCACTTTGCTTAGCGCTTCTCCTTCTTGTCGCCTTGAGGAGGAGGTGCCTTGTTCCTCTTTGCCTTCTGACATGATTCTGAGTTTCCTGAGGCCTCCCCAGCCATGCTGAAATGTGAGTCAATTAAATCTCTTTCCTTTATAAATGACCCAGTCTTGGGCTGTTCTTTATAGCAGTATGAAAAAGGGCTGAGAATAAATCTCTGCATCTTTTAATACAATTTTGTAGCCTAGGTGTTTACTGGACAGCTCTGAGTCTTAGTTTCCTTACCTGTAAAATGCAATCATGATTCCAAGAGTTTTTGAGTGAGACATGTGAAATACTTGACATTGTAAATACAGAACTAATAGTGAAAATGTAGCAGTTGTTATGATCGTTATCATTATGCTTATGGTCAAGTTTGGGGGCATAACTAATGTAAGTTAATATAGCTAGAAAGAATAAAGAGTCTTCCAGGGTTAAAAGATAATGCCATTGGACGTGATTCTTCAGTTTTTCCTTGTTTCTAACGCCAGCAGATACCTTTTAGATCCAAAGTGCCTCTTTGTCTTGGAATTTGTTGTCTAGGAAATTTTAACCAGCTATACCTTTTATTGGAAGAGTGTGACATCCTGTCTCTAATACTCCAATCTGTGCATAAAGGAGAAATATTTGCCCTGGAGAGAGGAGCCAGTAGTATTTTTTAAAGATATCCCTATTGTGTGGGTGACTGTCCTTGTAAAGAGAGCTGAGTGCAGGGCACGGGAGGAGGGTGGATTGAGGGATTACTATTTATTGAGATCCTACCATCTTTGACCATTTTGCATATTTATGTGTCTACTTTACCTCGTTTATTGCACACAACAACTCTATGGAGTAAGTAGAGCTGAGAGACAATTGGAAATGCAGGAGCAGAGGTGCCAAGCAGGTCTTTTAAGTTCTCAAAACTAAAAGTAGTGGAACTGGGCTTTAAATCCAAATCTCATTTGTTCTTTATATTATACCTGGCTGTCTCAGAAAGAACCTTTTGACAAATGCCTCCTGCTTGTGTCTTGCATTCTCATTACCTGAATCACTATTTAAAGGACTTTTGAAAACAGGTACTCTTTGTTGACTGCGAAGGGTTCCATGTTTGCAAGATCATGTCATTTAGAACATAGCTGAATAAATAAGAGGCTAGGAAGATGCAAATAACAATGCATATAGTTGACATAAGTCTGGAGAAAGTTCTACTACTGACAAAGAGAGAAGGTGGGGATCAGAGGAGGAAGCTCTGGGCAGCCTGAATCAGCAGATGCCCCCAAATGAGAAAATGGTCTCCAAATGGAGACAAAGGGAGAGACTGAGAACACCTGCTGACCTCCCAGTTTTCCCAAGATTTTTTTCTAACCAAACCATGCCAATTCCTTGGGACCCAGCCCTCAGAGCTACTCTGCTCCCTGGAGTTCCGGGACTCACTCAGAATTCTGGGGATCCTGAAGGCCAGAACTATGCCATCAGGTCCAAAGAGAATTAAATAGACTTCCAATTCCTAGAAATCTGGAGCCACAGCACAAAGGACTCCAGGAGGTGGCTCCATTACTTCTTGTCAGGTGGCTGTATTGGGTCCATGTGGAAGTGTTCAGAGTAAGCTGGCCTTTGGAGAGATAAAAATGAATATAGGAAAAGGAAAAATAAGAGACCATGTAAATCCAAGGATCAATGTGGAGACAAGCTGACAAGCTAATAGGCTGCTTTATTCCCATATTCTTTACAGGTCTTGTTCCAGCCTCAGGTGAGGATGGTTATAGTCCCTGTTTTGCAAGGGGTCTTGTTTATTAGCCATTAGTATCTCATTTATATTTAAGTAACGTTAAGTGGTTTCTCTTACTTGTGACCACCCAGTTTCTGACCAAGGTAACCTCAGTCTCATCTGGCCAAATTTTAGCTCTTGAAGTTTATTTTTGCTTCCCTGTTTTGCTTTTCACACAGACAGGCATCTCCTCAGTCAAAAAACCATACAATAGACTCCAATTAGCTCACCGGTAGTCTTAAGTAAATGGATTTTTCATAGAATATTTCATTATTCTAAAGGGTAGTCAGGCTAAGCTAGTCAGCTTTAATCAAATACTTTGCTCACAAAATCAGAAAGGTGCAGGCTCAACTCTGTTCCATGAAAATTGCTCTCAGATAATGAAAGACATTTTATTCAAATTGTTAACAGTGTATATTTACTGCAAATCTATTTCAATTACAAAAGTGAAGGAAAACACTATCAAATCCTTCTGCAGTAACTTTAACCCATTAAAGTAGAACAATTTATCTTTTATCTGTTGCAATCATGGAGGCAATACTAAGGTAGAAAACAATAGAGGAAACTAATAATTTAATGAAGAAAAAGTGAGCCAGAATTTTAATTAAATCTTCTCACATCCCTAGTATAATAGTTTTTGACCTTCAGTAGTGTACATTTTAAATAAAATTTTTGTGCAAAATAAGCAAATGTTGGCTGGGTGCGGTGGCTCACACCTGTAATCCCAGCACTTTGGGAGGCTGAGGCTGGCAGATCACCTGAGGTCAGGAGCTCGAGACCAGCCTGACCAGAATGGAAAAACCCTGTGTCTACTAAAAATACAAAATTAGCTGGGCATGGTGGCACATGCCTGTAATCCCAGCTACTGAGGAGGCTGAGGCAGGAGAATTGCTTGAATCCAGGAGGTGGAGGTTTTGGTGAGCCAAGATCACATCATTGCACTCCAGCCTGGGCAACAGGAGTGAAACTCTGTCTTTTAAAAAAAAAAAAAAAAAAAAAAAAAGCAAAGACTTAGAACTCCATGCAAGATCTCAATATGTTAAGGACATTTATAATGATCACTTCCTTCATATTAGTTCCAACAAACATCTGTTGCTTAGCTGACATATTGGGAAATTTATCTTTTTAAGGAGCCAGTAGTATATAACCAAGAACAGCAACCCTGTGTTCCAGATTCAACACACTGATGGTATGCATATGCATATTTTCATAAAGAATAGCCCACATTTTTTGTGAACATATTTTTTTCCATTTTATTTCATTTTTCCATAAGTTATTGGGTGTACAGGTGGTATTTGGTTACATGAGTAAGTTCTTTAGTGGTGATTTGTGAGATCCTGGTGCACCCATTACCCAAGCAGTATATACTGCCCCATATATGTTGTCTTTTATCCCTTGCCTCCCTTCCACCCTTCTCCCCAAGTCCCCAAAGTCCACTGTATCGTTCTTATGCCTTTGCATCTTCATAGCTTAGCTCCCACATATCAGTGAGAACATACGATGTTTGGTTTTCCATTCCTGAGTTACTTCACTTAGAATAATAGTCTACAGTCTCATCCAGGACATTGCAAATGCTGTTAATTCATTTCTTTTATGGCTGAGTAGTATTCCATTGTATACATATACTACAGTTTCTTTATCCACTCAATGCTTGATGGGCATTTGTGTTGGTTCCACGATTTTGCTATTGTGCTGCTCTAAACATGCACGTGCAAGTATCTTTTTTGAATAATGACTTCTTTTCCTCTGGATAGATAGATACCCAGTAGTGGGATTGCTGGGTCAAATGATAGTTCTACTTTTAGTTCTTTGCGGAATCTCCACACTGTTTTCCATAGCTGCTGTACTAGTTTACATTCCTACCAGCAGTGTAGAAGTGTTCCCCGATTGCTGCATTCATGCCAACCCTACTGTTTTTTGATTTTTTTGATTTTGGCCATTCTTGCAAAAATAAGGTGGTATCGCGTTGTGGTTTTGATTTGCATATCCCTGATCATTAGTGATGTTGACCTTTTTTTCATGTGTTTGTTGGCCATTTATAAATCTTCTTTTGAGAATTGTTTATTAATGTCCTTAGCCCAGTTTTCAATGGGTTTTTTTTTCTTAATGATTTGTTTGAGTTTGTTGTAGATTCTGGATATTAGTCCTTTGTCAGATGTATAGATTGTGAAGGTTTTCCCCCACTCTGTTGTCTGTTTACTCTGCTGACTGTTCCTTTTGCTGTGCGAAAGCTCTTTAGTTTAACTAGGTCCCAGCTATTTATCTTTGTTTTTATTGCATTTGCTTTTGGGTTTTTGGTCATAAAATTCTTGCCTAAGCCAATGTCTAGAAGGATTTTTCCAGTGTCATCTTCTAGAATTTTTATAGTTTCAGGTCTTAGGTTTAAGTCCTTAATCCACCTTGAGCTGATTTTTCTATAAAGTGAGAGATGAGGATCCAATTTCATTCTACATGTGGCTAGCCCATTATCCTAGCACCATTTGTTGAAAAGGGTGTCCTTTCCTTACTTTTTTTTTTGTTTGCTTTGTCAAAGATCAGCTGGCTATAAGTATTTGGTTTTATTTCTGGGTTCTCTATTCTATTCCATTGGTCTATGTACCTGTTATTATGCCAGTACCATGCTGTTTTGGAGACTATGGCCTTATAGTTTGAAATCGGGGAGTGTGATGCCTCCAGATTTGTTCTTTTTGCTTAGTCTTGCTTTGGCTATGCAGGCTCTTTTTTTTTTTTTTTTTTGTTCCATATGGATTTTAGAATTGTTTTTTCTTTTTCTTTTTTTTTAAATTATACTTTAAGTTCTAGGGTACATGTGCACAATGTGCAGGTTTGTTACATATGTATACATGTGCCATGTTGGTGTGCTGCACCCATTAACTCTTCATTTACATTAGATATATCTCCTAATGCTATCCCTCCCCCCGACACACACACAATAGGACCCGGTGTGTGATGATCCCCTTCTTCTAACTCTGTGAAGAATAATGGTGGTATTTTGATGGGGATTGCATTGAATTTGTAGATTACTTTTGGCAGTATGGTCATTTTCACAGTATTGATTCAACCCACCCATGAGCATGGGCTGTGTTTCCATTTGACTGTCATCTATGATTTATTTCAGCAGTGTTTTGTAGTTTTCCTTGTAGAGGTCTTTCAACTCCTTTGTTAGGTATATTCCTAAGTATTTTACTTTTATTTATTTATTTTTTTGCAGCTATCGTAAAAGGGGTTGAGTTCTTGATTTGATTCTTTGCTTGGTTGCTGTTGGTGTATAGAAGAGCTACTGATTTGTGTGCATTAATCTTATATCCAGAAACTTTGCTGAATTCTTTTATCAGTTTTAGGAGCTTTCTGGAGGAATACTTAGGGTTTTCAAGGTAAATGATCATATCAGCAAACAAGGACAGTTTGACTTCCTTTTTACCGATTTGGATGCTCTTTATTTCTTCTCTTTTCTGATTGCTTTGACTAGGACTTCCAGTACTATGCTGAAGAGGAATGGTGATAGTGGGCATCCTTGTCTTGTTTCCTGTTCTCAGAGGGAATGCTTTCAAGAGTAGCCCATATTCTTCATTTTCAGTGCAGTCTTCATGACCAATGCACAACACTTGAAAAATACTGTCACATTTTCAAAAGCCTACATAGTCTAATACTCTTTGTTAAGTTTGGCATTAGAGCGTATCTGGGAACTCATTTTTGGTCTGAAGCACCCCATGATTCACACTTTAAGGGTTCTAGAACTCCTGAGAATTAGGAATTCTTTCAAGTGGCAGCAACAAAAGCTATAAACAGACTTGATAATTCTAGATTACTCAAAACCAAATCTAGACTCTCAAAACCAAGGCAAGTAACTAAAAACTCCTGGATAATCCTGGTATGTTCAAACTACCTTAATTTGCATTCAGAAAATTAAAAACACATTGGCTGGTACCCACTGCTGGGAGACTTGAAGACGAGTCACATCACCAGATCCCTTGCAGACATTCCCCAGCACCAGCCTTGAGTGTGGCAGCCCCACTGGTTGGCTACACCCAGAAGAACAGTAATAATCACTAGTCTGGCTCTCAGAAACTCCTACAGCAACAGGTTTGAGTGTGGCAGCCCCACTGGTTGGCTAGACCCAGAAGAGCAATAGTATTCGCTGTAGTCTGACTCTCAGGAGCTTCTATTCCTAGGGGAAGAGGAAGAGTATCACATCAAATGAATAACCCATGGGACAAAAGAAGCTGGATGGCAAACCCTGAGTCCCAGATCTCTTCGCCTGTGGGAAGTTTCTTACAGCAGAGACACAATTGCAGTGCTGGCTGCATCAGGGAAAGTCTGTACCTCTACTCCATTAGGCAAGCAGCCTTAGTGCTCAAGAAAGGTACTAGAGAATAGACCCATGTTTCCCCCTTGTCCACCACTGCAGATACAGCTGGAGCCTCTCCCATGGGAACTCAGCATGAAGGCACCTATAAACAGTCTTCCTGAAACAATTCAGGATGATTGCATTCTCACAGGAGGAGCACTCCCCAAGTTCAGGCTTGCACAAGAGGCAGATTAACAATTCCTCTCTACTTGGAACATAAAATTCCTACAGAGAGAAAGAGGTGCCTATCTGATCTGAAGAGCTGGGATACTGGAACTGGAGTGAGGATGTGATGTAGATAGCTTTTCTGCTGGCCTGGCAAGGCAGCTGAGGCAACCCCAACCCTTTACCCTGATAAAACCTCAGTGCATCTAATTGAGAGCTCCCCCAGTCATCTTCATCAGGGTTGGGACCTCTGCCCACCATTGGGTATTATTGCATTTATCCACCTGCTTTAGCTACAGCCAGTTCCTACACAGGGATACCTCCGCTACTTATCTGAAGCCTAAACCATCAACTCAGTAAATTAAATACTGGGGAAAAATTAAATAAAGTGCACACCATGGAGGAATGAGTAAGATTCAAAAGATCCTTCGCATTCTAACCCCATAGGAGACAGTGAACTTGCCCACACATTGAGTACATAACTACTACAACCAGAATCTGAGAAAGCCAGCACACAAAGACACTCTATTACAAAGGAACTCATATAGTCTTAATCCCTAAAAGCACCAAGAATCAAATTGGGTTATAATAAACTATAAACATTAAAGTCACATCCTTAGGAGGGAAAAAACAAAATTTAAAACAGACACAGTCAAATCAAAATTAAATCAAGAACTAACTGAAGAAATAGTTTACCCAAATGAGAAGAAACCAGAAAAGTAATTCTGGTAATAAGACAAAACAGGTTTCTATAACACCCACAAAAGATCACACGAGCTCCCTAGTAGTTGTTCTAAAACAAGATGAATTCTTGGAAATACCAGATAAAGAATTCAGAAAGTTGATTACTAAGCTACTGAAGGAGATACCAGAGAAAGGTGAAAACCAATACAAAGAAATTAAAAGGACAATTCAGGATATGAATGAAAAATTTTCTAGAGAGATATCATAAAGAAAACCCAATCAGAACTTCTGGAAACGAAAGACATACTTAAGGAACTAAGTTTCAACAAGAAGATGGTAGATGGGAGGAAGGACTGACTTGCAGTCCTTGGACAGACAGAACAGTGTGAAGACTCACATCGTGAACTTTTGTTCCAATAATTACTGCAGGAACATACCAGGAAAACTGAAAAACTTCACAGACCCTTTGAAAGCAGTGACTTGCTACTGCAAACTCTGAGACAGCCAAAAAATCGAGTACCCAAAATGTGAGAGGGGAAAGTCTGCCTCCAAACACACATCCTCACCAGAAAGACTGAAAATCCAGATGACCAGAGAAGGCTTTAACCTTGCCTAGAGCTGAGGTGAATGTAGAGAGCCAAGCAAATAGAAAAGTATAAAAAGAAGCCTGAAGAGGCCTGAAGGCACTCTCAGCCCTCAGGGAAGCCCAAGGAACCCATTTGACTTTATTTCACAGGGGTCCTTGGGGTGGGCTGCCAGCTGAACTGGAAATAGACCACAGGGAAAAGGAAACTTCCAGCTGAACTTTGTAGTGATTTCGACTGACTGTGAATTTTCCAGGTCAGAATCCGGGGGTGGGGCGCAAAGAACTACAGAAGCCATGGCTGGCAGGAACAGGACCTGAAAGCCCTGCTTGCTTTCTCTGCAGGGAAGCTTGTAATCTGGGGCAAGTTCCCAGCCCCACTCACCAGCTGCCTCAATATAAACTCGGTTCTGTTGGGGAGCACAGCGGGAGTAGGACTAGCCTTGCTGGCTGTGGGGGAGTGGGGTGATGCCTGTCACTGCCGGCTTTTCCCCCAACGTCCCTGGAAACCTATATGATACAGCAGAGGTAGCCATAATCTTCCTGGGAACATAACTCCATCAGCCTAAGAACCACACTCCTATACCCCATATCAGCCACAGGAAGCCCCACCCAAGGAGAGTCTGAGCTCAGCCATACCTAACCCTGCCTCCACCTGATGATGTTTCTCTACTTACCCTGGTAGCAGGCCTGCCATGGTGGCTCATGCTTATAATCCCAGCACTTTGGGAGGTTGAGGCAGGTGGATCACTTGAGGCCAGGAACTGGAGACCAGCCTGGCCAACATGGTGAAACTCCATCTCTACTGAAAACACAAAAATTACCCAGGAGTGGTGGCACACACCTGTAATCCCATCTACTCAGGCTGAGGCACAAGAACTGCTTGAACCTGGGAGGCAGAGGTTGCCTTGAGCCAAGGTTGCACCACTGCACTCCAGCCTAGGCAACAGAGTATGACTCTGTCTCAAAAATAAACAAACAAAAAGTCATAATCTCTTGGGAGCTCTATGGCCCTGCCCATCACTTGAGAACCCTGAATACTTATCCAGGTGACCCAAGGGCAAGGCTGTATCCTCCATACACTACTGCAGCTGATGCGCTCTTGAACGCCCACCTCCTGGCTGGAGGCCAACCAACACAAACCATTACAGCAACTCATAAAAGAACAAACCTGCCCCCCAAAAAAGAGAAAACAACAGCTAACTCCACTGCATGTAACATCCTGGCTACCCAGAGGTCCTGAGTCTTTCCACATGACAACTTTACTGCCAGCACAATCAGCATTTCAGAAAACCAGCACACTAAACAAAAGTACAACCAAGGACCCTCACAGGTTCCACTTTACTCCCCCTGCTACCTTGACCAGAGCAGGTGCTGGTATCCACAGCTGAGAGACCTTAAGATGGATCACATCACAGAACTCTTTGCAGACACTCCCCAGTACCAACCTGGAGCCCAGTGCTTCCACTGGGGTGCTAGACCCAGGAAAAAAAAAAAACCAACAGTCACTGAAGTTTGGTTCTCAGAAGGCCCCGTGTCTAGCGGAAAGGGGAGAGCACTACATCAAGAGAGCACCTTGTGGGCCAAAAGAATCTTAACAGCAGCTTTTGAGCCCCAGATAGCTTCTCTGACATTGTCTATCCTAATGAGAAACCAGGAAAACGATTGTGATAATACAACAAAACAAAGTTCTTTAATGCCTCTAAAATATCACACTAGCTCACCAGCAATAGATCCAAATCAAGAAGAAATGTCTGAATTGCAAGAAAAACAATTCAGGGCCGGGCGCAGTGGCTCAAGCCTGTAATCCCAGCACTTTGGGAGGCCGAGATGGGTGGATCACGAGGTCAGGAGATCGAGACCATCCTGGCTAACACGGTGAAACCCCGTCTCAACTAAAAAATACAAAAAAAACTAGCTGGGCGAGGTGGCGGGCGCCTGTATTCCCAGCTACTCGGGAGGCTGAGGCAGGAGAATGGCATGAACCCGGGAGGCGGAGCTTGAAGTGAGCTGAGATCCGGCCACTGCACTCCAGCCTGGGCGACAGAGCCAGACTCCGTCTCAAAAAAAGAAAAAAAAAAAAAAAAAGAAAATTCAGAAGATCAATTATTAAGCTAATCAAGGAGGCACCAGAGAAAGGTGAATACGAACTTAAAGAAATTTAAAAAATGTTATAGGGTATGGACAGAAAAATCATCAGAGAAATAGATAGCACAAATAAATAATAATCACAAGTTCTGGAGATGATAGACATACTTAGAGAAATGCAAAATACACTGGAAAGTTTCGACAATAGAATTGAACAAGTAGAAGAAACAACTTCAGAGTTCAAAGACAAGGCTTTCAGATTAACCCAACCTGACAAAGAATAAAGAATTTTAAAAGACGAACTAAGCCTCCAAGAAGTTTGGGATTGTTACAACCAAAGCTAAGAATAATTGATGTACCCAAGGAAAAATAGAAATCTAAAATTTTGGAAAACATATTTGAAGAAATAATTGAGGATAACTTCCCCAGTCTTGCTAGAGATAAAGATATCCAAATACAAGAAGCTAAAAGAACACACAGGAAATTTATCACAGAAAGATCATTACCTAGGCACATGGTCATCAGGTTATCTAAAGTCAAGAGAAATGAAAGAATCTTAAGAGCTGTGAGGCAAAAGTATCAGGTAATCTATAAAGGAAAACCTATCACATTAACAGCAGAAGTCCTACAAGCTAGAAGGGATTGGGGTCCTATCTTTAAACAAAACAATTATTAGCCAATAATTTTATATCCAACAAAACTAAGCTTCATAAATGAAGGAAAGATAGTCTTTTCCAGACAAACAAATGCTAAAGGAATTCACCTCTACCAAGACAGCACTACAAGAACTGCTAAGAGGAGTCCTAAATCTTGAAAAAAATCTCAAAATACACTAACATAGAATCTCCTTAGAGCATAAATCTTATAGAACCTATAAAACAATAAAATAATGAAAAAGCACAAATTATTCAGACAGCAACTAGCATGATGAATAGAATAGTGCTTCATATCTCAATACTAATGCTGAATGTAAATGGTCTGAATGCTCCACTTTAAAGATAAAGAATGGTAGAATGGATAAGAATTCACCAAGCAAGTATCTGCTGTCTTCAAGAGACTTACCTGACACATAAGGACTCACATAAACTTGAGGTAAAATGGTGGAAAAAGATATTCCACACAAATGGACACCAAAAGTGAGCACGAATAGCTATTCTTGTATCAGACAAAACAAACTTTAAAGCAACAACAGTTAAAAAAAGACAAAGAAGGACATTGTATAATGATAAAAGGTCTAGTCCAACAGGACAATATCACAATCCTAAATACATGCACCTAATGCTGAAGCTCCCAAATTTGTAAAACAATCATTGCTAAACCTAAGAAATGAGACAGATGGCAACACAATAATAGTGGGGACATCAATACTCCACTGACAGCACTAGACAGGTCATCAAGACAGAAAGTCAACAAAGAAACAATAGACTTAAACTATACCCTAGAGCAAGTGGACTTAACAAATATTTACAGAACATTCTACCCAACAACTGCAGAATATACATTCTATTCATCAGCACATGTAACATTCATTCTCCAAGACAGGCCATGCGACAGGCCACAAAACAAGTCTCAATAAATTTAAGAAAATTAAAATTATATCAAGTACTCTCTCAGACCACAGTGGAATAAAACTGGAAATCAACTCCAAAAGAAGCCCTCAAAACTATACAAATACATGGAAATGAAATAATCTGCTGCTAAATGATTGCTGGGTCAACAATGACATCAAGATGAAAATTTAAAAATTCATAATGACATAACCTATCAAAACATCTAGGATACAGCAAATATGGTGCTAAGAGGAAATTTCCCAGCATTAAAAGTCTACATCAAAAACTTCAAAAGAACATAGACAATCTAAGGTCACACCTCACGAAACTGGAGACACAAGAGCAATCCAAACCCAAACCCAACAGAAGAAAAGAAATAACCAAGATCAGAGCAGAACTAAATGAAATTGAAACAAAACCCACAAAAGACAAGTGAAATAAAAAGTGGTTCTTCGAAAAGATAAATAAAATTGATAGACAATTAGTGAGATTAACCAAGAAGAGAGAAGACCCAAATAAGCTCAATTAGAAATGAAACAGGGGGTATTACAACTAATGCCACAGAAATATGAAAGAGTATTCAAGGCTACTATGAACACCTTTACACACATAAACTAGAAAACCTAGAAGAGATGGATAAATTCCTGGAAAATTCCTACTATGAACACCTTTACACACATAAACTAGAAAACCTAGAGGAGATGGATAAGTTCTTGAAATAGACAACCCCCCTAGATTAAACCAGGAAGATACAGAGTCTCTGAACAGACTGATAACAAGCATTGTTAAATGGTAATTTAAAAAATTGCCAACAAAAAAGTCCAGGACCAGGCAGATTCACAGCTGAATCTGTGACTAATATCCAGAATCTACAAGGAACTCAAATAAATCAGCAAGAAAGAAACAATTCCATCAAAAAGTGGGCTAAGGACATGAATATACAATTCTCAATAGAAGATATACAAATGGCCAACAAACATATGAAAAAATGCTCAACATCACTAATGATCAGGGAAATGCAAATCAAAACTACAATGCAATGCCAACTTACTCCTGCAAGAATGGCCATAATCAAAAAATAATGTTGGCATGGATGCTATGAAAAGGGAACAATTTTACACTGCTGGTGTGAATGTAAATTAGTACAAACGCTATTGAAAACAGTATGGAGATTCCTTAAAAAACTAAAAGTAGATCTACTATTTGATCCAGCAATCCCACTACTGGGCATCTACCCAGAGAAAAAGAAGTCGTTATATAAAAAAGACACATGCTCATGCATGTTTATAGCAGCACAATTTGCAACTGCAAAAATATGGAACCAGCCCAAATGCCTATCAATCAGTGAGTAAAGAAAATGTGATATATATGTGTGTGTGTGTATATATATATGTATGTACATATATGTGTATATACATAGTGTGTACACACACACACACACACACACACCATGGAGTACTACTCAGCCATAAAAAGAAACAAAATAATGGTATTTGTGGCAAAAACCTTGATGAAATCGGAGACCATTATTCTAGGTAAAGTAAGTCAGGAATGGAAAACCAAACATCATGTATTCTCACTTGTTAGTGGGAGCTAAGCTGTGAGGATGCAAAAGCATAAGAGTGATACAATGGACTTTGGGGACCTGGAGGGAAGGGTGGGAAAGGGGTAAGAGATAAAAGACTACAGGGTGGATACAGTGTACACTGTTCGGGTCATGGGTGCCCTGAAATCTCAGAAATCACCACTAAACAACTTATTCATGTAATCAAACATCACCTGTCCCCCAAAAACCTATTAAAATGATAATAATGGTAATGAAAAGTATAAAAAAAAATAAATTTAAAAAGAGTTTCAACAACAGACTAAAACAAGTACAAGACATAATTTCAGAGCTTGAAAAATGCTTTCAGATTCACACAATCAAAGATAAAAAAGAATCAAAGAAATGAACAAAGTTTCCAGGAAATGTGGGATTATGTAAAACAACCAAATCTAAGAATAATTGGTGTTCCTGAGGGAGAAGAGAAGGCTAAAACTTATTTGAGACTGTCATTGAGGAAAACTTTTCTGGCCTTGCTACAGATTTAGATATCCAAATACAAGAGGCTCGAAGAACTCCTGGGAAATTCATTGCGAAAAGATCATCACCAAGGCACAAAGTCATTAGGCTATCTAAAGTCAATAGGAAGGAAAGAATTCTAGGAGCTGTGAGACAAAACCATCAGGTAACCTACAAGAAAAACCCATCAGACTAACAGCAAACCTCTCAGCAGAAACCTTACAAGCTAAAGGAATTGGTGTCCTGTCTTTAGCTTCCTTAAACAGGATAATTGTCAGTCAAACATTTGGAATCCAGTAAAACTAAGTTTCGTAAATAAGAGAGAGAAATTCTTTTTCAGGTAAATGCTGAGGGAATTTGCCACTATCAAACCAGCACTACGAGAATTGCTAAAAGGAGTTCTAAATCTTTTATTATTATTATTATTATACTTTAAGTTCTAGGGTACATGTGTATAACGTGCAGGTTTGTTACATATGTATACACCTGCCATGTTGGTGTGCTGCACCCATCAACCTGTCATTTACATTAGGTATATCTCCTAATGCTATCCCTCCCCCTGACACACACACAATAGGACCCGGTGTGTGATGTTCTCCTTCCTGTGTCCAAGTGATCTCATCTTGAAACAAAAGCTTGGTATTCACCAAAATAGAACCTCTTGAAAGCATATAATTCACAGGGCCTGTAAGACAGTAATACAATGAAAAAACAAAGTAGATAACAACTAATATGATGAATAGAATACTACCTCATATCTCAAAATTAACATTGACTGTAAATGGCTTAAATGATACACTTAAAATATATAGAATGGCAGAATGGATTTTACAAACCCACCAACCAAATATCCGCTGTCTTCAAGAAACTCACCTAACACATAAGGGTTCATATAAACTCAAGGTAAAGGGATGGAAAAAGATATCTCATGCAAATGGAAACCAAAAGTGAGAAGGAATAGCTATTCTTATACCAACCAAAACTGACTTTGAAGCAACAACAGTAAAAAAAGACAAGGCCATTATTTAATGCTAAAAGAATCAATCCAACAAGAAGATATTACAATCCTAAATTTATATGCACCTAAACTGGAGTTTCCAGATTTATATAATGATTACTAGTAGACCTGAGATAGATGGCAACACAATAATAGTGGTAGACTTCAATACTCCACTGACAGCACTAGACAGATCATCAAGAATGAAAATCAGCAAGAAACAATGGACTTAAACTGTACCCTAGAACAAATGGACATCACAGATATTTACAGAACATTCTTCCCAACAACTGTACAATATACATTCTTCTCATCAGCGTATGGAACATTCTCCAAAACAGACCTTATGATAGGCCACAAAACATGTCCCAATACATTTAAGAAAATTTAAATCGTATCAAGTATCTTCTCAGAATACAGTAGAATAAAGCTGGAAATCAACTCTAAAGGAACCCTCAAAACTATACAAAGACATGGAAATTAAATCTGCTATTGAATGACTTTGGGGTTAACAACGAAATTAAAAGGGAAATTTAAAAATTATTTGAAATGAGTGATAATAGTGACAGAAATTTTCAAAACCCCTGGGATATAGCAAAAGCAGTGCTGAGAGTCCTAAAGTTCACAGTATTAAATGCCTACATCAAAAAGTCTTGAAAGAGCACAAATTGACAACCTAATGTCACACCTCAAGGAACTAGAGAGACAAGAACAAGTAAAACCCAAAGCCAGCAGAAAATAACAAAGATCAGAGCATAACTTAATGAAATTGAAACAAAAACAAAACACAAAAAATAATTAAAACAAAACATTGGTTCTTTGAAAAGATAAACAAGATTAGTAGACCACTAGCAGGATCAACCAAGAAAAGAGAGAATATCCAAATAAGCTCAATTAGAAATGAAACTGGAGATATTACAACTGATACCACAGAAATACAAAAGATTTTTCAAGGCTATTGTGAACAGTTTTATATGCACAAACTAGAAAATCTCGAGGAAATGGATAAATTCCTGGAAACATACAGCACTCCTAGATGAAATCTGGAACAAATAGAAATCATAAACAGACAAACAACAAGCAATGACATTGAATCAGTAATTTTTAAAAACATTGCCAACAAGAAGAGGTCAGGATTAGATGGATTCACAGCTGAATTCTACCAAACATTTAGAGAAGAACTGGTACCAATCCTATTGACACTATTCCAAAAGATAGAGAGAGAGGGAATCCTCTGCACATGAAGGTGCAATCTGGACCCATAATTTCCAGTCCCGTTCTTCCTTCTCCTGTCCACAGGTGACATAAGCCCCAAGAAAGCACAAAATTCATCATATTCCTCTTAGATGCCTCTTGGCACACAGAAGATGATCTATACGTACATACTGAATGAAACTGAGAGCCCCTGGCCATTAATTCCTTATTTCAGCTACAGATTGAAGGGGGAAACAATAGATGATGATGACTTCAGTATTTACCAGCTAAATTATCAGCAGTTGTTTTTATATAATATTTCTTATGAAAAATTGCCATGTATACTGATACATGTGTAGCTGCTCTTAGGCATCAATAGGGTATCATCCCAGATTGGAATGAGCCTGAGATATTAGAATGGGCCCTTTGGGGGTATCATAAGAACTGAGTTCTGAGTTCTAGTCTTGGCTGGCTTTGTGACTTCAGGCATGTCATTTTAGTTTTCAGGGTTCAACTTACCAGTTAGTAAAACGTGCACATTAAAGTAAATCCTCTTTAAAGTTAATTTTAGCCCTCTATTTTGTGATTCTTCCAAGCATAATTCTTAAATGTGAAGTCTTAAGTGATCAAGATTTTATAGCTTGGCCACCAAATTATTACAGCATTATCCCTAAGCTGACAATGTTTGCTAAGAGTAAAATCAACCCGGCTAATCACTGCCGAGTCTCTACTCTGATTGTCAATTCCCAGGCTACAGTTTGGTCAATTTCAAGCCAAGATATTCTCATTGTTACCTTGGTTAAATTAAGAACAAAATTCTTCCAAAGGAATTCGATCTCTTACAATGTTAAATTTCTTACAGATGAACCCAGTATGTAGGTAGCCGTGTTTTTATCTGTCTCTACTCTGCTTATAGTTTTTACTCTTTCAATAAGAAAATGAACTTACAGATTTTGGGGATATATTTTTATGCTATAAAAATATAATATTCAAGATAAGATTGTCTTAAAAATAAACACGAAACAACCAATATTCTGCTTTCTAATTCCATGTATCTGATTTCTTTAAAGAAAACTGGTTAAAAGAGTTGTGTATACTCACTGTCTCCAATTTCTCTGCTCTCATTCTCTCTTAAACCCTATCTATTCTGGTTTTCTTCCCCTTTACTCCTGAGATTGTTTGACTCTGTGTTCCCATCCAAATCTCATGTTGAATTGTAATCCCCATGTTTTGAAGGAGGGACATAGTGGGAGGTGATTGAATCATAGGGGCAGACTTAGCCCTTGCTGTTCTTGTGATAGAGTGTGTAGTGCTTTCCCCTTTACTTCCTCTCTCTCCTGCTGCCAGGTGATGAGGGTGCTTGCTTCCCCTTTGCCCGTTCGCCATGATTAAGTTTCCTGAAGCCTCCCAGCCATGTTTCCTATACAGCCTGTGAAACTGTGAGTCAATTAATCCTCTTTTCTTCATAAATGACCCAGTCTCAGGTAATTTTTTATAGCAGTGTGAGAAGGGACTAATACAACTCCATACTGAACACTCTTCCTGTCAGGTTACTAATGATTATCATTTTGTTGAGTGCAAAGATTCATAACTCGTGCAGCTGATTTCTCCCTCTGTAACTTCTTTTTGCTTGGCTTCCAGAACATCGCACATTTCTGCTTTTCCTCCTACCTCAATGGATACTCTTTATCAGACTCCCTTGCTGGTTCCTTATCATATTCATAACCTCAAAATGATGAGACACCCCAGGACTCTCTTCTCTACTTAAACTTTTTCATCAGTGATCTCTTCCAGGCTCATGACTTTAGATACCATCTCCATGTCAATGACTCAAAAATGTATGACCGAGCCTGGGCAGCATAGCAAAACCCCATCTCTATAAAATTAAAAATAAAAGTAGTCTGGTGTAATAGCACATGCCTTTGGTTCCAGCTATTCAGGAGGCTGAGGTGGGAGTATTGCTTGAGGCCAAGAGTTTGAGATTGCAGTGAGCCATGATTGTGCTACTGCACTCCATCATGGACAATAGAGAGAGATCCTGTCTCTAAAATGAAAAAGAAATATGTCTTAGATTTCTCCTCTAACTTCTAGTCTCACAAATCCAATTGCTACTCAACATTTCTACTTGAATGTCTGATAAATATATCACAAATAAAACAGGTCCAAAACCTCCTCTTATCTCAGAAGTTGCTTCTTCCATAGTCTTCCCCACTTTGATAATAGCAAGTAGTAAATCAGGTCAAAACCTTGGAGTCAATTCTTTACTTTTTCCTTTCTCTGCTACCATATATCTACTCCATTAACAAATCCTATTGACCTTCTTTTCAAACCATATTCATATTCTGGCCTCTTTTCATTACTGCCTACCATTGCTACCATTCTGGACCCAGCCACACCATTTCTCAACTGAATTATTGAAAAACATCTCCTAACTGTTCTCTCTGATTCTATCCTTGCTCTTCATCACTCAATAAAGCAGCCTGAGTCATCACATTGAGACATAAGACAGAACATGCTTTAAAGTTCCCCGTCTTACTCAGAGTGAAATCCAGCATACATACAACAACGTAAAATCTGTCCCCTGGTACCTTGATAACCTCATATTTTCCCCTCATCTACGTTCCACACTGGCCTCCTTTTTTTTCTAAACTGTGCCAAGTATATCCCCACATCCAGACATTTGTACATGCTGTTTACTCAGTCTGGAGTTTTCTTCTCCCAGATATTTACATTGCTTGAACTCTCATCCCTTTCAAATTTTGCGTTGATTTCTCCCTTCTGAGTGGGACCTTTCCTAATCAACCTGTTTAAAAATGCAACTTGCAAAATGCTTCCTACCTGATACTCTTTACCTACTTTCCCTGCTTTTTACTTTTCTCTATAGTACTTCACTTTCTAATGTACTATAAATTATCTATTTGCTTACTGTCAATTTATTCCTACTGGAACATAAACTTTAGGAGGGCAATTATTTTTATCTGTTTTGTTCATTGCTAGAGCGTTAGCTGCTGTAATAGTACCTGGTGCAGAATAGGTGCTCAACAAATATATGTTGAATAAAATATCTTTTTTTTTTTTAACGGAGTCTTGCTCTGTCACCCAGGCTGCAGTACAGTGCTGCAATCATAGCTCACTGCAGCCTCAAACTCCTGGGCTCTAGGAATCCTCCCAACTCAGCCTCCTAAGTAGCTGGGACCACAGGCCTGAGCTACCAAGCCTAGATAATTTTTAAATTTTTTTCTAGAGATGTGGTCTTACCATGATACCCAGGCTGGTCTTGAATTCCTGGCCTCAAATGATCCTCCCTACTCAACCTCTGAAAGTGTTGGGATTATAGATATGAGCCACTCTGCTCAGCCAGAGTATTAATTATATGGAGATTTTGCTTACTAGTGTATAATGAAATAAATCTACACACTATGTATCTGAAAGTCTCAAATGCAAAGCAAATCTATTTTTCTTTATGAGTTCTTTAGAATCCCACACAGTGGCATAGATGAAACCCCTCTTCTAAAAAAGCAGGCCACAATGATCTCCACACAATTCCAAGTCATTTCACAGTAACTTCTCCAAATAACAGATAATTTGTTTCTTTAAAGTAGATCATCCCATTACCTCCTACCCCAATAGTTGAATGTCAAAAATCTCCAGTTCTGTTTTAGCTTCAGGCACTTTAAATGAGTGGTCTTTTCAGCATATTTGCTTGGGGCATATTTGCTTCCAGCAGCAGAAGAAAAGCAGACATTAGTAAGTTTGTTCCACTTAGTAATCTTTAAAGACTTAGCTCAAATTCTACCTCCTCTCTGAAGATTTTCTTGAACCCACCTCTCTCTCCGTAAATAACTCAGAACTCTTTCCCTCATTTTTGCCATCTAAATAATATTTCTATATTTCACCTGAAATATATTATTAAGCTTATTTTTCAAGTCTGTCTTTTCCATTAGGATGTAAGTCGCTGAATTTAGGGTTTCTTTGCCTTCATAACACTGGTGTGTAGATAGGGACTGGCGAATACTGTAGTCTCAGAAAATATTGATCAAATTAATGAATACAGGTGAATATATGAATGATCAGTGACCAACTGATTAAGTATTGCTTTCCAGGATCACAGCCATGGTGAGAATACCAATGGAGAGGTTATGGTAGATAATACCATTATTGTCACCATTATCACTATCATCATCATCATCGTCATCATCAGCGTCAAAGAACTATGCACCTGTTTGGACCAAGTACTATGCTAGGCAAAGATTCTTGTGCATAAGGACATTAATAGTCAAACTGAAAGGATAGGCATGACCACAAAAAGATGTATAAAAATCTACATAATGGGAAGCATAGAATAAATGCCCAGTAAAAAGAAGCATAGGGTAAGTGCCCAACTAGTTGAATATCCTTAAAGGATAGTACAAGTTCAGACTACGATGATTAAGGAGGCCTTTATGGAAGACATAGACATTTAGTTGTGTCTTAAAAGACAAAATAACCAAGCTGCTTATACAAAGGAGGCAGCACAGCTCAAGCAGGTTTGATCAGAGAAAATTCTGAAAAACAGACTATATATTTCCACTCTTTGATGAGGCATATGAGAAATAAAGTCACTAAAAAAGGAGGATAATTTTGTTAGACTCCGATTCCTCATTTTTGAAAAAACAAAACACGAATTCTTCATTTAGACAAAATAAATGAGATGCAATGAAAGGGCATAGTGCCAGAGTTCCAGTTCAAGCTCTTTCATGTTTGAGGCTCTGATCTTGACAACATTTCTTCTTCTTCTTCTTTCTTCTTCTTCTCCTTCTTCTCCTTCTTCTTCTCCCTCCTCCTCCTCTTCCTCCTCCACCACCTCCACCTCCGTCACCCAGGCTGGAGTGCAGTGGTGTGATCTTGGCTCACTGCAAGCTCCCCCTCCCAGGTTCATGCCATTCTCTCACCTCAGCCTCCTGAGTAGCTGGGACTACAGGTGCCCCCACCATTCCTGGCTAATTTAGTTTTTGTATATTTAGTAGAGATGGGGTTTCACCGTATTACCCAGGATGGTCTCGATCTCCTGACCTCGTGATCCACCCTCCTCCGCCTCCCAAAGTGCTGGGATTACAGGCGTGAGCCACCATGCCTGGCCTTCTTCATTGTTCTGAGTATAGCTTTGATGTCTGTGAAATGGAGAACTAGACATGACTTCTGAGACCATTTAAGTGTGTGTAACTAAAGCAGATTATGTGGATGTGAATGCTTTAAAAATTATAAGTGCAATTTACCTGTAGAGGATTCTTTGAAGATTAGATAAAATTACACAGTCAAGATATTTGTGAGCAATGACAAGCTGCTTTCCTTCCTAAAAAGATGCCTTCCTTGCATCTACTTAAGTGTTACATGACTAAAATGATATAACCCAGATGGGTATGTCTGCAACGCAGCTGGGATAATATATCCAGTGCTAAGATTTACAGAGTACAGTTTAATGCTAGGTATATTTCTACACACTTTACATGAATCTTTTTTTATTTTTAAAAGTAATTTTAACTTTTTCTTTAGTTACAGGAGTGTATGTGCAGGTTTGTTACATGAGTATACTATGTGATCCTGAGGTTTGGGGTACAATTGATTCTATCACCCAGGTAGTGAGTATCATACCCAACAGGTTGTTTTTCTTCCTTCCCTCTTTCTTCCCTCTAGTAGTCATCAGTGTCTATTCCCATCTTTATGTCTATGTGTACTCAATGTTTAGCTTCCACTTATAAGTGAGAACATGTGGTATTTGGTTTTCTGATCCCGTGTTAGTTTAAGATGATGGCCTCCAGCTGCATCTGTGTTAATGTAAAGGACATGATTTCATTCTTTTTAAGGATATGTAGTATTCCAGTGGTATACATGTGCCACATTGTCTTATCTCATCCACCACTGATGGGCACTAAGGTTGGTTCCATATCTTTTCTATTGTGAATAGTGCTGCAGTGAATATACAAGTGCATGTGTCTTTTGGGTAGAAAGATTTATTTTCTTGTGGATATATACCTAGTAATAGGATCACTGGGTCAAATGGTAGCTCTGTTTTAAGTTCTTTGAGAAATTTCCAAACCGCTTTCCACAGTGGCTGAACTAATTTACATTACCACCAACAGTGTATAAGCATTCCCTTTTTTCCATAGTCTTGCCAATATCTGTTTTTTTTCTTTGTGTGTGTATGTGTGTTTTTAACAATAGCCATTCTGACTGGTGTGATTTGCGTTTCTCTGATTGGTGATCATGAGCATTTTAAAATATTTGTTGGCCAGTCATAGATTTTCTTTTGATAAATGTCTGTTTACATCCTTTACCCATTTTTTAAAGGGATTATTTGTTTTTTGCTCCTCGATTTGTTTAGGTTGCTTCTAGATTCTGGATATTAGACCTTTGTCAGGTGCACAGTTTGTGAATATTTTCTCCCATTCTGTAGGTTGTCTGTTTACTCTGTTGATAGTTTATTTTGCTGTGCAGAAGCTCTTTAGTTAAATTAGGTCCCGCTTGCCGATTTTTGTTTTTGTTGAAATTGCATTTGAAGTCTTCATCATGAAGTCTTTGCCAAGGCCAGTGTTGAGAAGGGCATTTCCTAGATTTTCTTCTAGATTTTTATAGTTTGAGGTCTTATATTTAAATTTTCAATCAACTTTGAGTTCAAATGAATTCTTATAGACTTACTATTATTCTACTTTCACAGATTAGAAAACTGAGGTTCAAATAACATAAGCCTGGCATATTGTTCCCAAAGTTACCACTTATCCACAATGGTTAACTGCTTTGAAAAGACCTGAAACAAATCAAGTCATGAATCCTAATAAAATATAAAGTGCTTTTAGTTTGAAATCAGTAAATCTGACAAACCAAACCAAAAGAAAACAAAACCCAAAACTCTTCTAGATTGGTTTAAAATCAGACAAGAAAAATACAAACAAAAATGCGAAAGTATTATTAAACAGATGGAGCTTTTGCAGCCACAAATAGAGGCAAAATAAAAACCCAAACAGAGGTTTCATGTCATGAAATCCACTACTTTGCCGTCTAAAATATGAACTTAGCACTAATTTATGAGAGAAACTATAATCAGATTTTTATGTTCTGCCTGTGGATTAAAAAATGACAGATGATAAAAACAAAAATGACAGATGACATGTTAATGGGGAATCTTTTCAGAAAGTTACTTTAGTAAAAGAAATTTCCTAATGTCAGCAAGGAGTGTAGAGTTCATAAGTAAAGAATGTTAACCACTCAAAAGAATTTGCCACAGTTTGCTCTTTGGCATCAAATGAACTGTTGGGAATGCAGTTTAAATAGTTCAGAGATTCCTTAAAATCAAGAACAAGTGATGCTATATCATGGATGCCCCTCCCTGCCCCAGAATTGGAGACCTGTCAATTGTTCCTTTTTTTTTTTTTTTTTTTTTTTTTTTTGGTAGAGAAGGGATTTCACCATGTCAGCCAGGCTGGTTTTGAGCTCCTGGCCTCAAGTGGTCTGCCCACCTTGGCCTCCCAAAGTGGTGGGATTACAGGCATGAGCCACCAGGCCCAAACTAATTGTTTCTTTCAAGAGAGATTAGGAGCAGCTCCTTAAAGGAGACAGGACTCAGCTCATTTGTTTTTGTAACCTTAGTGTCTAGGACCTAGCCAGGCACTTAGCCCAGTTCTAGCAGAACTATGATGAACACAAGAAAGAAAACGAGGGAAAGAGAGAGAGGGACAGGTGGGAAGGGGGAGAGAGAGAGATAGCAGGTCATGGTTATATTTTAGAATGTTATCATTCTTGCGCTGAGTTTACTTGGCAAATACCTCCAGAGACTGACTTCAGAGATTTCTTTTTTGTTTTTTAAAATTAAACTTTTTAATTTGGGGGTAATTATAAGTTTGCATGCAATTGTAAAAAATAATAGAGATATCTCATGTATACTTTAACTAGTTTCTCCAAATGGTAAAATATTGCAAAACTATAGCATAATATTACAATCAGGATATTGACATTGATACAGTCAATATAGAAAATATTTCTATCACCACAAGAATCCTACATGTTTTTCTTTTATAGTCATATCCACTTCTGTCCTACACCTCCCTTCCCCATTCTGAACCTCTACCAATCACGAATCTATTCCCCATTTCTACAATTTTGTCATTGTACTAACGTTATGGAAATGGAATTATGAGGTATGTAAGTTTTGAATATTGGCTTTCTTTACTAGGCAAAATTCTCTGGAGTTTCATCCATGTGGTTGCACATATCAATAGTTCCTTCTATTTTATTGCCAGTAGTATTCCATAGTACGGATGTACCACAGTGAGTGGATTAACCATTCACGCATTGGAGGATACCAAGTTGTTTCCAGTTTGGGATATTGGAATAAAGCTGTTATGAACATTTGCATACAGGTTTTTGTGTGAATATAGGTTTCATTTCTCTAGAATAGATGCTCATAAGTGTAATTTCTGGGTCATATAGTAGTTTCATATGTGGGTTTTTTTATTTAGATATAATTTACATAGCACAAAATTTATCCCTTTAAAGTGTGCAGTTTGGTTTTTTTTCAGTGTATTCCTAAGATTTTTTACGGCCATCATCACTATAGAATTTACTACTAAATTCTAGAACATTTTCATTTCTCTAAAAGAATGTCATAACTGTCGGCAGTCACTCTCCATCTTTTCTTCCTCCTACCCTCTTATAGTCACTAATCTACTTTCTGCTTCTGTGAATTTGCATATTCTGGGTATTTCATGTAAATGTAATCATACAATATGTGACCCTTGTGTCTGTTTTTTTAATTAACATAATGTTTTCAAACTTTATCCATGTTGTAGGATGAATCTGCACTTTATTTCTTTATATAGTTGAATAATATCCTATTTAGCAGATATGTCACAGCTTGTTTATCCATTTATCGTTTAATAGACATTTTGGTTGTTGGTCTACCTTTTGGTGATAATGAATGATGCTGTTATGAACATTCATGTACAAGTTGCATTCTTCCTGTGATAGTTTCTCTCTGTGCAAAGGTTGTCCCAGCTTATTGCTTTCTGTTGCTATGATAGAGTCGAGGTAATTACCCACAAAAATACTTCCTATAATACAATCAAGTGATGATTGGATGTCATCACAATCAATCATGTATTTCCAAGGAGGTGCTAAATAAACGGTCACTACACTTGACCTGGCTGAAACACACATCTGGTTTGGCACAAAACTTCTAGTGTGTGGAGGTAGGGTCCAGTAGGCTCAGGCATTTGAAAAATTAAAAAGAAAAATAATTCTCAACCACAAAGAGCTGAAACCTGGCTTTATCTGAATATTTATTACAAAATATTTTAGATAGCAGCAAGCAACTAAAGGAATAAAACATTTGGATTGATCTCTAAGTGCCTCAGGCCTCCTAATACCTCTTCACTGCTTATTAATTCTGGTTCAGAGAGAGGAGTTAACCTTGATTTTTGGCAAATGTCTGAAAGTTCATTGCATTGGATGTGTGAGAGAGAAGTGATGTATCAGGGCTGTCATTTAGGTGAGAATCAGATTACAAAGGATCTCACATACTATTTGAAACATTAGGACTTTATCTTTTAAGAGATGAAAACTAGAAAAAAGATTGTAGATTGACTAAGGCAGTGGATGGATTGCAGAAGAAAAAGCTAGAGGTAAGGCTAATTAGTTTATTGAAATCATTCAGGCAAGCAAGAAGAATATCATTCTGTGGCCGATGGAGAGACAATTAATTTAAGAGGACACCTTCTTCTTTCACCTCCTGCACAGATGACAACAAGCTACACACAGGCCTTTTTTTCTCCACATCTTGAGGTTTGACTTTCTCTTCATGAGTGTACTGAAAGTGAAAGTAACAATCCCAAACCCTATCACTTAAATGACTGAATATTTATGACTTTTAACTCAAAGGACAAGCCATTAAAACACTAATGTGGGCTATAGGTAAGATACGAGCATCAGCTTAATGGATTCCCAAGGTTTCTCTGAACACTCCTGTTTCATTCTATGCTACATGGAGATTCTGAATCCTCCAGTGGACATCAGAATTGGGAAGAACAGCAGAGGCTAGTGTTCTGCTAGTTGGTGACACAAGAAGCTCTTGGCTCTGACTCTGGCAACTCTAAGAGGATTTTTTCTTAGGTCATTTTATAATTTCTGTAGAACTGGAAGACAGCCCCTCAAGATAGCTTCTGGATACCTTTTCATTAGTCAGCCTAACTATATGATATAGTTTCTCCTCATATCTCTGGAGAAAGAGGAGAAATAAGCTATTTGTTAGTCCTCAGGGAGCAGAAGAAGTGAAGGGTTAGCAGCTGCCATTGCAACACCAGTGGGTGTCACTGATGGTGTATGAAATAGCAGAAAGTTGAGATTATAGACTTTGCCCAGAGAACAGGAAAGTCTAAGGAACTCAACATTTCTCAATGGTTTGTTTTAATATCCTATTCTTTTCAAATTCCGAGCCAAGGTTATCTCCCCGGATGTAGAGAATTCCTTATAACAAAGGTAGGGTATGATATGGTTTGGCTCTGTGTCTCGACCCAAACCCCATCTTGAACTGTAATCCCCAGGTGTCCAGGGAGGGACCTGGCGGGAAGTGACTGGATCGTGGGGATGGTTTCCGCATGCTATTCCCATGATAGTGAGTGAGTTCGCATGAGAGCTGATGGTTTTAAAAGTGTTTGGCAGTTCTTGCTTCACTCTTCTCTCTCTCCTGCCACCATGTAAGATGTGCCTTGTTTCTCCTTCACCTTCTGCCATGATTGAAAGTTTTCTGAGGCCTCCCCAGCCATGCAAAACTGTGAGTCAATTAAACCTCTTTCCTTTATAAATCACCCAGTCTCGGGTAGTATCTTTATAGCAGTGTGAAAATGGACTAATACAGCGTATCATGTCATTAAAATAGCAAATTCCAAGCATACTCATTTATACAAAATAAAAATGTCCAATATGACTGAGGTTAGTCATTAAAATAAATATTTAGATAGTGATGCTATTTAATGAAATGAGAATATAGAGATCTCTAATAGGGGATTTAAATCAGAGGGTCTCAGGCTTTGTTGTTTACTTCAATAGTCACTAGCCACAGAGAACTATTTAAATTTAAATTTAAACAAATACAACTAAAAATTTAGTTCAACATACAAGCCACATTTCAAGTACTCAGTAGCTGTGGGTGGCTAGTGGCTACTGTATTGCACAGTGCAAAAAAAAAAAAAAAAAAAAACCAAACCTTCCATTATTACAGAAATTTCTATTTGAACCAGAAAGTCCTACTGGTCTAGAGCTCAGGAAATCAGACAAACCTACAGATATAGATTTGGGAGTTAACTAAGTGTTTGGAAGGTAGGTGAATTTATTAATAAGGATGAAGGATCCTAGGAATAATTTGTCACAAAAAAACCCTAGAACAAAAATCTGAGATACTCCAGCTTTGAGGAAAACAGAAAAACAGGAATCCATAAAAGATGAGTCAGAAGCAAGTGATCAGAGAGGAAGAACAAGAGAACATTTGATTCCTAGGTCACAAGAGAGTGTCAGGAAAGGGACCAGAAGGCTTGAGAGGTCAAGTAAGAGAGGACTAAGAGGTCAGAGAATTTGGTAGTGGGAGATCATTGGTGACTCTTGCAGAATATTTGCAACAGCAAGGTGGGACTTGAGCCAAACTTTTATAAAGGAGAGAAAAATGGTGAGGAAATACATCCAGTGTAGCATTCTCTTTCAAAAAGTTTTACAGTAAAATGGGATGGGAGTGTGAACGCAACAATAAAGGGCAATGACTTGAGAGAAAAGTAGGGTCAAGTAAGAAAGTTTTTTTAGGAGGAGAGAGGCTTAAATGTATTTGTAAATTGAAGAGAGGAAGTTGTGAAAGAGAAGTTAAAAATATCAGAAAAATAAATGATGAATGAATGCCTGAGGAAGTGATGGGAATTAGGATCAAAAGCACAGTTGGAGAAGTTAACCTTGGGAAGGAAGAGGAAAAATTCTCTTTGAGGTTAGAGACATGAAAGTTTGAAGGTGGGGGAGAAGTTCATGACTGAGCTGGCTTGGATTTTTACTACATTTACTGAATATTCAAGTCTGAAGATTCAAATTTATGCAGGGCTGGAAAATGCCTTTGGTTGTCCATTTAAGCAAGGTCTGACAGTCCAGCAGGGAGCCATCAGCTCTCTAACAATGGACATAAATTTTGAGGACATCTCATTAATACCTGAAAGCTATTGATCTCTCTGTCCACCATAAAAGATGTGGCCTCATTAACATTTCATGGCTTCCACTATCAGAGATTTAAACAGCACAGATTGGGGCAAAAGATATATGTATATATAGCCTAAAAAAGGAAAAGAAAAATTAAGAGAAACCAAACACTCAATTAGAGATACTGTGTAAGTGTGTAGGATTGTGACTGTCAAGAGATCCTCCAGATGCAACAGCTGCTTGATTACAAATCACGAGTGTAACTAGCTCTTCTTAATGTGTAGAGAGGTTAAATATGGAAACAGAATCACAAAATTGCTCATGAGAAATTAGGCAGGAAGTGCTAACCTCCTTAGCCAGCAATGCTGAGCCCATTCTGGAAACCCAAGTCATTATCTTCTTCACTGCCTGAAATTTGGTTTCCACCCTTGTCACTCAACTAATACTACACATCCAAAGGTCACCAGTGACTGGCTAATGGTCAAATTCAGTAATCTTTTCTTATTTTCTCAAGTTTTTTTGCTACTCTAGATACCATTAAATGCCAGTCTTTTTTGAAATCTGTCCAGTGGTTTCTATTAGGCTATGATACCCTGTTTTGTGACAGTTCTGTTTTCTCTCTTTTCTTGTAATTGTGGATATTCTCCAAGGCCAGGGTTTATCTTCTGCCTTTTCAAATTTGCCTCTAAGACAAAGTATGAAGTAGGGACAGAGATTGAACAGAGCTGGCTTAACAGCACTCAGGAGGAACAGCAACATGAGGCCCAGGTAGACAATATGACAAAGCATCTAACAATTAGTTTTATTTTGTTAAGGGTAACAGAATAAGTACTTTAGGCCTTGCAGAGACTAGTCTCTGTTGCAACTAGTATAGTGCCATTACAATGTAAAAGAAAGCACCCATAGATCTATGTAAACAGATGAAAATGGTTGTATTCTAATAAAATTTTACTTATAAAAACAAGCAGCACCCCATGCACTGAACTCTGCTGATCTCTGAATAAATGAAGGCTGAATAAGGAGGAAAAATTAAATCCAACGCATAACGCCTACAATCAGGGGCCACAAGTGTATTGAGTGGATTCTGACCCAGATAGAGAATAATGGCTAGAATTGGAGAAATTTTCTGAGAGTCTGCTAGGTAGCTAGGGCTGGAACTCCTTTTATTGGTGTAAAAAGAACCACTGGAGGCACCAAGTTAGTTAAGAACATGTCTCTTATAGAAATGGATCTATCCCAACATCTTCAGCTTTGGGTAAATCTGACCCCATGCTGCATGGTGCAATGGTTAGATCTCTGCATATGGAGTCAGGGCTGGAGTCTATACCGCTCACATATGACCATGTAGAAATTAATTCAGTCTTCTAAGCTTCAGTTGCCTAACATGTAATGAAGACCTCCTGAAAGGAGCTTTTAAAGTGGTTAGAAGAGCCTGTGTGGGCAAAAGTTCTACCATAGATCCTAGAATGTAGTGGTCCCTTAGTAAATGCTGTTTGTTTCTATTTTATAAGGTTCTTAGGTGGTTAAAATAGTAAAAATAAAGCAGTTTAAGAAACCAGTTTGGCAAATAGGGAAGCTGCATGCAGATGCCAGTTATCATTCTAATTTGTATGCTAA
The DNA here is from genome assembly GCF_000951035.1 of Colobus angolensis palliatus. Classification (NCBI taxonomy): domain Eukaryota; kingdom Metazoa; phylum Chordata; class Mammalia; order Primates; family Cercopithecidae; genus Colobus; species Colobus angolensis. Next base: position 15,965,471 of record NW_012120709.1, on the reverse strand, counting down.
GCTGATCTGAGCTCTCCCCTAACCTCCAGGACCTTAGCTCAATTTGTCACAACAGCCTCTCACCTCTCATCACTCCAATCCAGCCTTCAAAACCATGGGAATTGAGCCTTGTCTCATGATATGTTCTCAATTAATGTCTGTTAAATAAAACAGATGCCTGCCACTGTCCTGTCAATAACCCTCAAAGACCTTCCAATTCCGTAACCATCATTCAGCCTTAAGCATTGGGAGCTTGTTCTAGATGAAGCTAGAGGTTGAAGTTTGGGCTTGTCTTTCCAGGAACACTACTCCCCACTTAGGTCAGAGATCCTCTTCCCTTCATTCTAACATCAACCCCTAATCTCCCTCACTGCTCTCAACAGGCTGGGCCTGGAAATATTGTTTTCCCAAAACAATACAAGTACATGTCACTGTAGACCTCCCTTCCCTGTATCTTAGGATGTGCCAAGAATTTAATGTTATGAGTTCAGGCTCTGAGGTAAGTCAGCTGATGTTAAATCCAAGTTCTGCTCCTTACTACATGGGCTGCCATAAACAGTTGTCTTAACTTTTCCATGCCTTGATTGCCAAATCTGGTAAATGACTATAAATAATAGAAGGATTGTTATTCTTTTATTATTTGTAATAGAGATCATTTATGAAAAATACTTAGAAGTGTATCTGATTGTGAGAACTTAAATGTTAGCTATTACATTAAGTCAGATTAAGATATCTTTTGTTTCTGACTTCTGTTGCTATAGCAGGAATAAGGGAAAAGTTAAGAGGAAATCCTATGGGAATTTAAAGCGAGACACACAAAAGTACATATACAAAATCAAAATTATCCAGAATCTACAAGGAACTTAAACAAATGTACAGGAAAAAAATACATCAAAAAGTGGGCAAAGGATATAAACAGACACTTCTCAAAAGGAGACATTTATGCAGCCAAGAAACATGAAAAGAAGCTCATCGCTGGTCATTAGAGAAATGCAAATCAAAACCACAGTGAGATATCTCACACCAGTCAGAGTGGTGATTATTAAAAAGTCAGGAAACAATAGATGCTGGCGAGGCTGTGAAGAAATAGGAACACTTTTACACTGTTGGTGGGAGTGTAAATTAGTTTAACCATTGTGGAAGACAGTGTGGCAATTCCTCAAGGATCTAGACTAGAAATACCATTTGACCCAGCAATCCCATTACTGGGTATATACCCAAAGGATTGTAAATCATTCTACTGTAAAGACACATGCACATGTATGTTTATTGCAGCACTGTTCGCAATAGCAAAGACTTGGAACCAACCCAAATGTCCATCAGTGATAGACTGGATAAAGAAAATGTGGCACATATATACCATGAAATACTATTCAGTCATAAAAAAGAATGAGATAATGTCCTTTGCAGGGACATGGATGAAGCTGGAAACCATCATTCTCAGCAAACTAACACAGGAACAGAAAACCAAACACTGCATGTTCTCACTCATAAGTGGGAGTCAAACAATGAGAACACGTAGACACAGGGAAGGGAATAACACATACTAGGGCCTGTCCGAGGGTGGGGGGCAAGGGGAGGGAGAGCATTAGGACACAAACCTAATGCACGTGGGGCTTAAAACCTAGATTATGGGTTGATGGGTGCAGCAAACCACCATGGCACACGTATACCTATGTAACAAACTTGCACATTCTGCACAGGTATCCCGGAACTTAAAAAATAATAAAGTTTAAGTACTCCTCTCCCCAAAAAACCAAAGTTATCCATAATGCTATTAGCCAAAAACTTGAACACATATTGCTAATATTTTGACATACTCATTTCTGGGTTTTCTCTATGTATATAAACATACATACCTTTCGAAACATGTATATTTAGTTGGTCCTTTCTGATAACCTGCTCTTTTTTTTTTTTCAGGTAGTAAATATCTTGCAAAAAATTTAATTTTAAAATGTTTATATTAATTTATTTTACCATTCTTTTTAATCAATGTAATTTTGTTTTTAATTTTTTAATTTTTTTATTTCAACATGTTTTTGGGAAACAGGTGATGTTTGGTTACATGAATAAGTTCTTTAGTGGTGATTTCTGAGATTTTGGTGCACTCATCACCTGAGCAGTCTTCTACATAGTCTTATAAAAGCAGGCTTATATATAGTCTTTTATCCCTTACCTACACTCTTTCCCCTGAGTCCCAAATCCATTGTATCGTTTTTACGCCTTTGCATCCTCATAGCGTAGCTCCCCTCTTAGGAGTGAGAACATACAATGTTTGGTTTTCCACTCCTGAGTTACTTCACTTACAATAATGGTCTCCAATTCCACCCAGGTTGCTGTGAATTATTTCATTCATTTGTATGACTGAGTAGTATTCCATGGTGTGTGTGTGTGTGTATGTGTGTGTGTGTATAGCCCTGCATACACATTTCTTTAGTCACTCATTGATTGTTGGGCATTTGGGCTGTTTCCATATTTTTGCAATTGTGAACTGTGCTGCTATAAACATGTGTGTGCAAGTATCTTTTTTGAATGATGACTTCTTTTCCTCTGGGTAGATACCCAGAAGTAGGATTGCTGGATCAAATGGTAGACCTAGTTTTAGTTTTTTAAGAAATCTCCACACTGTTTTCCATGGTGGTTGTTCTAGTTTACATCACCACCAGCAGTGTAAAGTATTCCCTTTTCACCACATCCACAGCAACATCTATTTTTTTTATTTTTTGATTATGGCCATTCTTGCAGGAGTAAGGTGGTATTGCATTGTGGTTTTGATTTGCATTTCCCTGATCATTTGTAATGTTAAACATTTTTTCATACATTTGTTGGCCATTTGTATATATTCTTTTGAGAATCATCTTTTCATGTCCTTAGCCCACTTTTTGATGGGATTGTTTGTTTTGTTCTTGATGATTTTACAACCTAATTTTGAAAGTTATCCTAACCATTATCCCACAATCTATATCAGTTACTTAAATAGTATCCTGAGTTATGATTTTTTTGAAAAGAACAGCAAGCAATTAAAAAGCATTGCTTCTATTTTTCCCTAAAAGTTGAAATCTTTGCTATTGCAATTATTTTTAAGCATTGTGGTCAAAGCTGTGAAGAGACCATGAACATCAAAATACCCTTGTATGTTTCATTCTCTCCTTCACTGCCTTCTCAGACTTTGAGGTTATAGCCTTTTTCTGTCCTCTGACAGGCATTATGCAAGCTAAGTTAAGCTCTGAGTCCGGATCCATGTGTGAAATGAGCTCTGTAAAGAAAAATGTCAAATATCTCAGTGGTATGTCTTTGTTATTAACAGAGCCGTGCAAAACCCATGTGGAGTGACTTCCTTATAACACTTGCTTAACTGCAAATATTCTTTGTCAAAGCTTCAAGATGACACGAATCTGTAGTTTTAAACTTGCTAATGATTTAGAGAACATACACTACGTGCATTCTGCCCATGTCATTTTTTCCCTTTTCTAAAAATTTCTTGAGGGTGTGGGAACAGATAAGTTCATTTAATTTGTAAAACCTGTTAGGTTTTATTTCATTCTATTTTAATAAACATTGTTGAGTGCCTCCTACTTGCCAGGCACTCACTGGGTAATGTGAGGAGGAAGGAAAAATGCAAAGATAAATGAGACAGGTCTCTCTGCCCTTGAAGAATTTAAAATCTTCTAGAAATCAGTAAGACATATGAACAAATAACTCTAATGCAAGGCAGAATAAAATAGGGCTAAACAAAGGAACGTACATTGTACTGAGTGGCTGCAAAGGAATAAAGAAAAACGTTTAACCAAGAAGAGGTCATATTAGAGCTAAGCCTTGAAGATTGTCTAGGATTTTAATATGGAGAAGTGAAAGAAAAAGGCAGCAAAACCATTACTGAGTTCCTGCGAGGCATTTTAACTTCTGAATCCGGGATTGCACTAAAGGCATCTGTGTATCTTACTGTATTTAATCCAAAACAAAAAACAACAACAAAAAAACACTTTGACGAGGTATTATTATCACTTTTTCATTGATGAGAAATCCTAGTAATCTAGTTAAGGTTATGCCTATAAATAATTGAACTGAGACTTGGCCTAAGGCCGATTGTAAGTGAGACGAAACAAGGGCCCCTGTTAGGGGCCTGTTGCCCCTCCTACCCACCACAAGCATGGAAATAAAGGAAAATCTTGAGTTGCTTCCCGGAAAATTTCAGGCACCTAACTATCTCTGAGAAGTAAATGAGCAATCTGATAAGCAAGAAGTCAATGACAGCCAAGGAAGTTAGAGGCACAAGATTTTTGGTTCCATATAGGAAGCAAAGATGACATTTTAACATATGTCTCCGACTTGTTTTTCAGAAACGCATACCCCCACCAAATGGATTGGCTAGCAGGTAGACCTCAGATAAGGGAAGCTAAGGACTGAACTCTGTTGTTCTGTTCTTGGTTCTAAATTTCTCCCTGAGAGGCCTGGGAGAAGTCACGCTCACAGACCAGACCTTAACTTGCCTTTCTGGTGACCCCAAGTATTTGGACAAACCTTTGCTTTTTTAACCAGTTGCAAATAATGGAATCTTTGAATCCACCTATGACTGTAACACTGCCCCCCGTCTCCTGCCCACTTCAAGACATACCACCTTTTAGACCAAACCAACGTATAACCTCCATATATTGATTTACAATTTTGCCTGTAACTTGTGCTTTCCTGCAATTTACCTCTGCCTTTAAAAACTCTTGATTGTAAGCCATCAAGAAGGTCGAATCTCAAGTGGGAGCTGCCTGATTTTCCTTGTTCAGTGCCCTGCAAATAAACGTCGTCCTTTCTCCCTCTGGAAAAGCTCTGTGCGGATGCTTGGCTTTTACTGCACTGGTCAAGGAGACCTCAATACGGTTCAGTAACATAAGTCTGCCTTGAAATTTCTAGACTAAGAACAACACAAGAATGAGCAGAGAAGTGCAAAAATGCATGCTGGGTTCAGAAAACTGCTTACAGTGTCTGGCACATAGTAGATGGTCAGAAAATTATGTCTTAAAAAAAATTATGGTAGCTACAGCATCTCTTACCCTAAGAAAGGAAGAAAGAATGTATATATTTCAGGCTAGTAACAACTACAAAACCAAAAAGACCCAAATATCAGGGGCATTTTATGTATATGCATAAAAGTTTAATTCTTGTTCATGAAGATCCACTGCAGGTCCAGTGGCTCTTTAGGGAAGTCCCCTGCTAAGCAGGGGCATGGGAATTTGTACAGCTGTTAGCATCTTACAGCTACATCATCTTCAGCATCTATAACATTTAAAACACTGAGGCAGCCATAGAAGGAGAGGACACAAAGAACTCACTTTATTTGATCTTCTGTGCTGTGTCCCTTGAGTCACACATCACATCTGCTTTTAGGCCCCTGGTCAGGTGTAGTAACAGGGGCCACCCTAAAATAGTGCTGTCTTTCTATATGCCCCATGAAGGAATTTGAATATTTTACTCCAATATATATTTATTTGACATATTTTGAGGTGGCTGCCTAGAGAGCCAGCCAACAGAAGTAACCCTGAAAAGCTCTTTTGTGGGTAAGATTTGCACCTGTAGAAAATCTGCATCACTGCAACCAGGCCTTCCATTGTCTGGATCTAGGACAGATTAACTGGGAGTCTGGTACTTTTACAGATGTGAAAGAAACATTTACCGTCTATTTCTCAGATGACTGCCACCTGTGAGGTTTCATTTACACAACCAGACCAGCTTTGCTAGCCAAGTCTCTTCTGTGTCTCCTGCTGTCCTGCCACTATAACCTGATTTACCACCATACCTGTTTTGGGCCATGCCCTAAGCCTCCATTATTTCTGTAACCTCAGGATTGAATATAACCTTCTGAATCCCACTGAGGAGTTGAGTAACCTCTCTGATTCTTCCCGCATGTGGGTTAATACATTTGTATGCCTTTTCTTAGATTAAATTTGTTACTTTTTGTGTGACTTGATTTTTCAGCAGAACTTCAGAGGGTAAAAGGGAAGTTTTTCCATTGGCTTCTCGAAATACCAGGAGGTGGAAAATGAAAAGGAATTTGGTGACCATAAAGCATGGTTTCTGGCACGCAAGGCAATTACATTTAAGAGGTATGTAAATTTATAAATTTTATATCTAATATATACATTTATATATTATATGTAATATATACATACACTGGTATTTATAGATTATACTATATACACATATACATATGTTAATATATATTATATGATATAGGAATATTACATATATTGTTTATAGTATATGTAATATATAATAAAAATATAAATTAATGTATAAATGAATGGGAGCAAAGGGAAGTTGAGTTTGTCTTTTTTTTCCTCTTTTATTGATCTATTTTACATGTTTACGGAGTACATGTGAATGTTTGTTACACGCATAGTATGTGTAATGATAAAGTCAGGATATTTGGGGGTATCCATCACCTTAAGTGTTTATCATTTTTATGTGCTGGTATTAATATCATTTCAAGTCCTTTCTTGTAGGTACTTTGAAATATACGTGACATTGTTGCTAAATATAGTCACTTTAGTCTGATATCAAACATTAGAATTTATTTCTTCTGTCTAACTGTATGCTTGCATTCATAACCAACCTCTCTTAATTCCCCGCTCTGCCTCCAACCTTCCCAGTCTCTGGTATCTATTGCTCTGTTCTCTATGTCCATGAGATCAAGTTTTTAGCTCCCTCCTGTAAGTGAGAACATATAGTATTTCTTTTGTACCTTGCTTATTTCCTTTAACATAATAACCTCCAGTTCCATCCACACTGGTGAAAATAACAGGATTTTATTCTTTTTTATAGCTGAATAGTTTTCCATGGTTTATCTACGCCACATTTTCTTTATCCATTGATTCCATATCTTTGCTGTTGTGAATAGTGCTGCATTAAACATGTGAATGTAGGTATTCCTTTGATATATTTATTTGTTTTCCTTTGGATAGATATGCAGTAGTAGAATTTCTGGATTGCATAGTAGTTCCATTTTTAGTTTTTTGAGAAATTACCATACCATTTGTATTAATCCATTCTCACACTGCCATAAAGGAATACCTGAGACTGGATAGTTAATAAATAAGAGGTTTAATTGGCTCATGGTTCCACAGCCTGAAAAGGAAGCATGGCTGGGAGGCCTCATGATGGCAGAAGGCAAAGGGGAAGGGGGCACATCTTCATAGAACAGGAGGACGAGAAATTGGGGAGGTGCCACATATTTTTAAACTACTAAATCTCATGAGCACTCACTATCATGAGAGCAGCACAAGTGGAAAATCACCTCCCACCAGGCCTCACCTCCAACATTGGGGATTCCAATTTGACGTGACATTTGGGCAAGTACACAGGCCCAAACCACGTCATCATTTTCCATACTGGTTGTATTATTTCACATTCTTACCAACTATGTGTAAGAGTTAGCTTTTCTTCACATCCTTGCCCACATCTGTTATTTTTTGTCTATTTAATTATAGCCATTATAATGGGATGAAATGATATCTTTTGTTGTTGTTTTTGTTTTTTGAGACGGAGTCTCGCTCTGTCGCCCAGGCTGGAGTGCAGTGGTGCAATCTTGGCTCACTACAACTTTTGCCTCCTGGATTCAAGTGATTCTCCTCCTTCAGCCTCCCAAGTAGCTGGGATTACAGGCACCTGCCATCAAGCCTCGCTAATTTTTATATCTTTAGTAGAGACGGGGTTTCACCATGCTGTCCAGGTTGGTCTTGAGCTCTGACCTCAGGTGGTCTTCCTGCCTTGGCCTCCCAAAGTGTTAGGATTACAGGTGTGAGCCACCCTGCCCGGCCCTTATTGTGGTTTTGATGTGCATTTCCCTGATGATTAGTGATGCTGAGCATTTTTTCCTATACCTGTTGATCATTTGTATATCTTCTTTTCAGAAATGTCTCTTCATGTCCTTTGCCCAATTTTTACCGGGATTATTTGTTTTTTTGTTGTTGTTGTTTTTAATGCTTGCTCCACAAATGTTACTTTGTTTTGAAAGGATTAAACTGAATTTTATTTTCGTTTTTTTTTTTTCTTTAAGTTCTAGGGTACACATACACAACGTGCAGATTTGATAAATAGGTGTACATGTGCCATGTTGGTTTGCTGCACTCATCAACTTATTTACATTAGCTATTTCTCCTAATCCTATCCTTCCCCCAGCCCCCTACTCTACGACAGGCCCCAGTGTGTGATGTTCCCCACCCTGTGTCCAAGTGATCTCATTGTTCATTTCCCACCTATGAGTGAGAACATGCGGTGTTTGGTTTTCTGTCCTTGTGATAGTTTGCTGAGAATGATGGTTTCTAGCTTCATCGATGTCCCTGCAAAGGACATGAACTCATCCTTTTTCATGGCTGCATAGTATTCCATGGTGTATATGTGCCACATTTTCTTAACCCAGTTTATCATTGATGGACATTTGGGTTGGTTCCAAGTCTTTGCTATTGTGAGTAGGGCCGCAATAAACATATGCGTGCATGAGTCTTCATAGTAGCACGATCTAGAATCCTTTGGGTATATACCCAGTAATGGGATTGCTGGGTCAAATGGTAATTCTAGTTCTAGATCCTTGAGGAATCGTCACACTGTCTTCCACAATGGTTGAACTAATTTACACTGTAAAAGCATTCCTATTTCTCCATGAGAGTATTTGTTTTTATACTGTTGAGTTGTTTGAGTTCCTTGTATATTCTGGATATTAGTTCACTGTTGGATGAGTAATTTGCAAATGTTTTTTCCAATCAACAGGTTGTCTCTTTATGCTGTTGATTGTTTCTTTGCTGCTTCTTATATTATTCAATGCATTATATTTTCTTATATATACAATATGTTTCATAGCTTCTGTTTTCTTTCTGGCTACCCAAAAAATATCCATCATAATTTCATAGAATGTTTCACTTAGAATCATAACTTATTTTAACAACTGCAAGTGCCTTTGGTTTTGAAAGAGATGTTGTTGAAATAGGTAAGATGTGTTTGTCCAAGGATACATAAAATTGATTGTTGAAGACACTGAGGGCATCAATAAAATAATGCATATGGCATCAATGTCCACTTTTATGTGGGCTTTTCTATCTTTATGCAACAGATGGAAAAGGAGAGGTGTTTTGAGAGTGCCAGCTAGAGAGTAACTGGAATGGTTGGCTAAGGGCTGTGGGCAGAGGTGGGGAAAGAGTGAGTAGGTGCATATATAATTCTCCCTAGTGGACAAGGAGAAAACTGAATCAAGGTATTGTGGGCATTGAAGTAAAGGGAAAACAAACAAATCAAAACAAAACACCAGCTATACTGAGTCTGCAAGATGAAAGAACAGGGAGTTCTGTTTAGAAGATAGGAAAACAGAGTTTGGTATCTGAAAGGAGGAACACTCAAGGTGGTAAGGCACAAGTGGGAGCCATTGTAGTAGAATGTTGGCAATAAATATAAGCATTTGTTTGTCTCAGGAAAAGAAGAACAAAAGTCTCAAAGTGGCTTATAGGAAACTCATAAAATTCTTAACCTCTAACTACTTCTAATTGCAAGATAAGGGATATAGTTGATAACAAAAGTCCTTCATTTTAGAAGGCCATAAGGCAAATGGTATCCTTAGAGAGGCAGTATAGGAAGGTAGAAAAGGCCAAAAGATTGATCAAATGAGAGAGTTTTAGAGAGTGTACTAGAAGCTGGGCAGCTACTCAGGAGGCTGAAGCAGGAGGATCCAAGTCCAGCCTGGGCAACAGAGTGAGATCCTGTCTCTAAAAACAAAGCATACTAGAAAGGGATGCCCAGAACAGGGAATGTGAAACAAGAATTGCTGAGCTTTTTGAGAACACTAGATAATAGATGACTTGGGGGATTCCATTTGGAATGGCCCAACAAGAACAGGGACATATAGAATATGAACAGCACTAACTCATTTTAGTGTTCAAAGGCTTTTGAGCCTAAGTGGCCTGAGATCCTTGAAGATGTCAATGAGGTCAGGGCTTATCCCTAAGAATTTTCTTTCTGGAATCTGGGGAGAATCCAGTACTTCCTCTCCTGGCCCCTAATGGGACCAAGTGGTAAGAATGGCCTTCTGAAGTCTTCAGAAGCCATAGCCAAGAAGAGGGATTTGGGGAGAATAAAGTGTAGCCACCACTGGCAATGGATTTATGTCATGCAGAGAAGTAGACAGCAGTACATCAATGGCAGGGTAAACTAGGGGAAAGTTTAGAACAGATGACCTAAAATAAGCAGAAATCAGAAGCCAAATACCATAGCAGAATCCAGATTTCTGTTCTTTCCTTGATGACAAGCTGTGCAGCCAGTTAATATCATATTACAAAGTAGAAGAAAATTTAGCAGCCCTCTTACCCATGTAGGCTTCTGGCTGGGCTGAGCAATGCCCACAGGCTGCCACTAGCAGGCCCAAGGCATTAAAACAGGAACAGGGAAGATAATGAGAGAAAAGAAAAAAGGAATAGAGCAGAGATAGAAAAAAAGAGGGAGAGCACTAATATTAAATGAAATAAAGTTGGGAGCAAAAAAATATTACAAACTATATCCAGTACCATCAGCCCATGGCCTGTCCCAAGGCCAGTGGAACTATAACCACATGATCAGTCTACAATTTTACAAGCTCCAAAGTATTACGTTATAGACTAAATCTAATGAAGTATTTCTAGAAAAATAAGTTGAGGGAAAAGAGATGGAAGGCTGTACAAAAGAAAACAAGGGAGGCCCATCCACAACCTGCTTGTATAGTTGAATAGTGTATGTACTGCACAAAGGCACTGTTATAGTAAATCTCCCTAGAAACCAGAGCCTGAGGCAAGGATTCCAAGGTCTTCATAGTGCATGTTAAGACAAAACAAAACTAGACAGAAATTACTTCGTTGCAAAGGAACTATCTTTAAAAGGTGGAATTTTAGAGAAAGAAAGGGGAAAACCATAGTAAGCTTCAATGTCTAAGGGTTGGAAAAGTAGAATATTGAAGGGATAGAGAGCAGTAATATGGAAAAGAATGAAAATCAGAATTCAGACAATCCCAAGTTTCAAGAATATATTTTATACGTATCTTTAACATGAAACCAAATACATTTGGAAGCTAAATTCGCTGCACACCATTTGTCAAGTTTACAAAGAAATGGAATGATGTTTACTGTGTGTGCCACTCTGGATGAGCACAGGGGCTGAATCTATTGACCAGAGGATACAGAGGTTAGACTCTGACCTGGGCCTGATCAGAGGTCAACAGCATTCTCTATAAAGCTACCATCAGTGGTTATGTGCATCATACAACTTGTTGCTTGGGCCTTATCTTGTACAACTTCTTCCCTTTGAAAAACTGCACAGCTTAGCTGACTGGCCAGCAACAGGTTGAAGGTACCCAACCTGTTCTGTGGGTAATTCAAAAGAGCACAGTCCCTGCTTCTACTCCAGAGATAAGTCCAAAAATAGAGAGAAATGTATGTATAAGGGCATGTCATTTGCAGGGAAGAATAACTAGCAAGACCTTTGTTGTATTCCATTTACTTTCATATCACTTAATTATTTTTTATTTTACAATAGTTTTTTTAGTTTTTACTTTTCACCCTTAGAAGTTAAGTTCATTAAGATATATTTAACCCCTTCATTGATTTTAGTATCTCAGAATGGGTAGCTAAAGTCAATTCTCAATTTAGATAAAAACTCATCCAATGAAGGCATAAGTTAAAATCTGGACAATCCCAAAATAAGATGAGCCAATGCTGAAGAAGTACTGGCCTTCAAACATGATTTGCTGAGTGGGGCTGACCCTTCTCTTCTATTTATTCCTACTGCTCTTTTGCAGCTATGAGACATAGACTATTCTACCCCATCTCCACCAATATCCCATCATTGCCTAAAACATGCCATTGTAAAAAATTATTTTGACTGTTAGAGGACCTACTATTGACAAGGCTCAATTTGCAAACAGCCTCAAAAATAAAAATGTATAACAGAGAAAAGGTAGACAATCAGAAAGGCAGGTAGACTACCAGGTGAGAGATTGAATATACAAAGGACAATGGCCAGACCATATATTAAAATGGAACTCTGATCCACAGCCTGCAGCAATCTGCCCAGTCTTCTATAAGCCAGACTTTTAGGAAGTCAGGACTGCTATCTCTAGTAACATTCCAGGAAGCTAAATAATAACCACTATAACAATCAGCTCCAAGTGTCCTGAGTTTGATTAATAACTGGCAGCTTTTCTAATTCTTGTTCCTGCTTCCAGCTTAAAACCAACCACAGAAAGCCAAATAATGCATCTAGAACCAATCCCATAGGATACCCTGCTTCTAGTTAGCCTGCCTACAGCTTCCCTGTGCTAACAACCACCAATCATGGTGTACTGAGGCCTTCCTTTTGTTCCACTATAAAGCTGTCTCACTCCTCTGCCTGCCTTAGAGTCTCTATAAATGCAGGTGACAGTGGCTGACTTCCCTGCTGTAGCAATCTCTGAATAAATACCCTTTGCACGTCCTCATAGGTTTGGTCTTAATTTATTTCTACACAGGTATGTTGCACAGGCTATGCACTAAATGGCTAAGGAAAAACCATCTAGAGTATAGTCTATATGGGAAAGGTCCCCCCTAAAGTTGTGCAGAGTACAGTCCTCATACTCATATATGGTAATTCTACTCAGGCTTAGCCTTGGTTCATGAAAGCAGTGCAGTGGAGTAAACGAAGGGCTAGGGTGGGTATGGAAAGTCAGCCCTTTTATAGACCAGGCAGCTACCCAGCCACACCTCCCCAGAGGTACCTGGGGAGGAATGAGGCCAATTGAAATCACTAGGTGCTTACTCAGGTTATCAGCTGCAACAGACTGAATGTTTGTGTCCCCCAAAAATTAATATGTTAAAATCCTAATCCCCAGTATTATGCTAGTAGAAGGCTGGGCCTTTGGGAGGTGACTGGGTCATGAGGGTGAAGCTCTCTTTAATGGAATTAGTGCCCTTATAAAAAGACATGAGAAGATTTGCTTTCTATCTCTCTGTTCCCTTCCATATGAAAACACAGCAAGAAGATGACCAGCTGCAAATCAGGAAGTGGGTCCTCATCTCACACAAGATCTACTGGCGCCTTGATCTTGGAATTCGCAGCCTTCAGAACTGTCAGAGATACGTGTTTTGTTAAGCCACTTGGTCTATGGTAATTTTTTACAGCTGCCCAGACTAAGATGTCATCTCTACACAGTCCAGGTGGCTGCCTCCCAAACCAGTAGTTTTCTTATGATCCAGCACTGGAATCCTAGCATTGACACCATTTCTACCCCAATCTTTGTCTACTAATCATTGCAAAGGTCAAATTCTCCAGAAAGACCTGGGGCTACATCCTACAGAGGCATGGATATTGGCCCAATGCATCTGTATGCTCTTTCTATCCCCAGTTTATCCTGTTCCTCTGATTGGGTCAGCTCTTTTCAACATAAGGCCTTAACTACACAATGCCTACTTAAAATAACATTGAGCTTACTTAGAATTCTAAGGTTCTAGACCTTGAGTCTCAACATAATTATTTCTTAAGACAGAGGTCACAAGCACAAACAAAACTCCTATGCAAATTAGTATGTCATGTAAATAAGTGACACAGATGAGATGCAGAACATGAATCAGAGGGATTGCACCTTGTCTAAAAGAGGCAACTGGTAACTTCAGCCAATTTTGTTGAGGAATAATGCGGACAGTGGTGTGCTGGAACTATACTAGTTTGTGAGAGCAGACTGTGTACCACTTTCCAACTCCAGTAAAGAAGATCACCTTGGTAGCTAGAAATCAGCCATGGCATAGTATTTACACCATAGAAATACGCAAATGATACAAATCAAAACTTTTCTTGAAGTCTGGATGGTAAACATCTACCAGCATACATACCATTCAATGTAGGCCAAGTATTTCCAGATCCCCCAATATTTCAGAAGAAGCAGATATTCAGATGTCTTTGTGAACACAAAATGTTTAAAGGTTGGCAAATCAATGTTATAATACTGTGCTGGCAAAACAAAACATCACTGTGACCAGCTGCTCACAGCTCTCCCTCAGGCTAGTGCATTGTATCCTTCTTTATGGCTTCAGGTCTCTAATTTACATCTATAATAATTGAGCAACAGAGTCATGCAGGAGCCTGAGTATATTTGTTAGTTTGCTAATAATTAACATTTATCACAGGTGGTTTTTATAACCTTCTTGAATGTGCATAAACATTTATTGTGTGTGAAGAAGTTATAGTAGATGTGAAAAAGTCAACTTTAAGGATGAATTTAAAAAGAATCTTCCATCTGTTAAATCAAGGTGATTCATGAATATTAATGACATTTCTCTTTCTTAAACAATAGCACACCTTGTAAAGCATTTAACAGAGACAAAATTTACTGTAATTATATGTGTATGTGTATATATATATGCACACACACAAATAAATAAAAAACGATACTTAGAAAATGGGATGTCCCTTATATTAGCACTAAGGGAAGGCAAAAAGTGAAATATTATCATAAATTTTACCTGAATCAGATGAAATTAATAACTATTGACCTGATGAGACAAGGACGCTGTTGAATCCAGTTGATGTCAGAGAGTTTGACATCAGAGGAGATAAACATTCTATCCTCTAAAGGTCCCTTGATGTTTATGTTCGAGATATTTGGTTTAATCTTCCTGTCCATCTTCTGCGTATGTGCCCAAATCTCTGGAAACATCCTTTACAGTAATAATACATAATCACTAAAATTTCAAGCAGTTTATTTTGCATTTCCAATTTTAACTTTCTGCCAACATCCATGATGATAATTCATCTTACCTAGGCTTAGGAATTATTATCAGGCTTTGTATTGTAGCATAAGCAGGTTATAAAGATAAGAAAATCTCCTCAGGTTAATCACTGCTACACTGAAATACTGGGATGACATTTAGCTCAGAATCTATAATGTAATTGGGATCTATAATACCTTCGTTGCTGCTCTTCAGTGACTTGTTCCCTAAATGAGATAGGAGTTTTATAAAGTTTAATAAAAAGTAAAGAAGAGCAAGAAACCATACACAGAAGTGTCTAAGATGCAGTGACATTTTAAAGACTGGAAACTAATTGTGCTGGTTTTCCACTCCACAGTCTGTTTTCATGTGTAGTTCTTTGAAATGCAGAGTAAATGTTTCTTATCCTTCTTTGTTTATGATACAGATGAAAAATTCAACAACTAGGTTGCACCATAATCTACCTTGCATACCCTTATAAATTTTCTATCTTTATTGCCAGCTGAACAGTGTTGTCATCAACTTTGAAATGGAAAGGAATCCAGGATAGAAATTCTTATCCTTTTATATTAGTCTGTTAAAATGATCTGAAAATCACCTTGACACTGTGTTTTCTTTATTAGTGGCCCAAGCTCCAAAATAGAGATGACACAGAATTTCTGAATTTTAACATGCCATTGTAATTTAATAGATGAGGTGCTAGTCCTCATTAATATTCTGAATACATAACTGCTCTAATAAGCAATTTAAAATACTGCTGAGGCAGATAGGAGAAGGGAAAAAAAAAAGATCTCAGTATATTGGATACTTTGAGATGGGCAAGTAATCAACAAGTACAGATTTTGACATAAGGCACTTCCAGAGCTATTTGGAAAATATTCATCCTCAAGGTTCATTCATGGAAACCAAACACTGTTGGAATTCTCATGATACTCTGTATTCAGGTTCAAGAAACAAACAGAAAAACTTATCTGATTCCAAAATTCAGAAGTCAATATGATGAGAAAGAAGCAGCAAGAAAACAGACAAAAATGCTAAGAAGCAGTAATCCGTGAGGCCCAAAATAGTGTGAAATTCAGGAGGCCAAGAAAGAACAGTATTCAAGAAAAAGACTATGTTAAAGGCAGCTGAGAGTTCCAGTAAGATGTGCATTACAAATTAACCATTGGACACAATATCAAGAAGGGCAATTGTAACTTTGACAAGAGTAGCTTCAATGCATAAGTGAGAGGTGAAAGCCTACGTGGAATGAGTTCAAGAGAGAATTGGAGAAAAGGAATTAGCAATAGCAAATATAGGTAAATATTTGGAAATGTTTGCTATATATAAATATTGGGAGGTAAAGAAATTGTGAGTAGTAGCTGGAAGAGAGACTAGGGTCAAAAAGGCTTTATTTAAGATAGGAGAAATAATAACCTGTTCTTAAACGAAGACTGTGATAAAATAGAGAGTGGGAGCTGATAAAGGGAGACTGATGATGCATGAGAGAAGAGGGAGTTACCATAAATATGCCCTGGAGTAAGTGAGAAGAACTGAGACCTAGTGTACAAGTGGAAGGGCTAATCTTGAGTAGAAGGGTCAGGAAGGAAGACATAATAAGTGGGCACAAATGCAAGTATATGGTTACTTGTGGAGGCAAGGACCTTAAATTTTTTTTTTCTTTTTTCTTATACTTTCTCAGTGAAATAGGGAGCAAAGCCGTCAGCTGAGATTTAGGAGAGTAAAGACGTTAGAGGCTTAAGGACATGGCATAAAATTGTCATGTAGGTTATCTTCCAGGGCTTTCATAGTTTTTGATTTTACATGTAAGTCTTTAATCCATCTTGAGTTGATTTTTGTATCTGGTATAAGGAAGGAGTTCAGTTTCAATGTTCTGCATATGGCTAACCAGTTATCCTAGCACCACGTATTGAATAGAGAGTCCTTTCCCCATTGTTTTTGTTGACTTTGTTGAAAATCAGATGGTTGTAGATGTGTAGCATTATTTCTGAGGTCTCTATTCTGTTCCATTGGCCCATGTGTCTGTTTTTTGTACCAGTACCATGCTGTTCTGGTTTATTGTACCCTTGTGGTTTAATACCATTCTGGTCATAAGACCTGACAAAGATTTCATGTTGAAGACACCAAAACAAAAATTGGCAAATGAGACCCACTCAAACGAAAGAGCTTCTGCACAGCAAAAGAAACTATCTACAGAGTAAACAGACAACCTTACAGAATGGGAGAAAATATTTGCAAACTAAGCATCCAACAAAGGCCTAATATGCAGAATCTGTAAGAAACACATCAACAAGCCGAAAATGAACACCAAAAAGTAGGTGAAGGATGTGAGCAGACATTTTTTCAAAAAAAAAAAAAAAACAGACATACATGTGGCCAAAAATCATATGAAAATAAATTCAACATTATAGATCATTTGAGAAATGAAAATCAAAACCACAATGAGATACCATCTCACACCAGAGTGGCTATGACTAAAAAGTCAAAAAATAACAGATTCTGGCAAGGTGGTGGAGAAAAAGAGACACTTATACACTGCTGGTGGGAATGTAAATTAGTTCAGCCACTGTAGGAAGCAGTTTGATGATTTCTCAAAGAACTGAAGGCAGAATTACCATTCAATCCTGTAATTCCATTATTTAATACATACCCAAAGGAATATAAGTTACTTTACCATAAAGACACAGGCACATACATGTTCATCACAGCACTGTTCACAATAGCAAAGACAAGGAATCAACCTAAATGCCCATCAACAGTAGGCTAGACAAAGAAAAGGTGGTACATATACACCAAGGACTACTATCCAGCCATACAAAAGCATGAGATCATGTCCTTTGCAGAAACATGGATATAGCTGGAGGCCACTGTCCTAAGCAAACTAACGCAGGAACAGAAAACCGAATACCACATATTCTCACTCATAAGTGGAAGCTTACACATTAAGTACATAAAAAGAAGGGAACAATAAGGGACCTAGTTGAGGGTGGAGGGAGACAGGAGAGTGAGGGTTGAAAAACTACCTATCAGATACTATGCTTATCACTTGGGTGATGAAATAATCTGTAAACCAAACCCCCATGATGAACAATTTACCTATATTACAAACTTGTACCATTGAACCTAATTTTTTTTTATTGTCATCTAGAGAGCAGGTGCATGAAAAAACTAGGAAAATGATTTTTCATTTTCATTGCAGAACCACAGGAGGGGCTTCTTTGAGGCTAATAGTTATGAATTAAATTATAATGTTTGGGAGTTTCTCCAACCATGTTCTGTTGTTAGGATACAGATACAAAGTAGATGAAATATTGGATTTAACCAAGGCTGAAATTTTGCTAGACAAGTATGACAAATACAGAGAAGTTTCAGAAGCTTGAGAACTTGAGAATGTATGCAAGAGACAGTGTATAATCATGAACCTTGGAATTTAAACAGGGTAAGGGGGATAGTGAGGTCGTGACAGGGTTGGAGACACTGAAACAGTTGTAAAATCAGTCAGCTGCAGTGTCTGGAAATTAAAAGATAGTAGAATGTAGGGAACTTCAGTGGGTAAACTGAAACAAGAAGGCATTTGAAATTGGGTTAATGAAGAAGTTGAACTTGTTGGTAATGATGAAATAGGATTTATAAGCATGGCGGTGGATAACTGAAATACGGGGAATTATTGGAAGTGAAATGAGCCATTAACTAACATTCCAGGAAGCTGGGAAGATTGTCTTCATGGAAATTGATGTCTCCATGAACTATGTTAGGAGTAGTATTGGAGTGAGTCGATAATTGAGGAACTAAAACTTAATGAGTGAGTGTAGCAGAGTGGGGTGGGGGGGTCCTCCAGGGGGAGTTGTAAGTTAAGTAACCACAGGGTAGAATAGTCTGATTACATGTCATTCACAGGTAACAATTCCAGTTTGGAAGTGAGAGACAAGAGGGCGTTCAATCCACACACCCTATGGTGTGTAGAATGTGAGACGTAAAATGCTATCACTTGAGAGGGCTACATGGCAGGCTGAAACTTCAGGAGTCAGCCAAGCTTCAGTTGTACTTAGAGAGGATGTTGAAAAAATAAGAACTTTTCCTGGAGACTGACTAGCATGCTCTAGGGGTGGGAATGTTTCAGGAGTTTCTGTGAGAAAAGAGTTGATATTTGAGGTTGAGGGGCATGACAGGAGGTAACAAATCATAGGAAAGGTGATTTCAGGGGATGGGAGAAAAATGACCTGGGGAGTCTGGGCTTCCACAGGTTAGTGTTTAAGTTGGTCAAAAGGGTAAGTAGCTTGGTGAGATGAGCAGCGGCAATCTTGAATGTTGTTGGAAGAAAGGGAAGGTGAAGAGTATGCAGGCTTCTAGATCCACTCTCAACTCCAGCCAATTAAAGTATGGAGATGAAGGAGTGGATCTTATGTAGAATGCCTAGAGTTTAGGGACTCCCCTTGGTCCCAGGAACATCAGCAGCTCTGGGGCATGTTTTTGCTCCTTGTTCAGATATTCTCTGCTCTTGGCTTTTCAAACACATTCACTTCATTCCACTTCTACCTTCCTAACTGTTCCCTTCCAGTCTTTCTTGTTGGTTCCACTTTTTATTTATCTCTAAATGTTGTAGGGTTTTTTCTCTATCTGTCTTGTATTCTCCATCTACACTGTCTCCCCAGAGAAATCCTGTTCTATTGTTTTAAATATCAGGTACCGGCTTAAGATGTCTTCTTCTTTCTTCTTCTTTCTTCTTCTTTCTTCTTCTTCTTCCTTCTTCTTCCTTCTTCTTCCTTCTTCTTCCTCCTTCTTCTTCCTCCTTCTTCCTTCTTCCTTCTTCCTTCTTCCTTCTTCCTTCTTTCTTCTTTCTTCTTTCTTCTTCTTCTTCTTATTATTATTTGAGACAGGATTTCACTCTGTCACCCAGGCTGAAGTGCTCACTGCTCACTGCAGCCTTGATCTCCCAGACTCAAGCAATTCTCTCACTTCAGCCTCCCAAGTAATTGGCACCACAGGTGTGCACCACCATGCCCAGTTAACTTTTATATTTTTTGTAGATACAAGGTCTCGCTTTGTTGCCTAGGCTGGTCTTGAACTCCTGAGACAAATTGATCTTCCTTGGCCTCCCAAAGTGTGGAAATACAGGCATAAGCCACCACATCCAGCTTGATTCCTAATTCTTTATCTCTCACTTGGATTTAT
The DNA here is from genome assembly GCF_000951035.1 of Colobus angolensis palliatus. Taxonomy (NCBI): domain Eukaryota; kingdom Metazoa; phylum Chordata; class Mammalia; order Primates; family Cercopithecidae; genus Colobus; species Colobus angolensis. The sequence goes on along the minus strand of NW_012120709.1, from coordinate 15,945,579 downwards.
TTTCTGAGCTACGTTTGTGTATCTACATACTTGCTTGAGACCTTCACTTGGACGTCGACACACATCAAATATAGAGTGTCCAAAGCAAAGCTTTACATTCACCCTCACTTCCCTGCCCCTGTTCTTCCTAGTTTCACCTAGTGGTTTAGATCATGAACTCAAAATGTCCTGCTTGATTCTTCTCTTTCTTTCAATCCCCATATCAAAACCTCCGGGAAGTACGATTGATTCTACCTTCAAACTATGTTGCAAATCCAACCACCTCTCAACATCTCTCCTCTAATACCATTAGTCAGGATTCATTTAAAGATGACCCACTAGAAAGTGAGAGAAATAGAGAAGAGGGTATGTGTATGTGTGTGTGCGTGTTCTCTGTTGCAGAGGTTTGACTTTACTTGATTGAGGAAGTGGGTTAAACAGTTTCTCTAAAGCTATTGTCCATGTGTCTGCTGCAGAAGCTTAAAGTCTACAACACAGGCAATTGGCAGAACACGAACATAAATGTGAAGTGTGGGGCCTGGGGAAACCTGCAGGATGAACCAAATCTGTGTCTGTCTTTACTGCCTCCTGTGGCTCAGGTGTCCTGAGGGAGAAGCTGGTGCCCTTTATCACACAGCTAACAACACTCCTGGCCCATGGGTCAGAGAAGTTGAAGGAAAATACACAGGAAGTTCTAACAGTGGCAGACCTAATTACTGCCCCATGCCAAGCAGGTAATCCAGCAGGTAAGCCTTGCATGTGAGCTGCAAAATCATCTGCCTTGAGCTATTGAGTATAAAAGACAAAATGGCTATGATGTCACTTCTAAATCTCACACTTACAAAATGTCTCTTGTGGCTCACCGTAACAAGAAACATATGGAAAGGATAATTCTGAGAAACTTAGTTCAACCTAGGCAACTTGACTCATTACAAAGTCACCACAGCACACAGCTTGCCAATTTGGCAGCCCTACACACCTCTTGGAAACATAGCTATACTAATTTCCAAATAAAGATTATAACAAAATTATGCTTCCACTTAACACAAGACAGCTATCCCACTTACTGTTGAAAACATGCTTACCCTTTTGACCCCCAAAATGCAAAATCCTCTTTTAGTCTTTGAGTAATGTTAATTCTTCTTTTAGCTATTCACACTCCTGAAACTTAAATCTTGAGTACAAAGTAAATTATTAACATGTCTTGTATTAGATAGGAGCAAAATGTGAGAGAGGAAGAAAACAAGACACTTGTTTTATATGTATAAACATATCAAACAATGGAAGAATTTCTTATAATTAGTTCTGTATATATGACTGTATCTAGAATTTATTGCTATCTCTCTCTATTACACATCCTATATCTCCTTTGTCTTCAGCAAGCCCCTAACCTGGCTCAGTTGCTTCCCTGTGTTGGGTATCTATTGCAGTGTTACAAAATATCCCTAAACCCCAATAAACATTTATTACCTCACAGTTTTTTCGAGTCAGAAATCCAGGAGTAACCTAGCTGGGTGATTTGGCCTCAGAGTCTCCTGAGGCATTAGCCAGGGTGGTTGTTGTAATGTGAAGATTTAACTGCAGCTGAGCACTTGATTCCAAGATGACTTATTTACATGCTTTATATATATATATATATATATAATTATATATATATATATAATTATTATTATTATTATACCTTAAGTTCTAGGGCACATGTGCATAACGTGCAGGTTTGTTACATATGTATACTTGTGCCATGTTGGTGTACTGCACCCATCAACTCGTCAGTAACCATCAATTCGTCATTTATATCAGGTATAAATCCCAATGCAATCCCTCCCACCTCTCCCCCCATGATAGTCCCCGATGTGTGATGTTCCCCTTCCCGAGTCCAGGTGATGTCATTGATCAGTTCCCACCTATGAGTGAGAACATGCGGTGTTTGGTTTTCTGTTCTTGTGATAGTTTGCTAAGAATGATGGTTTCCAGCTGCATCCATGTCCCTACAATGGACGCAAACTCATCCTTTTTTAATAGAAGCTTCAGTCTCTTGCATGATGTAGGACAGAGGCCTTTGTTCCTCACCACATGGAATTTCTTATAAGGCCTGAGTTTCTTCCAACATTATCATCTGTCTTTTCCCAGAAATTGACCAAAGGGTAAGACACAAACCTTGTACAACTTAATCTCAGAAGTCCCACTGTCACTTCCATTATATTCTATTCATTAGACCCAAGTTACTGAATCTGCCCTACACTCAAGGGAAAGGGAATTAAATTCTGCCTCTTGGAGGGAGGAGTATTGTGGTAGTCCATTCTCACGCTGCTAATAAAGACATATTGAGACTGGGTAATTTATAAAGGAAAGAGGTTTAATTGACTCACAGTTCAGCATGGCTGGGGAAGCCTCAGGAAACTTACAATCATGGTGGAAGGGGAAGCAAACACATCCTTCTTCACATGATGGCAGGAAGGAGAAGAATGAGAGTCCAATGAAGGGGGAAGCACCTTATAAAACCATCAGATCTGGTGAGAACAGGATGGGGAAAACAACCCCCATGATAATCTCCACCTAGTCCCTCCCATGACATGGGAGTATAGGACTACAATTCAAGATGAGATCTGGGTGGGGACACAGCCAAAACATATCAAGTATCAAAGAATTTGAGGACATATTTTAAAAGCATTGTAGTCTTCATGATTAGTTCACATGTTATTTTAATAGCTTTCTTATTGTTCTTTCTGATTCTTGTGGAATCAACTATAGTTCATTCTACACCCAACAGCTGAAATAATTATTCAAAATGTAAATTAGATCACTTAGCATCCCTGATTGATGCTTTCCAGTAGCTTCCCTTCAAACCTAGAATGAAATTAAAATGGCTACTAATGCCAACAAGCTCTTACATGCTAGCAACTGCCAACCTCAGTGACTTTGACTTTTACCAGTTTCATTCTCTTCCTCTAAGATCTAGCCCAGAGTTTCTCAACTTCCATATTACTGATAAATGGGGTTAGAGAATTATTTGATCTGTGAGTCTGTCCAGTGCAGTTTAGGATGTTTGGCACCCTCTCAGAGCTCTACCAACTAGGTGCCAGTAGCATCTCCCCAGATGTGAATATTAAGAATGTCTCCATGCATTGCTAAGTGTCCCTTGGGTGAGAACCTCACCCCTGCTTGAGAACAGCTGGGTGTTCTCTGGGTGTTTTCCAGCTGTATAGGCCATCTCTATGTTCCTGGAAGGTAACAATCTCCTTTTACTATTTGAACTTGACCACACATTTATTTGTTTATGTTTGTTGTCTATCACCTCTTTCCTGAATACAAATAGCATGAGACTAGGGCTTTATCTCTCTTGTTGATTCTGGTATCCCAAGTGCCTAGAACTATGCCTGTCTTATGTTAAAGTCCCAAAAATATTCATGTGAAGTAATAAAAAGAATGCTCCCCTCAATGTGGAATTTGTTAACCCATTTATGCCTGAGGTTGCAATTTATTGAGTTTTTGCAATCAGACCTTGCTGATGACCTTGAGCTCTAGAATATAAATAACTCCAACATGCTTAATGTTCCAATAATGGAATACTAGGCATAAATGGCTCATGTCTCTGCTTTCCCTTCATCTATTCTATTCAGAATTTTTTTTTATCTGAAAAACCTGATTCTAGGACCACCACCTCTCCTAGGATTCCTTACTTCACCCTAAGAAAACATTACTTATATCATTGTTCAATGCATGTTTTATCTTATCCTGTTTACACATATACCTTCTCTTCTGGCCCACATGAAACTTGTATTTCTAGCACATTGCCTGGGGCCCTGGTAATAGGTTTTTAAAAGACTGAAATGATTTACAGTAATGCACACAGACATGCACACACAAAAAATACTACGTGCATATATGTAACCTATGGTTAACAGAATATTTTAAAAGTCAAAACCACAAAGGAAGAAGAGGTAGATATATTGCCCATAAGACTAGTATACATTCTTTGTTGATCAGCAAATTAGACAATGAGCTTCCTGGAATTCAGGATGAGAAAAAAATGAAATCTTAAAAATTATATAAAATATATAAAACCACAAAATTTTATCTCACATTTAAGATAAAATTTTTCCAATATGAACTTGAAAATTGAGTTATTAATATATAGGAAAATATCTGAGGAAACACTACCCTCGAATTAGTGTTTTTAACATATGCAGAAGCAGTTTCTGTAAGGCTCTATGTTAAACAATGGCCCCCAAGGATATCTACTTTCTAATCCCTGGAAACTTTGTTAGTGCCTTATATGGAAAAAAGATAGGTAAATATTGCCTTATATACCAACAGATATAATTAAATTACAGATTTTGAGATGCGGAGATTAGCCTGTATTATTTGGATGGGCCCTAAATGTTTTCACATGCATCCTTATTAGAGAAAGGCCAAGGAAGATACTGTTGCAGAGGAAAAGGCGATGTGACAGAAGAGAGACCTTGAAGATTCTGTGCTTCTGGTTTTGAAAATAGAGGAAGTGTCCTTAAACTCAGTAATGTGAGGAATGTAGCACTAAAAGCTGGAAAAGGGAAGGAAAAGTTTTCTCCCCTACAGCCATCTAAAAAGAGGCACAGCCTGCCGAAACCTTGACTTTAGCTCAGTGACACTGATGTCTAACTTCTGGCCTCCAGAACCTTAAAAGAATAAATTATGTGGTTTTAAACCACTGTCTGTAGTAATTTGTTACAGAAGCCATAGGAAACGAATATAGGCTCTTTATTTTAATGACCTATAATAAAAGCTGACATCAAAGTACAAAAATGTGCATAAGTAATTTTGAAGTGAACATTATTTTGTAGAAGGTTGAGTGATACTGCCAAATTACAAAAGAAATGCAAACATAGGCTTTATAACTTAGAAATGGGAATTAATTTGTGTCCTTTAAAGTACCTCTTCTTCATATAGATTTGGGGTAGAAGAAGCTATTTATTCAAATGAAATTAAATGAAGACTGGAAAGTATAACTAATGGACTTCAACACAAATTAGATCAATGATATAATTTTTTAACTAAATACACATATACCCAAACTGCCTTAAGAGAACAAAAAAAGATTTTATCAGGAAGAATATGGAAGTTACCTGACTTCAACCATGGCTGGATCTAGGGGTTTTCATAATTTCATTGGGATTCTCTTTTCATCTTTCAATCTGCTTTCCCTGACAGAAGCCTATTTTAAAATGCAGAGCACCAAAGCCCTGATAACAGATCTACCAAAATGTGGCCATCAGGACAGTTATTCTACCATTTGTTGAGGCTAATAAAACAGTCCCGCTTATTGATCTCGCTGTTTCATTAAGCAGAAATGCCCCCAAGGACAGCTGCAGAGCAAAGAGGAACCAGACCAAGCATGGAAACAAATGAGGGATGTGTAAATAAAACTTGTCATCCCAGCATCTGGACACAATAATTAAACATCTTGGGATCTGGGGATTCAGTTTTTATTGGCATCAATTCAGCAAAGGTATTTCTGTATGCTTATGCCATAACTCAGAAACATTGCATTTTGATATCAAGAGGAAAAATGGACTTGACAATATAAGGTGCTGAAAATGAGAATCTAATAATAATAAATGAATGGCCAGACATAGGAGGAGGGATGATGCAATGTTTGACAACAAGCATGTTGGACCCAGGCAGATTTGCATTTTATTCCAAACCCTAGCATTTGTTGTCTGTGCTACCATAGGTAAGCCCTTGGACCTCCTCCAGTCTCAGTTTTTTAATATAGAAAGCGAACCTAAAAATAGTAATACCTCTTCATTGATTTGCTTGGAGAATTACATGAGAAAACATGTTGATTGCTTAGCAACCTTCCTGGAACATAACCAATGTTCAGTAACTGGTCATTATTAGTGGTATAAATTGTTAGTGGTCAGCATTAATAAATACAGTGTTCTTATCTCTAAAAAATAAGAGTTGGAGTATATGATATCAAAAGTTTTCTCAACGACTAACATTTTGCATCTCTACGATTTTAATGGTCTCTAAATCCTACATTTCCAAGTAGTTAGGAGGTGCAAAAGATTGGAACCATGCACATACGGCTGCATGAGTGGGTAATGCCTGCTGAGCATACACAGATGGTGAGAATCATTGCTTTCATCTCTGAGGTCCCTGGAAGTGGGAGAGGGCACTGTGTGAGTCTCTTCTACTCAGGCTCTACCCCTAGTGATGGGCTCTGGTATTCATTGCTATGCTTAATAAGTATCCAGTCCTTTTCTCCTTCTAATACTGGGGAGTCTGAATTCCATGACCCTTTTGTGACTGGGTGGCACCATATTATTATATCTGGCCAATGAGTTGTGCACAAAAGTGATGTGTCCGTTTGGAATTGGAGTATTTAATTACTTATGTGAAACTTTCCAGAATATATTTTCACTCTGTGATAGCAAATTTTAAGATAATGGCTTCTCAATTAGCACATTATTAGAGCAAGATGACACCAAGAAAAGCTCCCCGCATGATTTACATATAAATCTTGGTTATTTTAAGCCACTGAGATTTTTGAGGCTGTTCCTTATCATAACATAATTTATTATATCTTGACTGATACAGAAGTGTATGCCTAGAAGTGAGGTGACAACCCACAAAAAAAAGCCTAAAATAAGTGCCATTAGCTTAGGGGTCAGGTGGTGGGTGGGAAGGAAACTATTTTAAGGAGTTAGAATAGTTGCCATATTGTATGCTGGCAAAACATTTGGTAGAACTGATGTCTGTAATAACTTGGAAGTCCAATCATGTACTTAATGAAATTTTAGCAACAGGAAAGAGGTAGAAAAACAGAATGTCATTAGTATGTATTGCTTGCTGGTATCTGTGTTCAGCAAGGTATCAGAAAAAAAGAAGCGAGCAGAGAAATAAATTGGTCAGGTTTCAAGAAGGAACAAAATAGAATAAGGAGGGCTGGCAATTTTAGAAACTTCTAAGTATCTTGGAAACAATTACTTCTCAGCCTCAAATAATGACAAATAAAACTGAGAAACGCTTGGGAGGCTGAGGTGGGTGGATCACAAAGTCAAGAGATGGAGACCATCCTGACCAACATGTTGAAACCTTGCCTCTACTAAAAATACAAAAATTAGCTGGGTGTGGTGGTGTGCACCTGCAGTCCCAGTTACTCAAGAGGCTGGCTGAGGCAGGAGAATCGCTTGAACCCAGGAGGTGGGGGTTGCAGTGAGCCAAGATCATGCCACTGCACTCCAGCCTGGTGACAGAGCAAGACTCGGTCTCAAAAGAAAAAAAGAAAAAAGAAAATTGAGAAAGGCTTTGAATGACAAAAATTTAAAACAGATTTGCAGCAAGAGTCAAATCAAGGGTGTGACTACTCCGCTGACTATTTAAAAACCTCTGAATGAATTAAAGTAGCACCCAGCAAGTCCTTTCAGTTAGATAAAATGCCTCAAAGGGGAAAAAACGACTAACAGTGTGACTCCCCCATCAAAGCCAAACAAATGGAGAGGCAAAGGCATGGAGTAAGCTGGGAAAAAATATATCATACATGAGGATGAGTCTTGAAAAGAATTTTGAGTGTGACGATTGACAAATGGAACAGGGTAGAAACAAATATATATGAGTAACTTTCTACATGTTTAAGACAGTCATTTGACAAATGAATCTTTTTTTAGACTAAAGGGAACTGTGCTTGCTCAAAACATAAAATAACCTGTGGGCCCTCACCCTTCTACAGGTAAGAAGCAGATTAAGACGCGTACTCAGTCCCTAGGGAAGAAATACCTCAACACTCCATTTAGATCTGACCAAAACAGTGATGGAAAATGAATGATATTCCATAATATAAAGCCCTGGTCCATGCAGAAGACAAACAAGGGAGCTCTTCTTTCAAGCAGGATTGGAGCCTAGTCAAGGAATATATCTTTCCCCCATAGGTGGCCCTCAAAGTATCTGACAAGTAGGACAGGTGAACTGCCATAGATTGGTATATTTTGTATCTCTCATTGTTCCCATTTCCAAATGAAATTGTTTATTACAATTATCCTATTCCTGTTCTGCCATTGTTTACTGGGTTCACAGGACAGGGGATGGGTAATCTGAATCTGTCACCTGAGGGAAGCTTTGGGTGGCTTCTTTAAGGAGAGGGTGAGTATATTCTGCATGTGAGGAAGCTTAACCAAATATTGGTGACCAGAAGGGAAACTGAGGTAAACTGCTGCTCATTAATATCAAGTTATCCTCTCCTTTCTTTAACCATATACATGCAGAACTGAATTTCCTGGCTCTCTTGACTTTGAGAGGAGTCATGTGACTGTTTCCAGACAATAAATTGTCAGAAATGATGTGTGTTGCCTTTAGACAGGAGAATTTAATTATTTGTGTTCTATCCTTCAGAGCTCTCTTTCCTTCTGCACAAGGATTGTCCATTTCCAATCAGCTGAGTCCTAGAGTAAGGATGTCACTGAACAAACTGTCTTGCCAGCTTGTGATGTACTTGTAGTGTTAGTGAGAAAAACCTTTTTTTCTTTTGTTGTTGTTGTCATTTTTAAGCCACTAAGATTTGGAGGTTGTTGAAGTGCCCTACTCATATTGTCTCGGCATTAAGGATGCTAATAGCGTTCTACCACAAGCCCCTGCATTGCTGTGCTTAAAGATTCTTTTTTATATTATTAGTCCATGTGAGGCAGGCCAGACTAGTAGTATGTTGATTCCAAGAGGAGAACTCAGCCAGTGAAAAGTAAGCGTTGAATGACAAACCCACAAGCTTCCTTAATTTTCCAGGCCCCTATGAAGTGCTTTTTGTACAGTCTCCCAGAGATTTCCAGCAGGATTTGAGCCCCAGTTGCACATAGTGTTAACCTGCTCACTAATGTACCAGGATTGGCTTCATTCTCTTCCCTCTTTTACTGCTCTACTCCCACCTCTTGGGATATTTCTAGATAAACTTGCACTCAAATTCTTGGTTCAGGGTCTCCTGCAGGAACCAAAAGTATGACACCTTGGAGTTAATTAAGGTCATAGCTCAGGACCTATCAATCCTGAGCAGCACTCTTCTATTCTATACTTTATAGCACCACTGATGCTTAACTTTCGAGCACCAGGTACCATATCAGCCTGAGTCTTCTTCCATGCCAGCACATCTAAGATACCACGTTCTCTCTGATCCAGCCATTCTGTCCTATTCTACATGTTCTGCACCTCTTCCAGCCTGTTCTGGTTTGAAACTACTCCATCCTTCCTTTCCACAAACAATCAGAGAGTTTGAGTTTTATGAGAAGAATGTTGTGAATAGAACCATAGAAAATCTCAACATTTAAGGAACAAATAAAGATAGAAAAGATCTGCAATTAATCTGAAAAAGAAACAATTCCATAAAACTATGATACGAGAGATTTTCAAGAATTATGAAGTAGAGGAACTTGTAAATTGACTAGGTAAACCCTCTCCAAAAAATAAGCAGAATAACACTGTGTAAAATTGTTTAAAACAATAAATTTAGGGCTCAGGAAATGTAGACAACAAATTGAGAAACTGTGACTATTTGAAGAGTGACTGTTTGTGGTCTTCTTGGCTGTGCCATTTCTATCACGTCCATGCCTACTCTCTAGCACAGTAGTTTTAGTAGTGTGTGAATGCTTGGGAAACCAAGAATGTTTGCTGAGAAAGTGAGCATACTTGATCTGAGGAGTAGAATAGGATAGGTGAGTGACAGATTTATCAGCTAAAAGTGGTGAATTGGATAGAAACACATAGGAAAATCTTCATCTTTACTCTCCTAAGTTTGTAGTTCTGGTTGGGGAAAGTGGCATATCAACCAGTAGTTATTTAACAGAGAGACTCTGCAAATAAGAGAGCCACAGAAAAGCTGGACAAGTATTTCATATCCCTCACTGACCAAGCAACTGCATGTATGTGCAAAAATTGAGAGAGCCTATAAGACAGAAGAAGTCATGAGGGACTTAAAAATAGGCTGAATTTGAATGTACTCCCAAATCCATGCAAAATTCAACAAGCAGAGGATAGAAGCCTTGTGGGCTTGGGGTGATTGGGCACAATTTCTGCCTAAATTGTTGAGCAGAAACATCAACAGCCACACACTACAGTGAAGATAGATTTTGAAGTTTAAGTCTAGGCCAGTTACTTAAAAATATATATCTGTACAGAGCATTTTAGAGCACATATATAAAAATATATATCTGTACAGAGCACTGAAACTACTCTGTATGATATTATAATGTTGGATACATGACACTATACATTACACTATACATTTGTCCAAACTCATAGACCATATAACACCAAGTGTAAACTCTAATATAAATTATCAACTCTGGATGATAATGTGTCAATTTAGGTTCATCAGCTGGAACATTTGTACTGTACCACTATGATGGGGTATATTCATAATGTGGGAATCTATGCATGTGTGGGAACAGGGGGCATATGGAAAATATCTGTACTTTTTGCTCAATTTTGCTGTAAAATTAAAGCTCTAAAACATGAAATTTATTTTTTAAAAAGTCTTAGGAAAACAAATCAGAATTCAGAGTCAATACACTTTATTATTTAAAAGGTCTCATCTTCAGCCAAAAAAAAAAAAAAAAGACATTAAAGAAACTAGAAAGTATAACCCAACTCAAAAGGTGGGAGAAAACAATTAGAAATTGATGTTAAGTGGGCTGAGATATGGGCTTTTTAGTACACAAAGAATTTAGAAATACTATTATAAATATACCCAAAGTATTAAAGTAAACTGTGCTCAAAGAATTAAAGGAAAATATAATGACAATGACTCATCAGAGAACCTCAACAGAGAAATAGAGACTACATAAAATATAAATTCTAAAGTTGATAAGTACAATAAGTGAAATTAAAATTCACTAGATAGGTTAAAATTCAGATGGCAAAGAAAAAATTATTATGCAGGAAGGAAGATAAACAGGAGTTATCCACCATAAAGACTAGCAAGAAAAATACCAGAGGAAAATGAAGAGCTTTAGAGACCTATAAGACAATGTAATGGAAATCCCAAAAGAAGAAGTGAAGAGAAAGAGAATGTGACAGAAATGTAAAATATTAAATGGTTATATTAGGATGAAAGAACTAAAATTAATAAGTATCCAACTTTAGAAAAAGAAAAGCAAATCAAACCCAAATCAAAAAGAAGAATAAAAATACAAATATCAAAACTGGAAATCAATGAAACAGGAGAGGGGTGTAAAAGGAAATCAAAGCAATCAAAAGTTGGTTCTTTGAAAAGACCAATAAAATTCATGCAACTTTTTTGTTAGCAGTGAAGAAGTTAAGCTAAAAGATTTCATTTATATAAAGTTTAAAAATAGGTAAAACTGTCCACAGTTATAGAAGTAAGGCTAAAGATTGCCTTTCTGAATGATTGTGATAGTGACTGAAAAGAGGCATGAAGGAAAGCTTCTTAAGAGTCTGTAAATGTTTTATTTCTTGTTGTGGTTGGTGTGGGTTTTGGCTACATTTGATGTGTGCATGCTTTTAAAATTAATGGAGTTGTGTGCTTATGAATTGTGCACTTTTCTGCATGTGTGCTAAAATATTTAATTTGCTAAAATTACAAGGCACAGTGGATTGTTTTAAAGAAGAAATACAATTGAAAGAGAAGTAAAGAACTGGAAGAAATATGTGAATAAAAAAATTATACAGCATGCAACACCAGAGACAAAGAGATAGAAACATGAGTGTTAAAATGCAAAGAAAATGTATCAAATTGATGAAAACCTGATAACTATTATAGATACTGAATGTGTAGTTTTTAATCTGCCAACAAAGCAAGCACCAAGCCTAGACAGCTTTATAATATGTTACATCTGTCTTAAGAAAGAGAGAATACAATATAAATCTTCCATAAAAAATAAAGGGGGACATTGTACACATAAATCAAAAGGATATATGACATTGGAAACAGTAGAAAACAGTAGAGGAAATAAATGGACTATACACTGTGACAACTGGGAGTCGAATTTATGAAGTAACAAAGTTAAGCAGAAAAGGCAAAACAATCTCAGAACTAAAACACAATGTTGTTTCATGGTTTTCTCCAAATGTAAGTAACCTCATTGTTATTTTCCCAATATTGGCTGTTCTTAAGTATTACAGACAAATTTGTGACACTTCACTATAAGTCCAATAGTTAGGGTGAGAAAACCCTTATTTTTATTATTGAATTATTTCTGGACTCACTGTAGTTGTCATTGTTCAACCATTCTTTTCATCTCAGGTAAATATTTAATAAAGAATACTTCTGCAGTTGGTTTAATTGTAATTCCTCCCAGCATATTGTATCTGTAGTTCTGTGTGTTTAAGATAGTTTTCCCATTGTCATAATCATTCTGCAGTTTCTTTTTTATCTTCTTTGTGACACAGTCCTCTTGTGACCACAGGTTATGGTATCTTAGCTCTGATAGAGTTACTTGGACTGGTAAAATTTGTGACTTACAGTAAAGACTAATACAAATTTTATAAGCAGCCTACACCCTTCAATACATTTAAATAAGAAAAAGAAATGATAAGTAATTAATAGTTGAAGAAAAGATATATTCTGATTGAAGACTAGTGAGACAAGACAAGATTATATTTGTGTTTAAATTCCATGGCCTCACTACCTGTAGAGAAGAAAACAAGAAAATTAACTTGCTTTCATCTATGGGAGAAAAAGTCAAGTCTTCCATTATTGTGTTACATTTTTATTTGAAACAATTGTAACTTAGCTGTTTAAATAATTATTATGGGTTGCTTGCAAAACAGTTTAAAACCCTAGAACTGCCTCTCAGTTATTGCCCATTGAATTTTAATTAAATTAGGTTATATTTCAGTTCATGTAACTTAGTTACATGATGAGCCAATATCAAGTACAATATTAAAAAAGCTCATCACAAAATCTTGATGGTCTTTGCTAGTTCCTGTTGAATGGAAGAACTAATGCAGAGCTTCATAGGATATGCTTGTGTATACACATCAGGTAAGGCTATATCCTGATCGGTGCAACCTTGCAGAAAACACAGAGGAACTGCTCTTTGTGAGCCTAGCAGCTAAGCAAACAATCATTCTACTTCATAAAAGGGATGTGACATAATTGATCACAACTACCCTGAAGTTTATGGAGCCAATGTGTTTGCATAAGGGCAGTCATCTGAGCTCTGTTATAAATGAAACATCTACTGGGCTCTGGAGAACCCAAAAGCAAATAGCGAGACACAGGCATGCAAATTTAGGAATTACAGCAGGCACTTCACTTCCTAGTACAAAAACAGCAGAGCTAAATTCGTTTGTCTCAACCAATGGGCCAATAAATTTCTAAATCCTTTCAAGTTCTCAATGCTTTTATTTTTTTTTTAAATCTTTTTCTTTTTAATGTTTGTGGGTACATAGCATGTGGATATATTTATGGGGTATGTGTGATATTTTGATACAGGCATGCAATGTGTAATAATCACATCATGTAAAATGGGGTATCGCTCCCCTCAAGCATTTGTCCTTTGTGTTACAAACTATCCAATTATACTCTGTTAGTTGTTTCAAATGTACAGTTAAAGGCCTGAACGTGGTGGCTCACACCTTTAATCCCAGCATATTGGGAGGCTGAGGCAGGCAGATGACTTGAGATCTGGAATTAAAGACCAGCCTGGACAATATAGTGAAATCCCATCTCCACTAAAAATTTGAAAAATCAGCTGGGTGTGGTGGAGCACACCTGTAGTCCCAGCTAGTTGGAGGCTGAGGCAGGAGAATCACTTGAACCTGGGAGGTTGCAGTGAGCCGTGATTGTGCCACTCTACTCCAGCCTGGGTGACAGAGACTGTCTCAAGACAGCAACAACAAAATAAAAAATTAAATGTACAGTTATTATTGACTATAGTCACCCCATTGTGCTATCAAACACTAGATCTTCTTATTTCTAACTACTTGTTTTTTACCTATTAACAATTCTCACACTCCACCACTACCCTACCCTTCCCAACTTCTGGTAACCATCCTTCTACTCTCTATCCCAATATGTTCAATTATTTTAATTTTTTTAACTTTTATTTTCAGTTAGGAGTACAACTGAAGGTTTGTTACATAGGTAAACTTGTGTCATGGATGTTTGTTGTACAGATTATTTCACAGGGTTATAGTAAGCAAAACAGTGTGGTACTGGTAGAAAAAGAGACACATAGACCAATGGAACAGAATAGAGAACCCAGGAATAAGACCACAAACCTACAACTATCTAATCTTAGATAAAGCTGACGAACTGTTTTAATTTTTAACTCCCACAAACAAGTGAGAACATAAAAAGTTTGTCTCTCTGTCCCTGGCTTATTTCACTTAACATAATGACCTCTAGTTCCATCTATGTTGTTGCAAATGACAAAACCTCATTCTTTTTATGGCTGCATAGTACTCTATTGTGTATAAGTACCAGGTTTTCTTTATCCATTTATCTGTTGATAGACACTTAGGTTGCTTCCAAATCTCGACTATTGTAAAAAGTTCTGGAACAAACAGGGGAGTACAGATATCTCTTCAATATTCTACTTTCCTTTCTTTTGGGCATATATCCAACAGTGGGATTGCTGGATCATATGGTAGCTCTACTTTCAGTTTTTTGAAGAACCCCAAACTGTTCTCCATAGTGGTTATACTAACTTACATTCTCACCAAGAGTGTATGAGAGTTCCCTTTCTCCACATCTTCGCCAGTATTTGTTATTGCCTGATTTTCGGATAAAAGCCATTTTAACTGGGATGAGATGATATCTCATTGTAGGGTGGATTTGTATATCTCTGATGATCAGTGATGTTAAACACCTTTTCATATCCCTGCCTGCCATTTGAGAAATGTCTATACAAACCTTTGGCCCATTTTTTGATCAGATTATTAGATTTTTTCCTGAGCTCCTTATATATTCTGGTTATTAATCCCTTGTCAGATGGGTAGTCTGCAAATATTTCACCCCATTCTGTCGATTATCTTTTCTCTTTGTTGCTTGTTTTATTTGCTGTATAGAAGCTTTTTAACCTGATGTAATCTCATTTGTCCATTTTTGCTTTGGTTGCCTGTGCTTGTGGAGTGTTACTCAAATTTTTGCCCAGACCAATGTCCTGGAGAGTTTCCCCAATGTTTCCTTAGAGTGCTTTCATAGTTTGAGATATTATATTTAAGACTTTAATCCATTTTTATTTGATTTTTGTATAAGGAGAGAGATAGGGCTCAAGTTTCATTCTTCTGCATATGGATATCCAGTTTTCCTAGCACCATTTATTGAAGAGATTGTGTTCTCCTCAATGTATGTTCTTGGCACCTTTGTCAAAAATGAGTTCACTGTAGGTGTGTGGATTTGTTTCTGGGTTCTCTATTCTGTTCCATTGGTCTATGTGTATGTTTCTATGACAGTGCCGTGTTATTTTGGTTACTATATCTCTATAGTATAAAATCAGGTAATGCAATTCTGCAGTTTTGTTCTTTTTGCTCAGGATAGCTTTGGCTATTCTGGGCTTTTTGAGATTCTGTATAAATTTTAGAATTGTTGTTTTTCTTTCTGTGAAGAATATCATTGGTATTTTGATGGGGATTGCATTGAATCTGCAGATTACTTTGGGTAGTATAGCTATTTTAACAATATTGATTCCTCCAATCCCTGAACATAAAATATCTTTCCCTTTTTTGTGTCTTCTTCAACTTCTTTCATAAGTGTTTTATAGTTTTTATTGTAGAGATTTTTAAATTCTTTGGTTAATTCTCAAGTATTTAATTTTATTTGTGGCTATGAAAACTGGGATTACTTTTTAATTTCTTTTTCAGATTATTTGCTATTGGTATATAGAAATGTTACTGATTTTTGTATGTTGATTTTCTATCCTATAATTTTATTGAATTTGTTTATCAGTTCTAATAGTTTTTTGGTGGAATCTAGGCTTCCCCAAATATAAGATCATATCTGTGAAGGGGCTAATTTGACTTTTTAATTTCCAATTTGGATGCCCTTTATTATTTTTATGTTGTCTGATTGCTTAGCTAAGACTTCCAGTATTATGTTGAATAACAGCAGTGAGAGTAGGCAGTCTTCTTGTGTTCCAGATGTAAGAGGGAAGGCTTTCGGTTTTATCCCATTCATTATGATATTAGCTATAGGTCTGTCATATATGGCTTTTATTATGTTGAGATATTTTCCTTTTATACTCAGTTTTTTTGAGAATTTTTAATTATGAAAGGATGTTGAACTTCATCAAATGCTTTTTCAACATTAATTGAAATGATCATATGGTTTTGCTCCCTCATTCCCTTGATATGATGTATCACATTGATTAATTTGTTTATGTTGAGTCATCCTTGCATCCCTGGGATAAATCCCATTTGCTCATGATGAATGGTTTTGTAAATATTTTGTTGAATTCAATCTGCTAGTATTCTGTTGAGGATTTTTGTGTCAATGTTTATCAGAGATAATGGCCTGTAGTTTTCCTTTTTTGATGTGTCTTTTTCTGGTTTTGGTAGCGGGATAATATTACCCTTATAGAATGAGTTTCAAAGTATTTCCCTTTCCTCTATTTTCAAGGACAGTTAGAGTAAGATTGGCATTAGTTCTTTTTAAAATATTTGGTAGAATTTAGCAGTGAAGCTATTAGATCCCAGGCCTTTCTTTACTGGGAGACTTTTTAGTATGGCTTTGATTTCATTACTTGTTATTTTTCTGTTCATGTTTTCTTTATGGTTCAGTCTTGTTGATTCTATGTGTTTGTATGTGTTTATCCATTTCTTCCAGATTTTCCAGTTTGTTGGCATATAGTTGCTTGCACTAATAATCCTCTGAATTTCTGTGGTATCAGTTGTAATGTCTCCTTTTTCATTTCTGATTTTATTTATTTGGGTCTTCTCTCTTTTTTGCTTAATTAGTCTTGCTAAATGTTTATCAATTTTGTTTATCTTTTTAAAAAAACCACCTTTTTCTTTCATGGATCTTTTGTCTTTTTTATTTCAAATTTATTTATTTATGCTCTGATCTTATTTCTTCTACTAATTTTGGGTTTGGTTTGCTGTTGCTTTTCTAGTTCTTTAACATATATCATTAGGTTATTTGAAGTTTTTCTTTTTTGTGTAGCCAGTTATAGCTATGAATTTTCTTCTTTATACTGTTTTTGCTGTATCCCTTAGGTTTTGGTATGTTGTGTTGCTATTATTATTTGCTTCAAGAAATATATCAATTTCTTTCTTAATTTCTTCATTGACCCACTTATTATTCGGAAGCATATTGTTTAATTTCCAAGTGTTTGCATAGTTTCCAAAATTATTCTTGTTATTGATTTCTAGTTTTATTTCATTGTGGTCAACAGGCTGGAGTACAGTGGCGCAATCCAGCTCCCTGCAACCTCCATCTCCCGAATAGTTCAAGCGATTCCCCTGCCTCAGCCTCCCAAGTAGCTGGGATTACAGGCATGACCAGCTAATTTTTTGTATTTCAGTAGAGACAGGGTTTCACCATGTTGGCCAAGATGGTCTCGATCTCCTGACCTCATGATCCGCCCACCTCAGCTCCCAAAGTGCTGGAATTACAGGTGTGAGCCACCGCACCCAACCTGTGAATGTTTTAAGACTTATTTTGTTACCTAACATATGGTCTATCCTTGAGAAAGATTTATGTGCTGAGGAAAAGAATGTGTATCTACAACCATTGGATGTAATGTTCTGTAGTTCTGTAAGTATCTATTAGGTCCATTTGCCCTTTAGTGTAGATTAAGTCCAATGTTTCATTTTTGATTTTTTTTGTCTGAGAGATTTGTTCAGTGCTGAAAGTGAGTGTTGAAGTCTCCAGCTATTACTGTATTGGAGTATTCTCTTTAGTTCTAATATATGCTGTATATATCTGAGTGCTCCAGTGTTAGGTGAATATAAATATTTAAAATCATTATATCCTCTTGCTGAGTTGACCCCTTTATTATATAGTGACCTCCTTTGTCTCTTCTTATAGTGTTTGTCTTGAAATGTATTTTGTCTGACAGTATAGCTACTCTTGTTCTTTTTTAATTTCCATTGCCATGGAGTATCTTTAAATTCCCATCTTGAATTTCTTTGAGTTTCTTCAAAAACAGCTATTTTGAATTCTCTCTCTGAAAGGTCATATACCTTTCTGTCTTCAGGATTGGTCTCTGGTGCCTTATTTAGTCTATTTGGTAAGGTCATGTTTTCCTGGATGGTGTTGATGCTTGTAGATGTTCTTCACTGTCTGGCAATTGGAGAGTTAAGTATTTATTGTAACTTTTACAGTCTGGGTTTATTTGTGCCTGTCCTTGAGACAGCTTTCCAGACATTCAAAGGGACTTGGGTCCCAAGCCCAATAACACTGTGATTTTTGCAGATTCATAGAGGTGCCATACCATAGAGGATAAGATCCAAGATACTATCCAGGATCTTATCCAACATATAGTCTTGGGTAAGATCTGGAAGAATTTTCTGGATTACCAGGCAGAGACTCTTGTTCTTTTCCCTTACTCACTCTCAAATATATAAAATCTCTCTCTCTGTGCCCCACCTAGAACTGGGGGTGTGGTAATGCAAGCACCCCCGTGGCCACCACCACTGGAACTGTGCAGGGTCAGATCTTAAGCCAGCATAGCGCTGGGACTTGTTCAAGGCCCTTTCTTTCAGGGTGGCAAGTTCACCCAGGTCCTAGGCATTCCAGAGGTGCTGTCTGGGAGCCAGAGATTAGATTTTAAAAACTTAGCAATTTAACTGATGTTGTATTCTACTGTGGCTAAGCTGGCACTCAAACCACAATATGAAGTCCTTCCTGCTTTTCTCTTCCCTTACTACAGGCACAGCAGTCTCTCCCTGTGGCTACCACTACTGCCAGTCCATGGGGGATTCTGCCAGGTCACACTGATGTTCACTAAAAGCCCAAGGGCTTTTCTGTCAGCTTATAGTGATTGCTGCCAGGCCTGGGACTCATTCTTCAGGAGAGTGAGCTCCCCTCTGGCCCAGGGAGATCTAGAAATGCTAGTTGAGAGCCTAGAGACAGACTGGCTGACCCTAAGGGCCTGCTTGTTGCTCTATCCCACTGTGGCTCAGCTGGTATCTAGTTTTTGGTTCTTGTGAGCCTTTTTGTGTGCAGGTAGTTGTTAAAATTCAGTGTTCTAGTGGGGGGATAGGGGGTGAAGGGGACAAACAGCATAAGCTTCTGTTACACGGTCTTGCTCCATCCCTCACAGTGCTGCTTACATCCTTACTTTTTTCTTCATTTTTCTGCCATCATCCTAGATTAGGCCTTCATTACCTTTTCTTTGAATTATTGGTTTGGAATATGAGAGACAGCCATGTTCCTGACATTGCTGCCTCTATTCTTGATTCTAAACTTCCCTCCACACAACTGCTGTATTATCTTATTAAAGTTCATGCTCCACGTTCTGACCACTCTATATCTGTCCCCAAAAACTTTCCATGATTTCCTGATGACTCTTTTTATTCTTTCATGCGATATCTTCACATTCTATTATAATCTCTCACTATTCTGTATTCTCCCCAAACTGGATTACTTACAGCTTGAATGTGCCTGAAACTTCCTTTTCTCTTTTGCAAATCAAAAAATACCCTACTCACCCTTTCAGACTCATTTCACATGACTTCTTTGTCTGTTTCTTTCCCTGAAAGATTCCAAAGTCCAGCCTAGCTTATCTCTCCTACTGTGAAGCTGACCATATTGTATTCTAGTTATTTATACATGTGTCTATCTCTGTTTCTAAAAGTGAGCACCTTGAATTCACAAGCTGCCTCATTCATTGGAATCACCAGTATGTAGCACATTGCCTAGCAAATAATACGTATTTAATAAATGTTTACTCAATTAATTTGCTGTATCTGAAAATACTTCCTATGCTGGGTGAACTTCCCACCCTAAGAATCTGTATGGGAAATATAATCTATTTTTATATATTGAAGTTGAAATTGACTTTATTTCCCAGTTCACACTGATACCACAGTATGGCCTATGACTCAGATTCCACTAATCTGAGACTCACTCTGGACTTCAAAAGGAGAAAGAGTTGGAAAAAACTTTCTCTGAGAGCCATGGGTTATATACAAGATCTGGTTTTGAGGATAGCAGTGGCAATTGTGCCTGCTGCAGCCATATATATTTTGCCATGCCAAATGTGCTGAGGCTGTTTGTAGTATGATTTGCCGTTGCCTCTTAGCTTGGCCCTTCAGCCTTCCCAGAGATTCTCTGCCTGATCCATTTCTGTACACTTAAATTGTGCAAAATCAGTTTCTGTTCTTGCAACAAAAGAACCCTTACTGATACAGAAATCCTACTACTTCTTGCCCTGGCAGCTTTGCTCAAGTCCTCTGTGTTTGGACTCTGCCTATAAATTCTGGCCTGTCCTTAAAAAATCAATCCAAAAGGCCATTCTCTTCATGTATTTATATCGGTCTTGATTCTTTCAGTTGGATGTTTCTCTCTCTCATTGGAACCTCAAAACATTGGTTTCTTTAATATGACATACAGTTTTATGCCCTTACCTTACATCTGTTTTGAGTGTTAAGATTGGGTTTTACCTAATAGTGTGCTAATAAGTAATGAACAACTGTCTCTCTGGAGGAAAAAAATGTATGTCTATCTATACATATAAAAAATAGCTATATATCTATAAATAGATAAAGATATATAGAGAGATATGTGCTTATATATACACACTTGTATATATACATATAAGTTTATTATAAATTTTACTGATGTATAGAGTATATGACAAATAATCTACAAACAATAAAATACACAACTTTATTACGAATTTCATATTGCCTATTCTCAAAAGTACTTTGATTTTTGCCAAACTTTGATTTTTGTAGTTTGTATCCATAACCAAACTACACTTGCAATTGACAAACAAGTGTTATTTCTATTTTTTTTTTTTTTGCTTTTTGTGAGAACAAAGTTTAGTTTCTTAGCAATTTGCAAGAATACAACACATTACTATTAACTATAGTTACTATGTTGTACAATAGATTTCATAAACTTATTCTGCCTGTTTCACTTGAATTTTGTATCCTTTGACCAACATCTCTAGAATCTCCACCTCCTATCCTCAAACCCCGGTGACCACTATTCTACTCTCTACTGTTATGAGTTCAACTTTTTAAAATTCTACATGTAAGTACAATCATATGGTATCTGTGTTTCTGTGCTTGACTTATTTCACTTAACCTAATGTCCTTCAGATGCATCCGTGTTGTCACAAATGACCAGATTTCCTTTTTTCTTAAGGCTGAATAGTGTTCCACTGTGTATGTATGCCACATTTTATTCATCCATTTATTCGATGATGGACACAAGTTGATTCTGTATCTTGGCTATTGTGAATAATGCTGCAAGGAATGCAGGAGTGCACATACCTCTTTGACAAACTAATTTCATTTCCTTTGGGTTTATTTCCAGAAGTAGGATTGCTAGATCAGACCAAGTGTCTTTCTGACATTTGCTATTTTGTGTTAGTAAGCAAAAAAAACATGAAACAAGGTAGATGTATGTGAGAACTTATTTTTCAATGATATGAATGACTTCTTTGCTGATTTGGGTAATAGTTTAGAATAATATTTTCTCAATCTTTTGTGCTATTTACAATGTATCAGTTACAGACATGACATAATTTCAAGGTTAATCTGCATCATAACATTTTCTTCATTACTTTCTTAAATCTGGACAGTCAAAAATCAATAAATCACACCCTAATTTGTTGTGTTTGCCTATTTCCATGGTGTAAACACTCCCACCCTGGCTGATTTTAAACTATTGACATAATGTCACTCAATACAACATTGGGAAGAGACGCATAGTAGCACACTTCTATTTTCACTATAGAGATTCAATAGCTATAAATAACCTCAAGAACACAGATAATAGTAAAATCTAGAAAAATGATTAGGAAATGATTTTTAAATTTTTTTAAATATAACTTATTTATAAGTTTAAATAATTTAATTTTTTATAGTGATTGTGTTTAACCAGCTCACAAAACTTGAAAACTTAGCAATTGACTCATGAGATTAAGTTAGCTTCAACATACCAATGAATTATTGTTGTTTCAGACACTGTACAAGATACCAAGGGGATGTAGAGGGAATATAGAGTAGATGCCTGATAAATTTTCACTGATTTAAATAGTGTGATGATTTGGCACATACCAGAGCTCATCCTCTTTAGTCCATGCCTAAAGAGAACATTTTCAAAGGCAACTACAAAGTCTGAATTTACCTGAGGCCCTGTGACCTGAGGAGTGGGGCAGGTGCTCATGTCATTAACTGCCTGGGAGATTACACAGAGAGAAAAAAAGAAAAAGGTTTTCTCATTAGTTATCCAAAAACCAATACAACCACCAGGTTTTCTGCAAATAGAGTAATGTATTGGCCTTGTATCCTTGAATAACTCCTGATAGTTACATGTGCCTTGGATTTTCTTGACACTATTTCTAAATTATCACTCAGAGTGCAAAATACCACAGGCCCCAGATATCTGGATTGGGAGAATTCAAAGGACCATATATAAGGGTTAAAATTTTGCAATCAAGTAGACCTATGTTAAAATCCTTATTTTACTCTTACAAGTTTTGTGCTCTTAGGTAAGTCATTTAACCTGAGTGAGCTTCCTCACTTACTAAATGAGAATGATACTATTGGCTATTGTAAGTAATCAATAAGAAAAAAGAGCACTGCAGTGTCCTCTTACCCCATCTCCACCCACACACACACTCACCAAAACACTGCTTTCATTAAGGGAGAAAATGTATTTCTAACTCACAGTGATCTCTTCTCTTCCTCACTTCTTATAGCGCTTTATTGTCTGGCTGCTATATTTTTTCATTTAATTATATCTAGTTATACACTGTTAACTGTTTAATATTTGCGTATCTTGTTTTACCACTTGTTTATCCTCCTTACCACTTCATATTACATGTCTAGCCCAAGCTAGATTGTAAACTAATGAGGGTTGGGATCTTAATATAATTTTTATGGATTTTTTTCACCAGTTTAAAATGTCTAGCAAAAGTTGAGACATATAGGCATTAATAATTATCTGAAGAAGTTTGGTTCCCTAATTCTGGGATAGAAATAAAAATTTTCCTAAATAAATACTTAGGTTTCACAGATTAGAGTGTGGACTCAGAGATTATCCAGCCTCATTCCCAAAGAAACTGGATTTATTCATAACTGGAGGTAATAAGTTTGGATAAGAGATTGTCTTATTTGCTTCATTAACCAACAAGTTAGTAGTATAGCAGAATATAATGGCCCCAGCTCCAGGTCTTTTTTTATGTGGCAACTAAACCACATCATCATAGAGGCAATGACCCAACACAGATTTTCAAGAAAGCCAAATGAGTATTTTCTTCACCTTTCCCCTTTTCACCATCATCTTTCCTAAATAATCTAATATCAAGAAGAATTTAAAACAATAATCAGCACTTCATTGGAAGATGTGAATGAGAAGCAGTGTTCTATAAAAGGAAAGACTTTCTGGTGGTCCTTTGCATTAATTTTTAAAATTTAAACTCAATATGATAAGCTTGATAGTAAAAATAAAATGTACATATAGTCCATTTGAAACAATTATCTATGGTTCCAATAGATTTTCTTTCTTTTATTTTTTTAATTATACTTTAACTTCTAGGGTACATGTGCACAACATGCAGGTTTGTTACATATGTATACATGTGCCATGTTGGTGTGCTGCACCCATCAACTTGTCATTTACATCAGGTATAACTCCCAATGCCATCCTTCCCCGCTCCCCACTCTCCACAATAGGCCCCGGTGTGTGATGTTCCCCTTCCTGTGTTCAAGTGATCTCATTGTTCAGTTCCCACCTGAGTGAGAACATGCGGTGTTTGGTTTTCTGTTCTTGTGATAGTTTGCTGAGAATGATGGTTTCCAGCTGCATCCATGTCCCTACAAAGGACACAAACTCATCCTTTTTTATGGCTGCTTAGAGTCAGCCCAAATGTCCATCAGTGATAGACTGGATTAAGAAAATGTGGCACATATACACCATGGAATACTATCCAATAGATTTTCAAAGGCAACTACAAAGTCTCAATAGTTCAAGCCATGTTCCTGAGCATCTTCAAAAAATTTAAAGTCACATTCTTTGTTATTAAAGTGTATGTACAAATTTGCAAGGCCAAATTCATCTAGTTTTCTCATCAAGCTTCACAACCTTTATTATTTTATCCATCAACCTTCATGACCTTGAATTTGGCAATACATTCTAAGATATGACACCAAAACATGAGCAACAAAAGAAGAAATGTAGATAAATTGGACATTATCAAAATTAACTTTTTTCATCAAAGGACATCAGGTCAATGAAATGACATTGTTGTAAAAGTCGTATTCTGAAGACATGCCTGCCTCTCTCTGGTATGTTTATAGGAGTGGAATTGCTAAGTCATGGGATAGATGTATGTTTAATGTTATAAGAATCTGGAAAATAGTTCATCAAAGTGGTTGTACCTTTCCACATTCCCACCAATAATGTTTGGAAGTTTTAATAGCTATGCATCCTCGTCAGTATTTGGTGTTGTCAGACTTTGATTTTAGTCTTCAAGTGGTTATGGAATGATTTCACATTATAGCTTTGTGTTGCATTTATCTGATGATACATGATGTTGAACATCTTTTCATGTGCTTAGTGGCCATTCTTTTGTTTTCTTTGGTTAAATGTTTGAGATTTTTGCTCAAAAAAAAGTTGAAGTTTTGTATTGTAGTGAAAAACCATATGTAATGTAAAACTTTGTTCTTATGTCTCAAGATTGTTTCAAGATTTATATGAAGTTGAAATGGGCCCCAAATAACCACTGGGGTCCATTTCAACTCTATATAAATTTGAATTTGACTTTTCCATTTCTGTAATAAGACTGTTGGAATTTTCATGTAGAAATTGCATTGAATCTGTAGATAGCTTTAGGAAGTATTGACATCTTAATAATATTAAGTCTTCCTACTCATGAATACAGGATGTCTTTGTATTTATTCAGGGCTCCTTTAGGTTATTTGAGCAATATTTTGTAGTTTTCAGTGTATATCTCCTTGGTCAAATTTATTCCTAGCTATTTTATCTTTTCACATACGATTTCAATGGAATTGTTTTCTTCATTTTCTTTTTTGGGTTCTTTATTGCAAATGTACAGCAACACAACTAATATTTGTGTAATGATCTTGTACCCTACAACTTTGTTGAATTCATTTATTAGCTTTAGTAGCTTTATTGTGGATTATTTGGGATTTCTTACATATAGGACCATGTCATATGTAAATAGAGATAGTTTTACTTCCTTCTTTTCAACATAAATGGCTTTTCTTTCTTTTCTTTGCCTAATTGCTCTGGCTAGAACTTCCAGTACAACGTTGAACAGCATTAGTCAATGTGGGTATCCTTGTTATGTTTCTAATTAGGGGCAAAGCTTTTAGTCTTTAACCATTGAGTTTAATGTTAGCTGAGAGGTTTTTTTTCTTTAAATAAATTCCCTTTATTGTGTTCAGAAAGTTTACTTATATTCCTGGTTTCCTGAGAGTTTTTTTAATGATAAAAGAGCATTGGATATTGTCAAATGTCTTTTTTGTATCAATTAAGATTATCACGTGCTTTTCCCCTACTCTTTCTACTATTAATGTAATGTGATACATTGATTGATTTTCATACATTGGATGATCCTTGAATTCCTGAGATAAATCCCATTTGGCTACAGTGTACAATCCCTTTAATATACTATTGAGTTCAGTTTGGTAGTATTTTGTTAAGAACTTTTACATCTATACTCATAAGTGTTACTCATCTATAATTTTATTTTCTTGTGATGTCCTTATCTGGCTTTGATGTTAGAGTAATGTGGGCCTCATAAATTAGTTAGAAAGTGTTCCTGCCTCTTCAGTTTGTTAGAAGAGCTTAAGAAAGACTTGTGGTGGGTAGGCTATTAATTGTTGCCTCAATTTCAGAGCCTGCTATTGGTCTATTCAGGGATTCAACTTCTTCCTGGTTTAGTCTTGGGAGAGTG
>NW_012120709.1:15817676-15915458 GCF_000951035.1 Colobus angolensis palliatus | reverse complement strand
TACATATGTAACAAACCTGCACGTTATGCACATGTACCCTAGAACTTAAAGTATAATAAAATAAATAAATAAATAAATAAATAAATAAAGACTTGTGTTAATTTTTTTAAGTGTTTGATAGTAATTTATCAATGAAATCATCTGGTTCTGGACTCTGTTAGGAGGTTTTTGATGACCAATTTTATTTCTTTATTTGTTATAGATCTACTGAGATTTTCCTTTGCTTTTTTAATCTGTTTAGGTAGTTTGTGTATTTTTGGGAATTTGTTTCATCCAGGTTATCTAATTTATTGGTGTATAACTGTTCATAGTATTCTCTTTTAACCCTCTTTATTTCTTAAGTCCCTACTTTCATTTCTGATTTTAGTTATTTGGGTCTTCTCTCTTTTTAATTTTACAGTCCAGCTAATAGTTTGCCAGTTTTGTTGATCTTTTTGCTTTTACTGAATTGTCTCTACTATTTTTCATTCTCTGCTCTAATCTTTATTATTTCCTCCCTTCTGCTAGTCTTGGGTTTGCTTTGTTCTTTTTTTAGTCCTTCAAGTTGTAAAGTTAAGTTGCTGATTTGAGGTCTTTCTTCCTTTCTAATATGTTGATAACTATACATTTCCATCTTAGCATTGCTTTTATATATATTCCGTAAGTTTTGGTATGTTGTGTTATGTAGTATTTTCACTTTCACTTTATTCAAAGTGTTGTTTTAACTTCCCTTGAGACTTCCTATGTGATTCACTTGTTATTTGGAAGTGTATTATTTAACTTTCCTGTATTTTGAGATTGTCCAGCTATTTTTCTGTTGTTGATTTCTAGTTCAAGTCCATTGTGATCTGAGAAAATACTTTGTATAATTTCTATTCTTTTAAATTTAAGTTGTGTTTTATAGCAGAGAATGTGGTCTGTCTTGTTTAATGATCTATGTGAGCACTAGAGGTGAAAGAATATTCCTCTGGGGGAAGAGTATTCTATAAATATCAATTAGATCAAGTTGATTACTAGCACTGATCAGATCAACTGTATTTTTATTTTTTTAATCAACATGATCTATCAATTACAGAAAGAGGGTTTTTGATAGTTCCAACTATGATAGCAGATTTGTCTTTTTCTCTTTTCAGTTCTATCAATTTTTGCCTCATGCACTTAGACACAATGCTGTTGGGTGCATATGTGTTTAAGATTATTTCTTCTTGGAGAATTTGCCTTTTATCATTATATAATCTCTTATTTGTGATAATTTTCCTTGTTCTGAAGTCTGCTTTGTCTAAATTAGGGCCACTCTAGCTTTCTTTTGATAGTGTCAGAGTGTTAGTTCATCTTTCCCCATCCTTTTAGTTTTAGCCCGTCTCTATAATTAAACTGGGTTTCTTGTAGACAAAACACAGTTTTGTCATATTTTATCCATTTTGTCAATCTGTCTTTTCATTGCTCTATTTAAATCATTTACATTAAAAGTGATTATTAATATAGTTGTATTATTATCTACAATTTTTGTAAATGCTTTCTGTTTGTGGGATTTATCTTTTGTCCCCTCTTTTTCTGTCTTTTCCAGTTTTATTTGAACATTTTATATAATTTCATTTTGAGGACTAAACTCTGATATTTTTTAGTGTTTTACCATTTTATAAACAATATAAAAATCTTACAACAAAGTACAAAACAGTATCCTTCTCCACTTTATGTACTATAGTTGTCATATATATTACTTTTGTCTATATAAACCCTAAAACACATGAATGCAGTTATTTTAAACAGTCAATATTTGTATAATTAAATAAAATAGTCTTTTATATGTTCTGACATATTTATCATTGTAAGTTTTTATTACTCGTTTCTGAATCTCTGTCCTCCCATCTGAGGTAAAATATTGCTTTACTCCATTGTTCGTGTCTTCAGGGATTCTAGTTACACATTTGTCAGACTATTGACAGAGTTACACGGTATTCCTTTGTTGGTTTTAGACATGCTTTTAGCTATTTGTGCTTCAGTTTGTATAATGTCTATTATACATTATGCAATGAACCTTTCTTCTTATATATCTATTGTACTATTCACTATATCCAACACATTCTTAACTTCAGATATAGCACTTTTCACTTCCAAAATATTTATTATATTCTTCTCAGAGAACCAATTTCTCCAATCAACTTATTAATAATGTATCTATTTTGTCGTTGTTTTCCTTTATTTTATTTAACATATATAATATTTTTTATTTAACATATATAATAACTTAGTTTTCATTCACCTGATTGCAAATGATCTTAAGGTAAGACCTACCTCTGTGTGTTCCAGTAGATCTGTAAGCATTAACATACTATAGACTTCTTCCTCTGCCTACCCAATTCAGACCCATGATCCATTCCTCTATGCTCAGACTCAGCACATGGCCCAGATGATGAAAGAAGCCACCAATCTCTGTTACCGAGAAAGGGCTTTTCCTATACCTACATTTAGTTTCTTTATAATATTTTCATCCACAGCTGTCTGATGTCTTTAATCTTTTTATTTTTAAAATTTGTATTTGTTTTCTTAATGGATAGGGTGGAAATGACGATTTGCTGTTGCCTTCTAGGTTCTTTTTTAAAATTATTATTATACTTTAAGTTCTGGGATACATGTGCAGAATGAGTTTGTTACCTAGGTATGTGTGCCATGGTGGTTTTCTGCACCCATCAACCTGACATATACATTAGGCATTTCTCCTAATACTATTCCTCCCCTTGCCCCCCACCCCTCGACAGGCCCCAGTATGTGATGTTCCCCTCCCTGTCTCCATGTGTTCTCATTGTTCAACTCCTACTTAAGAGTGAGAACATGTGGCATTTGGTTTTCTGTTCCTGTGTTAGTTTGCTGAAAATGATGGTTTCCAGCTTCATCCATGTCCCTGCAAAGGACATGAACTCATCTTTTTTTGTGGCTGTATAGTATTCCATGGTGTATATGTGCCACATTTTCTTTATCCAGTCTGTCATTGAAAGGCATTTGGGTTGGTTCCAAGTCCTTGCTATTGTGAATAGTGCCACAATAGACATACGTGTGCATGTGTCTTTAAAGTAGAACGATTTATAATCCTTTGGGTATATACCCAGTAATGTGGTTGCTGGGTCAGATGGTATTTCTAGTTCTAGATCCTTGAGGAATCACCACACTGTCTTCCACAATGGTCGGACTAATTTACACTCCCACCAACAGTGTAAAAGTGTTCCTATTTTTCCACATCCTCTCCAGCATCTGTTGTTTCCTTACTTTTTAAGGATTGCTCTTCTAACTGATGTGAGATGGTATCTCATTTGCATTTCTCTCATGACCAGTGATGATGAGCTTTTTTCATGTTTTTTGGCCACATAAATGTCTTCTTTTGGAAGGTGTTCATATCGTTCGCCCAGTTTTTGATGGTATTGTTTGTTTTTTTCTTGTAAATTTGTTTAAGTTCCTTGTAGATTATGGATATTAGCCCTTTGTCATATGGATAGATTGCAAAAATGTTCCCCCATTCTGTAGGTTTCCTGTTCACTCTGATGATCGTTTCTTTTGCAGTGCAGAAGCTCTTTAGTTTGATTAGATCCCATTTGTCAATTTTGGCTTTTATTGCCATTGCTTTTGGTGTTTTAGTCATGAAGTCTTTGCCAATGCCTATGTTTTGAAGGGTATTGCCTAGGCTTTTTTCTAGGGTTTTCATGGTTTGGGGTTTTACTTTTAAGTCTTTAATCCATCTTGAGTTAATTTTTGTATAAGGTGTAAGGAAGGGGTCCAGTTTCAGTTTTCTGCATATGGCTAGCCAGTTTTCCCAACACGATTTATTAAATAGGAAATCCTTTCCCTATTGCTTGTTTTCATCAGGTTTGTCAAAAATCAGATGGGTGTAGATGCGTAATGTAACTTCTGAGGCCTCTGTTCTGTTGCATTGGTCTATATATCTGTTTTGATACTGGTACCATGCTGTTTTGGTTACTGTGGCCTTGTAGTATAGTTTGAAGTCAGATAGCATGATGCTTCCAGTTTTGTTCTTTTTGCTTTGGACTGTCTTGGCTATATGGGCTCTTTTTTGGTTCCCTGTGAAATTTAAAGTAGTTTTTCCTAATTCTGTGAAGAAAGTCAGTGGTAGCTTGATGGGGATAGCATTGAATCTCTAAATTACTTTAGGCAGTATGGCCATTTTCATGATATTGATTCTTCCTATCCACGAGCATGGAATGTTTTTCCATTTGTTTGTGTCCTCTTTTATTTCCTTGAGCAGTGGTTTATAGTTGTCCTTGAAGAGGTCCTTCACATCCCTTGTAAGTTGTATTCCTAGGTATTTTATTCTCTTTGTAGCAATTGTGAATGGGAGTTAACTCATGATTTGGCTCTCTGTTTGTCTATTATTGGTGTATAGGAATGCTTGTGATTTTTGCACATTGTTTTTTTATCCTGAGACTTTACTGAAGTTGCTTATCAGATTAAGGAGTAAAAACAATCATAGTTATTTTATATTCTGTTGGATAATGCAACTACCGTACCAGCTCTGGTTCTGCTTTTATTCATTGTTTTCTTTCTTTTCCATGGGTCATTTATTGATATGAGACTGATGACTTTCTGGAGTTCTCATTATGATTTACAGTTGAGCCACCAGCTTTGTTAACCATCGGAGATCACCTTTTCCGCATTATATCTCACTGTCAGGTTATTAAGTAACTAGAGAATTCTAATTGCTCTCTGGTGCCTTGTGACAGGTAACTTTCTGTACCTTGTGAATCTCCCTCTTCCCTACTGGCCTGCACCCAGTCTTTAGAGCACAGCCACCTTGCATTTGATAAAGGTCTTTAAATGACTCAAAGGCAGTTCTCTCAGCTCTCTTGCTCTTTCCCCAGGCCTTTGATAGCTAAATTCCTCAAGGGCCTCAGATGGATTTCTCTCACGTTGTATGCCCTTTCCCTCTTACAAAGAGTGGATAACTTGCATTTGAAGTAAATCTCCATGTGCTTCAGAGGGTGCCTCTTTCAGTTCTACTGTTCTATTTCCAGCCTGTAGTACACTATCCCAGAGACCTATGTGAATCCCTGAGACAGAGTTGGAGGGTGGGTGCAAGTTCACTCAGTGGCTGGGGCTCCTTAGAATTATGATCTTTCATGCCTGTCTACATGTTTTTGAGTTTCTTAAAGTTTCAGCTAGTTTCTCATTAAAAAAAAAAAAATCAATGGCAGATTCCTCCTCATAATACTCCATCTGGGATGAGACTAGCCATGGATCTTCTGTTTTATGAAAGACTTGTCATGTTCTAGAAGCTAGTTAATTTAGGTTTTGTTTTATATCATATCTGCAGCTCTTTGATGAATTAAAAAGAAAAACTTATTTTTTAGCTTATCAACATTGTTTTAGTTGTTAGAATAAGAATGATGGTTTGTGGTATTTTCTACCAATAAAATCAATCTTAGAACCAAAGATATGCCTCCCAGGAGAGATCTATAACCATCTATCTCAGTATTCTATCTCAAATTTAAACATCAGGTATCATATCATAGGAGGTAACAAGGGTTACCTTTGACATTAACTACAAATGCTATGAAATTCTCATTTCCTTGAAAATGTCTATTTTAGATATTTATTTACAGATCTTTTTTCTTGACATATTTGTATGTTAACTTTACAATAAGTCCTCATAACATCATCGATAGCTTCTTGGAAACTCCAACTTGAAGTGAAATAATGTAGAACAAAACAAAATCAATTTTTATCATAGGCTAATTGCTGTAAACAAGA
Organism: Colobus angolensis palliatus; assembly: GCF_000951035.1. Taxonomy (NCBI): domain Eukaryota; kingdom Metazoa; phylum Chordata; class Mammalia; order Primates; family Cercopithecidae; genus Colobus; species Colobus angolensis. The sequence goes on along the minus strand of NW_012120709.1, from coordinate 15,909,722 downwards.
GTTAATTTCTAACGTATATTTGTGGTTACAAAACCATCATCAAATTTCTAAGTAAGCATCAAAACACTTCTAATATTAAACATTGAAATAAAGAGCTATGCATACATTTAAGACAGATTAATAAAAACAAATGAGATAATTATTTAGCCAGTTATTCCAGTTCAGGGTTGCAGGTGGCTAGAGCCTATCCTGGCAGCTCAGGGTACGAGTGGAGAACCAACTATGGTCAGGACATCATTCTACCACAGGATGCACTTACACACATACACCCACACTCACTCAGGCTGTGACAATTTAGAGATGCCAATTAACCTAACGTACACATTTCTGAGATATGGGAAGAAACCAGAGTACCCAGAGAAAATCTACACAGACATGGGGAAAATGTGAAAACTCCATTAAAAAATCATTTTTTTCTCACTGACATTATAACAAAACATTATTGAAGGACCTGTACTATCTCTGGGGGCCAGTATATATTGTATGCTTGCTATACAATGTATGAAGCATTATTTTTTGGAAAATAATTTGTAATCCCTGTAACTAGTTTTAATCTTTCTGTACTTCTTTGTTCACAATCTCAGCCAACACTTACTACAGCATGTAATAATGTCTTCATACTCTCCCCATGGAATATATTTTTAGCTCTGTACTTCTAAAGCCATGAAACTCTAATTAAAATATTATCTAAGTATTTGCATGTCATGAGGCTACTCATATTTTCACATATGGTTCCACTCCATTGCCAGATGTCTATATTTTTTGCTGGGCTGTATAAATCCTGTGACAGCCTCCTCAAAGTATCATGCTGCTTTGAGAATAAATGTTTGTTTGATTTCCTGTTGTTTTAGGGATATCTATAGAACTGTGTGGGGGCCTCATTAGAACACTATTGTTCTGTGCCTTATGTTAGAGTCACTTGGATGTTGGGCTGTGCATGGTGCTCCCTACTAGGATGTGAGTACTTGGATATCAGGGACTGGTCTCCTTCCGTTATTGCATTCTGTGTTCCCAAAACAGTCAGAGCTGCTACACAAAGCTTATACACTTTGTGCAACACACAAAGGTATCTGATGAAAATGGTAAGTCAGGGTTGAAAGTGACTGCTCGCTCTGCTAGGCAAGATTTGTGCCTTGGTCCAGAGCTTGAATAAAGGTATGAGTTTTTACTATTCTGCCAAATGACTTATCTCATAATTTATCCTTCTGGAGGTGGTGACTTTAAAAAAAAATTCTCAAAAGGACAGTAGTATTGAGTGCAGTGCCCTGCACATAGTGCTCAATATATATGCACATTTTCTTTAGTTGAATTGAATCCTATGAAAAGCTTTAAGTTGTAGCTCTACCTTTTTGTTAGTGGTTCTAGAAGATCAAAAATGCTATCAGGAGTCCTTTAAATTTGACTTCCTAGATAATTATTTCCATACACATGAGTAACTCTGTTGTATTTCCATCCCAGCAGAGGATATTCTGCCCTCCAGATGTGCTAGAAAGTGCTGGAAACATAATACACATATCCCAAAGAGAAAATTTTTATCATTAATCTCATACACATTCCTGAGTTTCTCAATATCAGCTGCAAATCAACAAAGAAGACTTCCCCCTATTTATCCTTTCTCCAAAGTTCTGTAAAGTAGCAAAGCAACAGAACACAAAAGGGCATTTCCTTTATTCTGGTACTTGCATGCAATTGTGCCTCAAGAAAAGCTCTGTCTGTAGCTAATCTTAATGGCTATTGCAATCATTCATGGAGTCTTAAATACATTTATTCACACACTGGATCCACATGAGATACTGACTCCATGCTGAGTTGCAAGAAAGGAAGCATATTTGTTTGTTACCTATTATGCTTCATTTACTATAGCAGGTATGAGTATATAAAAAAGAATAAAACATAGATCCCACAGGAATACTATAATTGTGTCAGAATTGCAGTGGGAGAGACAGTGTAAAATTTCTTTGCAGGAAAAACTGTATGAAAATGAGCTTCTCATTTCATTATCTGTATTCACAGACAGCTGACAAATTTGCTTCAGAACTCCATGAGAAGGAAGACCCTCCCCTTGTGAAGGTCTAATTTTCTATCTGAGCTCTAGATTCACTTCCCTTCTGAGTCTTTGGGACCTCACTCCAGCAGTTATTTTCTCTCTCCCTCCTCTCTATAACCTCTCCCACTCTTCTTGATATGTAACTTCAAAAACATCCCTTCACTCAGTCCATATGTCTCCTTCAGACCATCATCATGCATCACATGGAAGACTGTAGCAACCTTTCAGGTCATCTCCCTGCTTGCGGACATGATTTCCTATGCAGCCAACACTATACTGCTAACATCCAAATCTGACCATGTTACTCCCCTGCTCAAAACCTTAAAATTCTCCCTAGTATGAAAACTTTTGCATGTCAGTGTTCTTTATAATTTGACTCCACGTATCTCTCTAGCCCTGTTTCTACCATCTCTTTTTAACCTCCTCTCCTTGCCTATACTTTGTATGCTCTGCTTTAACTTTTCTTTACCAATACATGTCATCATCTGTTGTCTCCAATCATTCATAAGAAATATCCTTCTTCTTCATTACTTATCCCTTATTTACCTTATAATATTCAACCAAGATATTACTTTGTCTGCAGTATCTTCCTTGATAACCAATTCCACCTTCATCCCATACACTCTCTAGCATTTTACACACATTTATTTTATTTTATTTTTAACTTTTAGGTTCAAGGGTACATGTGAAGGTTTGTTACACAGGCAAACTCGTGTTATGAGGGTTTGTTGTGCAGATTATCTCCTCATCCAGGTGTTGAGCTCAGTACCCAAAAGTTTTCTTTTCTCCTCCTCTCCCTCATCCCACCCTCCACACTCAAGTAGACCCCAGTGTCTGTTTTTTCCTCCTTTGTATTCATAAGTTCTCATCATTTAGCTCCCACCTACAAAAGAACATGCAGTATTTGGTTTTCTGTTCTTGTATTAGTTTGCTAAGGATGATGGCTCCATGTTCCTGCAAAAGACATGATCTTGTTCTTTTATATGGCTGCATAGTATTCCATGGTGTATATGTACCACATTTTCTTTATCCAATCTGTTATTAATAAGTACTTGGATAGATTCCATGTCTTTGCTATTATAAGTAGTGCTGCAGTGAACATTCATGTGCATGTGTCTTTATGGTAGAATAATTTACACATATTTTAATAATAATACATAGGTCACATGCAGATTGTCTGTTTCACCATCTGCCTTCTTCACAGGCCATAAACTCCTTGAACATAGAGACTGTCTTTTCATCTTTTTATCTCTAAGACTTTTCATAGAGCCTGGCACATAATAGACTCTCAATAGATTATTGGTGAATACATAATTTAATTATTTTCTACCTTTTATCTATATTTTATTCTATTCTTTTAAAAGCTTACTCCATTGCATGAGTAATACACAGTAGGGAAAGCAAGAGTGAAAGCCATACTTAGTCATCTGAAAAACAAAAATGATCACCTATTTTACAATCAAATTGGTTAGCAATCATTTTTAAGTCCATGTTTTGGGCAACCAACTGTGTATGGAGCATCAATCAGTTACTGCCATTGAAAAAACAGTTCCTAGTAACTTTGAGGATGTTACACACAAACACACACACACACAATTTGACAGTGTATTAAAAACCTATTTTGTCCTATGTTCGTTCTTCCTTCTGCAAGAATTTGTTAATGGTCTACAGTGATAGGTGCTATGCTAGGTGATGAGGATGGAGCAATGAAGGATGAACAGACTCAGTCTCTGCCACTGTGGACCTTTAGTGCTTCTAGAATGCCTTCAATCAATGCATTATGCCCTCACTTCTCTGGAAACTCAACAATGCTTTGCCTGACTTCTAAGGAAAAGGTTAGGCTCCCCTGGGACTGAGTATCTTTACTTGTACCATCTACCACAGAGTCTTGTAATGATCAATTTGTTTCTCTTCCATTTTAGTATAAGCTAAAAAAAAAAAAAGGGGGGAGAGGAAAAAATATTTTTAATTTTTTCCCAATGCTCCAACAGGGCCCAGTGAAAGGAGGCATGGAATAAATATTTTTTAAGAAAATGAGCAAATTATCAGCTGGTATTAAGCCTGGAACTCATCGCAGTAAAATGCACATATTTCACCGTCAGTAACCAAAGCCTATGGTGTACTGTCCTGTTACTTTAAAGATAATTTCCAAAAAGATATGTTTTAACACAAAGAGAAATGCTATTTGAATTCTTCGAAGCTGCAGCTTTAACATGAAATTTTTTATTTTTCTTCAGACTAAGAAGCAGATACAAGATTTCATTGCTCTCCTGCTGTTAACTTTCGTATTAGGTGGTCTTCAGGCTATTAAAGCCTGACATCTCATTACTGTCCTATTTATAACGATGCCATTGATTTTTACATCATCTTAATGTGCCCTCTTCATGGTAACTTACCGTCCCTCAGGAAAGAGCTAAAAATAATGAGTGTCTGCTGAACATATAACAGAATTCATTTTCCATAGGAGACCTATAATGAGAAAGCAATAGGAGTAAGCCATTCATTCCAGAAATTTAAATGCTAAATACTTGGAAGGAAAAAAAAAAAAACCCTTAAACTCCACAATAGAATCTTGCATTTAGATAGGTTAGATAACAATGCTGGGCAGACTGTATACCAGCGTTCCATGTAGAATTATTTGCAAGATTAAGAAAATATGAAGAGCTTGATAGTATTATAGGAACACTGATTTCAAAATGTTAAATTATATTTGAAAAATGTATTGTGTGCTTTTAGAGTAATATCTGGCAATTGAATTTGGTTGCCTATGGCAAAGAACTCAGGGGATTAGAGAAACTCTAAACTATGGGATCTGGCTTGAAACTCAGTCTGGTTAGAAATATCTAAATTTTTTGTCTACTTAGCTGAACAGACCGGCAGAAGAACAAGGAGATTAACAACTGTTCTAGAAAGTGCAGTTAACATTTCCGTTAATCTTAGTGGATTAAACATATGTATTTACCTTTGCTCTTCTCCCCGAATCTCATTAAAATTACTATGAAGAATTTTTCAAAAACTAAAAATTCCAAATGTTAAAGCAAACAGGAAAAAATGGCAAATGAGAAAGGACAGCTTATCAGAGACGTGCCTGTCTACCCGGTATAAAGCAGCAGCCCAAATCTCTACTCCCTACCTTGATTACCTGATTACCCTGCTTATTTCTATCCTACTTAACATACCGTAAACCACATCGTATTTTTATGGCTTCATTTTCTGTCTCCCTCATTTTAGTTTAAGGTTCAGGTGCTCAGGAACTTTATTTCTGCTGGATTTAAACATCTAACACAATGCCTGATGTAGAGGAGGTATGTAATAATTATTTGTTGAACGAAGCGTTAACACTTATTTGGAAGAAGGAAAGCAGATATTATAATAAAAGCTAATTTACCAGAATGAAGAAACTAAAACCTAAACCTGCAGAAAGAGATTTTGACAAAATGCAAGGCAATTCCTACTAAAGGACCCCAGAAAAACAGAAAATTAACACATGGGTTCTTCACATGACAGAGATGCAGAATTGGGCAAAAATAATAATAATAATTTTTTTAAGGGTTGGAAATCTCCAGGAGAAATTAGACAGCTATATCCTCTTTTCAGCCCCGGTTATACCAATAATTACATCAACTGTTAATGGAGTAAGAGCTGTAACTAAAGGGAGGAGTCTGCTAGATGAGATTAAAATAAGCAAGATTCAACTATGTGCTGTCTACAGCATATGCACTTTGAACATTAAGGTATAGGTTGAAAATAAGAGGATAGAAAAGCATGTGTAATGCAAACCATAAGCATAAAAGGACTGGCATAGCTAGATTAACATTAGACAAAATAGATTTTGAGAAAGTGTTACTAGAGATAGACACATTTTATAATTTGAAAAGGCACATAAAACAATAATAAATGTCTATGTACCTAATGAAAGGCCTTTAAAATGCAAGAAGCAAAAGGTAAATCTAAGACAGAAACAAGCAATTATTTTCTCTTTATCTTCAGTTTTCAGAAATTTGACTTTGCATTAATTTCTTATGGTTCTGTCTTAGAGTTAACTGAGCTTCTTGTATCTGTAAATTTATGATTCACCAAACAAGTTATTTTCAGCTCTTATTATTTAAAACACTTTTCTTCCCCATTATCTCCTCCCTCTCCTTCTGAGGCTCTCATTACATATATGTTTGTTTTCTCTACATTATTCCATGGGGCCCTTGGCTTTGTTAAGTGCTTTTTGTTGTTCTGTTTTGTTTTGCTTTTATAATATTTCTTCCCTCTGTTTTTCATATTGGATCATTTGTATTGATCTATTTTCAAGTTCACTGCCTCTTTCACCTATCACTTTTATTCAGATGTTAAGCCTATCTAGTAATTTAAAAATTTTATATATTTCTCATCTTAGTTCGAGATTTTCTATTTTGCCCTCTTCCATACTTTATAAGTTTTTACATACTTTTGAGCATGTTTTTCTTTCCCTCATTGAGCATAGCTATAACAGCTTCTTTAAAGTCTCTATCTGCTATTGTCAACATCTAAGTCACCTTGAGTATGTCCTCTGCTTATTGTGTTTTCTTTGGGGAATGAATCAACTTTTCTAGTCCTTCAAATGTCAAGTAATTTTGGATTATATCTTGACCATTGTGACTGCTATGCTGTGAAGACCATGGATTCTATTATGTTTCTCTCAAAAGTGTTGCTATTTTTTGTTTTGGAATGCAATTAAATTGGTTGGACTCAAATAGAAAACTCTGTCTCAGGGTGGCAGTTCAAATCTCAGCTAAGTCTCTTTATCCTTAGTAGGGTGCTTTGGGTCTGCTCTGTGCATGAGTGGTTCTGGGGTCAGTCTGTGATTTGAAAAGAGTTTGCACAAAGAATCAAAAGCTTCACCTCTCTCATATTCTCCTTTCCAGGACTCTTTTTCATTTTTTTTTTCTTTTTTGAGAAAAAGTCTTGCTGTGTCACCCAGGCTGGAGTGCAGTGGCTTAATCACAGATCACTGCCGCCTCAACCTCCCTGACTCGAGCAATCCTGCTACCTCAGCCTCCCAAGTAGCTGGAACTACAGGTATGCACCACCACACTTGGCTAATTTTCTTAAATTGTTTGTAAAGATGAGGTTTCACTATATTGCCCAGGCTGGTCACAAACTCCTAGACTTAAGTGATCCTCCTGCTTCGGCCTCCCAAAGTGTTGGGATTACAGGCATTAGCCATCATGGCTGACCTCTTCTCTCACTTTTTCAGCAACCGTGAGTCCTCTGAACTCTGTTCTCTGGTTCTTCATGCTAGAAAATTTGTGGGCTTTCTATCAGAGTTTTGGTGCTCAAGCACTGAGGCTACAGTCTGCCCTCATGCTAAAAACTGTCAAAACAGAAAACTCACCTGTTACAGCCTTTTTTTGTCTTTACCCCAAAATTTGCCTGCTTTTGTTCAGTATCCTGAGCCTTCAGTGTAGCTGCTTTTGTCTTTTGTCCAGAGTTTATAACTGTAAACTAAAGTTCAGTCTGGTAAGGGTTTACTAAGCCATGCTGGAAACAAACTCTTCTTCCATCATTTCTTTAAAGTAAAATTATGTTAAGTGCTGAGAGTAAGACATGATAATGAAGAGTAAGGGAGCAATAGGTCATAATAAAAGCAAGGTGCGGCCAGGTGTGGTGACTAATGCTTGTAATTCCAACACTTTGGGAGGCAGAGACAGGTAGATTACTTGAGGTTGGGGGTTCAAGACCAGCCTGGACAACATGGTGAAACCCTGTCTCTACTGAAAAACACAAAATAATTAGCTGAGCATGGTGGTGATGTTCACCTGTAGTCCCAGTTACTCGGAAGGCTGAGGCAGGAGAATCACTTGAATCTATGAGGTGGAGGTTGCAGTGAACCAAGATCGTGCCACTGCACTCCAGCCTGGGTGAAAGACGGATACTCCATCTTAAATAAATAAATACATAATAAATAACTAAATGCAAGATGTTGGTATTGGGTGTCTAAGAAAGGTATTAAGGGGATCAGAAAATATTGCAATGAGGAATCTCTAACTAGGTGATCCTTTGAAATCTAGGAAGTATCTGGGAGATCTCTCAACAGGAAAGACTTAATACTAGAATCATCACAAACTTCAGTCTTTAGTGGAGCAACTGGCAATGGTAAGACTGACAAGAGAGGGCCCATTTATTATGACTAAGATTGAGGTGCAAGAAAACAAGGTAGAAGCCCAGCCAGACCCCAAAAGAGGTCTGGATACAGATTGTACATGTGCACATGTAGATAAAGGCAGGTGTGCATTGATGCTGAGTCGCAGTATGTTGATGAGAGCTCCTATCTTCAGTAAGGGTTGGAACCAAGAGCCCTGGGTAAAGGAAAGTCTTCCAAAAGGCATCAAATAACCTCGGTTTTAGAAGCATAGAGGCTAGAGGCAGAGACTGGTTCCTTTCATTGTTGTAAAACCGGTTTACAGAAATATTAAGTTTCCAATAGCTCCATTGCCTCATCTTTTTAAGGAAGATACTCCTGTTTTATGTTTTTTGTATTCTTCATAGCAGTGTTTATCAAGCAGGATGTGCAGTCACTTGGCATATTTTTAAAATGAGAGTCAGTGCCTCTGGAGTGGGGCCTAAAATCCTGCATGTCTATTTAGCTCCCAGGTGATACCAATGCTGCTGTGGCCCACACTCTGAGTGGCAAGGTTTTATATAACCGCAATAACAGAAATAAACCTCTTTATTTGATCTATCCATTTGCCTTCAAAACCAGATAATATCCTCCATGTTCTAACATGCCATCCTTCTAAGACTCCCAAAGAGCCCTGTGTAACAGACCAGCAGCCTAATGATCTGGTGTGTCCTAACTAACCATATCCAGCCCAGCCCTCATTCAGCACAGTCTTCCTCCCTGCTCACCATCCTTGTGTTCTCCTCCTATGCTTTCTCTTTCTAGCCCTATTTCCTAGAGTGTAATTCTTTCAATATAGGGATTATATCCTTTCACCTAGGTCAAGGCCCTTTATACACCTAATGTGGCCAATAAACATTTGAGCTATTGATAAATACAATAGGTTCAATAATCTATATCCAAACAAAGGTGAGCCAAGAACTTTGGGCAGCTGATCTCCTATCCCCCCCCCCCCCACACATGGTACATTTCAGTACCTTCAATATATTTTGGTACCTTCAATAAGCCAATGCCCATAGCTTCTACCAGTGAGTGCAGTGTCCTGTGTATATTTCAGATATGGTACTGGAGGATTCTAGAAAAGCTCTGAAAGAAATAGCTAACCTTTGCATTAAAAGCAATAAACTATGTAAGTATTTTTGCAGTTAAATTATTGGTTTTAATGAATTTTGAAATCATCTTCACTGGTATAGGAGAATAATGCTGTTTCTCTGGAAAGTTAGTCTTGGATAAAGTTGGATGGCTTTTTTTCACAATTTTTTCCCTTTTTTTTTAATACTTGAAGTTCTAGGGTACATGTGCACAACATGCAGGTTTGTTACATACGTCTACATGTGCCATGTTGGTGTGCTGCACCCATTAACTCATCATTTACATTAGGCATTTCTCCTAATGCTATCCCTCCCCCAGCCCCCACCTCACGACAGGCCCTGGTGTGTGATGTTCCCCACACTGTGTCCAAATGTTCTCATTGTTCAGCTCCCACCTATGAGTGAGAGCATGCAGTGTTTGGTTTTCTGTCTTTGCAATAGTTTGCTCAGAATGATGATTTCCAGCTTCATCCATGTCCCTACAAAGGAGATGAACTCATCCTTTTTTATGGCTGCATAGTATTCCATGGTATATATGTGCCACATTTTCTTAACCCAGTCTATCATTGATGGACATTTGGGGTGGTTCCAAGTCTTTACTATTGTGAATAGTGCCACAATAAACATATGTGTGCATGTGTCTTCATAGTGGCATGATTTATAATCCTTTGGTTATATACCCAGTAATGGGATCACTGAGTCAAATGGTATTTCTAGTTCTATATTCTTGAGGAACCACCACACTGTCTTCCACAATGGTTGAACTAGTTTACGGTCTCACCAACACTGTGAAAGTGTTCCTATTTCTCCACATCTTCTCCAGCACCCGCTGTTTCCTGACTTTTTAATGATCTCCATTCTAACTAGTGTAAGATGGTATCTTATTGTGGTTTTGATTTGCATTTCTCTGATGGCCAGTGATGATGAGCATTTTTCTATGTGTCTGTTGGCTGCATAAATGTCTTCTTTTGAGAAGTGTCTGTTCATATCCTTTGCCCACTTTTTGACGGGGTTGTTTGATTTTTTTCTTGTAAATTTGTTTACGTTCTTTGTAGATTCTGGATATTAGCCCTTTGTCAGATGGGTAGATTACAAAAATTTTCTCCCATTCTGTAGGTTACCTGTTCACTCTGATGATAGTTTCTTCAGGGAAAAAAGACTTTAGGTAACTGGACCTCAGACAATCATCTTGTTGAATCTCTCCATTGGTTTTTCTTTAGTGAGTCTATTGTAGAGCCTGAGAAAATATCTGCCTCTGTAACCCCAGAGGAATTATTGGGATGTCAGAGGTAGAGGAAAATGGGCCACTGTACAGCTAAGAACAGATGCTTGGGCAAAGGTAGAGCCACTGCTCACTGCTCTGGCTTTCACAGGTATTCTTATAGGTAATTATTTTGGGCTATACCACACATCAACCAAAATCATAAGACTAGAGACAGTCAAAGGTATATATACTAACAACTACAAGAACAATAATGTTAATAATTTACCATGGGACAAGGTTTTAGAAGGCCATTTAGTATGTTTTCTCACTTGATCATACGAAGACCCTGTGAGGGGCCCACGGCAGGTAGTATGAATCAATTTTATAAAAAAAGATAACTGATCATGCCTGTAATCCCAGCGCTTTGGGAGGCCGAGGCAGGTGGATCACGAGGTCAGGAGATCAAGACCATCCTGGCTAACACAGTGAAACCCCATCTCTACTAAACAGACAAAAAATTAGCTGGCTGTAGTTGGCGGGTGCCTGTAGTTTCAGCTACTCGGGAGGCTGAGGCGGGAGAATGGCGTGAACCTGGGAGGCGGAGGTTGCAGTGAGCTGAGATCACGCCACTGCACTCCAGCCTGGGTGACAGAGCGAGATTCCATGTCCAAAAACAAGATAACTAAGAGCCAATAGAAAAATGAGTCACTCAGACTCACACAGCTGCTAAGTGATGAACCAGAACTCACACTAAAGTCTCCTAATTCGATATCCAGTGTTCTCCAACTACCCCATTTTGCTCACCAACTCTGTTAGCCATAAGTAAACAGAGTGTAGCCACAGGTATAAAGGGAATTGCTAGAAAATGGCTTTTTAGAAAGAGAATGAGATGGGTTCAAGCAAGATTTTAGTTCCTGAACCCAAAATATGTTGTTTTGCAGTATAGACAGTCTGTCTAGAAACAGGCTGGTGGGTTTCACATAAACCGGCCAGACAATGGAATTGCCTTCCCACCTTAAGACTTTTCTTGATGCAGAAATGCTGACCAAATGAGATCTAAGAGCAAGTTCAGATTCCTCAAAATTAGTAGGAAGTTACAGGAGATACCAAAGGAAGAGATATCTATACACATATGCCTGGATAATAGCCTACGACCACTATGTCCAACAAGAAGTCACACTTTTGGGATCTGGTGAGGGTAGAAACAGCCTACTGGTATACTTGATGCTATCAATTGATCAAGAAGCAAAATAAACATCGGTAGAGTTTTGTTCTGATTATCAAAGCAGAAATGACTGTAGAATTTTGCTATTAACAGTATGTTATACATCTTATGGAAATAGAGGAGTGCCATGGAAGTCCCACTTAGATTCTCTTTACCAAGCAATGTGTCCTTCCCTCAGCTGCAGGGAGTGTTAGCTGCTAAGAGGTCACAGCTGGACTCTTCTGCTGATACTTGTCCTCAGCAAATGAAAGCCACCTACCTTGGAAATATCTGGGAGTCTGTGCCTTCCCCATGGAGGTGTGGCACACACAGAGATGGCTTAATATGAGTTACAAAGGGGCTGCCCTTTGCCTCAAGGTGGAATAACTCTGTAAAACTATTCATTCTCCAGAGCTCCCTGGGATTAGGGATTAGGCTTGTTCTAGGCATAGCTGAATGGACATCTTTGCTTAGCTTCTTTCCCTGAGGTTTCACCTGAGCACTCTCCTGCAATAAATCACTTGCATCACAATGCCATGTCAGGCTCTACTTGCAGGGAACCAAACCTAAAATAAGGAGTAGTGCATTAATCCAAAGGGATTCTATTTTGCTCCCCTGACCCAAGATTCATTTACTAGGTAGCAGGAAATCTTGTATTTTGTGTGTTTACGCTGAAAGACATTTCTCTTTTTAAATGTAGGGCATGGTAATGACCTACATTATGCCTTTGGGCATGTTATGATATATTATACCTTAGGGAATAATCATGATTGCTGATATGTATTGAATATGTACAATTTGCTAGGCTCTATAACAAGGGCTTTAGTATTATAGCATTTAAGTTTTATAATAATTCTCTGAAATAGGTTCTATTATTATCATTCCCATTTTATAAGAAACTGTGACCCAGAAAGGTTAGTTCCTCTGTCCCAAGATCACATAGGTGGCAAGAGTCAGAAACAAAATTTGAACCCAGTTCTATGTGACTACAGAGCCCAAGCTCTTAACCATGATATTGTATTGTCTCTCCATACCAAGTCAGTTTTTTGCAAAATGATTGCTGAAATGACCAGGTAATTTGGGAAAATTCTTCACAAACTGCCTACTTAACATATTCGCTTGCATAATTAATGAAATTCCACATCAATTTAGTTAATTGTAACATCTCAAGATCCTCCTGCCTAGAGGATCCTGGGTGAAGATGAGGTCTGACTGGGGCATTTCTCACTGGACTGTGGTAGGACTTGAGGGCTGGATATCTCTTACCCTGGGTCTCAGGATGCAGATATAAAGTCATGCATTGGAGGAGGCTCATATCTAAAACTGGGATTGGGCCGGGCACAGTGGCTCACATCTGTAATCCTAGCACTTTGGGAGGTCAAGGCGGGTGGATCACCTGAGGTCAGGAGTTTGAGACCAGCCTGACCAACATGGTGAAACCCTGTCTCTGCTGAAAATAATAATAATAATAATAATAATAATAATAATAATAAAATTAGCTGGGTATGGTGGTGGGTGCCTGTAATCCCAGCTACTTGGAGGCTGAGGCAGGAGAATCACTTGAACCTGGGAGGCAAAAGTTGCAGTCAGCCGACATTGTGCCAGTGCACTCCAGCCTGGGCAACAGAGCAAGACTTCATCTCAAAAAAATAAAAAATAAATAAAACTGGGATGGTATTGTAGATTGAGCACCCCAAGAAACAGGCTCTGAGATAAGGACTTAGGTAAAATTTATCTAGAAGGAAATTCCAGAAAGTACCAGTAGTGGAGGGGGAAACTGAGTCAAGGAGAGTCTCGGGGAGACTGTATAAAACACAACTCAGAATTGGTTTATTCTAGGAGCAAAGAAGCTGGAGGTTTTATCTACCAATCTGTCATTGGTGATGGTTTCCTTGTGGGGATGTTAACTCCCTGGGACTTCTGCCTACTATGGGAGGAAGCTCGGCACGCTCCTGCAGTCTAAGAACTTGCTCAGGCAGCATTGTGGTGCTTTCAGTAAGAGTCACCCACACGTAAAGGAATATAAATGCCAAGAGGATGTGGAGAGGAAGTGTGACAGCATTTACCATAGGTAACAAAACTAGAACTTTAGGGTCATGTATTCAAAGGTTAGAAGGGCAAGTAGGAGCCATAGTGTGTGGCCAACATGGAGTATGTTGTGAACAGAAGGAAGAGCAAAGTGAGAAAGAGCAGAACAAGTCAGTGGAAGTTGGCCTGAAGCAATTTGAAGAACATTGCTGCTGAGACATATGCACCCAGTTTGCATGGGTGTATTGGACCCATTTAATGGTGATAGAGGTGGTAGACTATTAGGATATCAAGTGATGATCCATACTTGGTAGCATATCTACCATTCCTAAGACCATCTCTGTAAAATGGCAATAATATTTACCTACCTCCAGAGTGAGAGGCTAAATATCCTCAGACCGTTTAGAAAAAAGGATTCTCATTTCTGCACTTCTGGTTAAGGTATTCTTAACCGGAAACACAGAAAATCTCACAGAATCAGACATGTACCAGTGTGTGTTCTGTGCATGCCAATTTAATCCTGGTTTCAAGTGCAAGAAAAATGGCTTGCATCCTGAAGCCCATTAGGGAACATTGCCTATACTATTGGGTTAGAATTGCTGCTGTTTGCGTATCACTGCTAAGCTAGGATAGGTGAAATCCATTACCTAAGAAGATTCTCTGTTTGAATGAGCCACTCTTGTAAAACTATAAAAGCAATGCTTCACTGAATAGCCAGGTATAATAGGATGGAGGCCCACTAGCCTTCCATGGATTTACTAATAGAAAAAGAAGGAATTAGAAATCAAGGAAGTACTAAGATGCCTAGTGAGATATTGGAGGGTGTTTGGGGACCTCATTCTGAGAGAAAATGAATGAAAATATAGTGTTGATCTTGTGCTAGAACTTGAATGAGAAATCTCAGACGAAGCCAATCCAAACCAGTTGTGGATAGTAAAACTCAGCACAGTTTTGAAAACAAGTTGTTTCAAAACTACAAGATAAGGAGAGCTGAAGGTCAGGTCCCCATATGTATTATCCTTTGGAAGATAAACTGCCTCTAACAGGGTCAATCAGGTTTGCTGCCTGGCTTTGATCTGTTTATGCCCAGCTGCCTTGAACCTTATTAATGTCCTGAGGATGAACAAGTAACCTGGGTTATGTTTTTGGATAACTAATATTGTAGTTTATATAGTTACTTTAAGAGTAGGTCATCTCTGATGTCCTGTGGTTGCCTTTGAAGGGTTTAAAGGAATTAACAAAATAGAGGGGATGAGGGGGAAGGTAGCGTAAAAGGGATGAGAAAGTGCATGAGTTTAGAATCAGACAAACCCATAGCAAACCATGCCTCTACATGCCTCTAGCCATGTGACTTTAGGTAAGATTTTTACCCTTGTCTGACATAAGTTTCCCCATCTATAGGAAAAGGAACTAGTAGAACCTGTCTCATAGGACCTCATGAAAAGAAAAGAAAATAATGCATCCTAAGTGCCTAACACAGTGCCTGGGTGCTTAGCAAGTGCACAATAAGTGGTAGCTATCGTTGTTGCCGGGGAGAAACAAAATCTGTATTTCCGTTGCTGTATTAGATGCACTGCATACATTTTTTAACAAAAATAATTGTATCAAAACTAAGTTATTTTGTAAGTAGGTATTATTATCCCTATTTTAAGCTTGAGAAAGTCAGAGGATCTGAGTAAATTGCTCCAAGTCCCATGGCTGGTGAGGGATGGAGCAGGAATTAATACAGGCCTGACTGACTCCAAAGTCTAAGCACTTGGCACTGCAAATGCTTCCTTCTGTGTCCTGGAGAGGTGCTCACACATATGCTCAGCTCCACTGGGCATTTAGCTGGCATGAAATATTGTTGAAGGATGTTCTTGTTGGAGTTGCCACAGCAGTGACAAGTGTCCATCAGTGAGTGCTTGTGTATGCTGCTGCCCTTCTTGCATGTTTCCCGGGGTGGGGTGAGGGGTGTGGGGAGGGAAATTTTCACACTGTCAGGGGAAGTTTACACAGACCCAAATTTCTCAACGCATCATCTGTGGCTTACAGTGGGCTATAAGAATTTTCCTGATGGTCCGAAAACTGATCCAGAAATGCAAGTCCTTCTTTCAGTTCTTATGATACATCAGTTTTTATGATGTGAGTTTTATAAATGACTGAGCCACTGAGGCCTTTAACCTAAGGGTTGCTAAAAATTGGTATGTGTAAACTGAGGTTAACACATTACCAGAATTTGCCAACAATTTGGGCTTTAACACCTGGCAAAGCTATAGAGGGCATGTACATAGAAGAGGTGGTTAGAAACTCCACCATTTCAAGAAAGAGCTTTATCAGTATTGTTTAAATTTGTTATCAGTAAACACCTAGGCAGTTCTTACTATGTAACAGGCATTTTATCAGCATTTGGAAATGTTAACTTGTTTTCAGTCTTCATAACATTCCTATTTCAGTATTTCCAAATTGGAAAATGGAGGCACAGGAAAGTTATGAAGTCACCCAAAGTCACACAGCTAGGGAGTGACAAGCTAAGATTTGAAGACAGGTGGTCTGGCTTTGGAGTCCACACTCTTAGCCACTGAATTTCTTCTTGTTTTGTCACTGAAAGTTTCTTTTGGTGTGAATTGTTTGGGTGTTGTAACACATGAACACATAGCTGGGCTCAAAGTTTCTAATTACTAATATTTAACAACAAAAAACCAGAACTACAACATAGGTTGAGCATTTACTTTGTGCTAATCACAGTTCTAAGCATATATTTATTCATTATCCTTTTACTCTCCTATTTTACAGATTAGGAGATTGAGGAATAGAGAGGCTAAGTAACTTGCCCCAAATCACTTTCACAGAGCTAGTAAGTCATGAAAGTGGGGGTTCAAACCCAGGTAGTCTAACTCTAGACCTAATGCTCTTAATCGTATTCTATTGCAGTTCAACAGTGGGTCATCTGCACCTGGTGAGCTCATTCTCCATCAGAAAGTAAGGACAAGTAGGCTACTTGAACTAGGAAGGATTTTGAACTCCTTACTATAGGCCACTTTCAATGGTGGCAAGAGAGGTTAGAGTCAGCATTCACAAAGGCAGCGAACCACAGAGAAAAATATAGCATTTTGGAGCAGGCATAGCTCTGGTGTTAGCAAAGAAACAAGGGAAGAGCAGACATAATGCCAGAATAGAATGTATCTCCCAAAATAGAGATACAAGAAGTGACAGCTCAGTACTGGGCTCCAGGGCCAGAGCCCTTCCCATATGGCCACAGATAAGTAGTGTACTTTCACTCCACCTGGTTTCCTCATCAGCAAAACATGGATGACGACAATCCCCACTCCACAGAGTTTTGTGAAGAGTGAAAAAATAATAAATGTGATGTTCCTGGCATCATTTTGGAAGCTTATGTTATTCAGTGATAGTGAAATGTCTCCAATCATCTGACTTACATCATTTTTTAAATAATAAAGTTCAAACCTCTGATTCAAACACATGATAGCTATGGCCCTACCTTGTCGGGCCTTATTTGATTTTTTCCCCTTTCCATTATACTTGGTTTCTTAAAAAAGAATAATATTGACAGTACTCTGATAAATCACATAACCTTTAGTCCTGAAAAAGTAACTGATTATTTTATAAGCTACGGTGATATACCAACAGCTCTATTGGCAGCATCTTATTTAATTGTATTTGGGACTGCAATGTATTGTCTCTGGGTCACAACTCCATTTTTATGCAATTTGGTGGGTGGCTATGGATTTTGGGTTTGTTTCAGGAGCCATTACTTTGCCAATCCAATCTGCATAATTCCATTTGCTTGTCTTTAGAAGGAGAGACCTTGCCAGATCTATTGACTCTTACAGGAAGATTTGAGGGGCATGAGATTTTTTGTTGTTGTTTCCTTCATACCAACAAAAAGGAACAGACCTGAAAAAGGTCATTCCATTGCTACATGTAAGTGCACAGAGAAACAACGTATCTCTTCCACAATAACAAACAAACAGTTAAAAAGCATTGCACTGGATGGCACTCCATAGAATCCTGGGGAACAAAAAAAAAAAAAAAAAAAACTGTTTCCCATTCAAATCTTGAAAAAATGTATAGAAATTAGATTTTCCCCAAGATCCTCATTCTTCCTCATCAGGCATCCCTCTGGGACAGTGATTTTAGTTTGCATTGGCATCACTTGGGGAATTTGATAAAGATACAAATTCCTGAGACCTGCCTCCAGAGGATCAGATCCACTAAGTATTGGATCAAGCCCAAGTAACCTATGGATTTAGAAGGTTTGACAATCTTCCTTCCCTTTTCTGTTGTCCCCTCAGATTCTCATATGAATGGGTCCCTGTACTACATTTCAAGAAGTTCTCTTGACAGCTACATACATTGTTGTCATACTATTTTTTTTTGTTTGTTTTAAAGGTGAGTTTTAAGGGGTGCTTAGACAGTCTTGTAGAAATAATGTATTTGAAATTGATAAGAAAAAGTCCCAGGAATGGTATTTTTGTCTGGTAGCAAGGAGAAAAAAGAGCAGAGATTCTAGAGTTAGGCAAACTATAATTCAGTCCACACTCAGTCACTTATTAGATGGATGACCTGGGAAATTACTTAATGTCCATGAGCTTCAGTGCTTTATCTATAAAATGGGAATAATAAACCCTGAAAGTTTACTCTGAATGTTAAGTGAGACGTTTTAGCTGGATACAGAAAAGATGTAAACAAGCGCACCTGCCTTGTGTCTGGATAAGAGAGTTCATAATATGTACTGAAGTGTCCCTTTTCAAAAATAATGCTGATGTTTTTTAATAAATAAAAAGAACAAATATCAGTCATTTTCTGCTGTGTTGAAATGGGGCCTTCCTGGAGCCCCGAACTTTTTTAAAAAACCTTGTGCAGATGGCTTCCTGGAAAAATAATGAAGGCTGAGCAGATTCCACTGAAGGCCCGCAGGTGATGTGACCCAGACGCAGTCTAATTCAGTGATGACTGATTGCTTTGGAATAGCTCCTGAGAAGCTCTGGCCTCCAAAGATGCAAAAAGCCTGCTGATTACAGGCTGCAGGAATGAGCTTGTTGTCATGGTCCACGCGGCCAAGGTGGCCCTCAAACCCGAATGAAAGTGTAGAAATCAGTGTCAAACAGGCCTACAAAGACACTGTGGTCCCAGCATTCTTTTCTTCATGGTAGGGACCACGTTCATGTGAAGCCAGCAATATCTCTTCCTCTGGGCTGAGCTCAGCAGGTTCAGAGGGTTGGTTGACAAACTTTCCACATCCAGTCTCTCAGTCATAATATGAGCCATTAGCTCTTCTAAAGGCAACACTAGGCTGCCAAGTCACTCCATAAGTTCAGTTTGATGCTAGCTAGGTTTTCCATAAGGCAGACTGAGCATAAAAAAACTAATAACTGTTATTTCAACAAGGCATTAAAATAATTGCCATGGTTAAAATTAAAACATTATTAGTCATGTACCTCCTTACTGTTCTGTTTTATGTTGTTTTTATATTAAATCACACGGCCGGGATAGATTGGGGAGCTACATGTTTTTCAGGACTTGAGCACTCTGTAGGTCTTAAATGTCCTGGGTCTTGGCTGCTAAAGGCAGAGTTAAGCAGGTGACTACTCCCTTGATTGACTTGGAGGGGTACTCACGTCAACCCTCCTGCACCCAAAGCTGTGCTCCAAAATATTTCCTCCTGCCTAAGGTGTTGGAGGTTTCTGTGAAAATGAAAATGTTATCTTAAATCATTGAGTCACTATTGCAGATGAATACCAAATATACATGCTCAGTGTTGCAAAGAGTATGGTCCTGAAAAGATAAGGAGTAGGTCACAGGTGCTATTATGACAGGGGCACGCTTTCATTTTAAATATTCAGAGAGAAAAAATGAATCTAAATATAAGAGGGCAGCCCTTCAAGTGGGAGTGGGTCACAGAGCAGCACACTGAGCAGTTTGGAGAGTATATGAGTGACCTGGGGTAGGTAGAAGGATTAAAAAAAGAGGAATGATGCATTGTGTCAATTCTATCAGAAACGTGTTGGTTTCATAACCACTGAGAGACAGTGCCATGCTTTCTAGTCAGAAGGAACAGAACCTGGGCCTTTCCTTGCCTCAACTTCAAATCCTGCTCTCAGATGCAGATTTCTCTATCTACAAGTAAGTAGAATCTTACAGCTCCCATTCTAGACATGAGAATAAAAGAAGATTGCATCATCAAAGATCAGTTTGTGTTCACTCAACGTGGGCTTATTTTTATTTCTAATTGCCATTTTACCTTGGTTTCCTTGTATTATTTCATTCTGAAAGTCTTTTCTCCCTGAGTCATAAACTCTTTGAGAGAAGGAACCCTGCTTTCTTTAGCATCTCCCTCAGTGCAGAAGACCTGAGCAAATGCCAGGTGACTGATTGATTACCTGATCCTTGTCCTTCAACACATGTCCATTTGGCTTCAGTTCCTATGGCTGACTCAGTGCTCCTGTACCAGCCATGAGAAGTATGAGGGCTTGGGTCCCAAAAGCAAGCTTTGTTGGGCTATTCAGGCAAGCAGAGTGTAGAGGGGCAGGCTAGGGGAGAAATGCTGTATCTGCCAAACATTTCCTTGAAGATATAGATTATTGAACAATGCCAAAGATTCCAATGATGCCACTCTTATTGCCATCCAGAAGTCAAGTGAAACTGATGACTTGCAAATATACTGTTGCTTTTTACCTTTTTTTTTTTTTTTTTTTTTTTTTTTTTTTTTTTTTAGCTGGTGTGATTCTGGTAAGACTCCTTTTACAGTAGTACCATAGTACTTTATCAGGGATATGTCCATAGGATTGCAATTCATTTATTCACTTGTTTATTTAGTATCTTTACTAAACAACTGCTATGTGCCAGGCACTTTGCTAGAGATTGGAATGTGACGTTAGAGCACAAAGAACACGAGTTTGCTGTTAATCATCTACCAGAAAATTACTCCTTCTCTTCCCCAACCAATCCTCATAAAAGAAGCCAGAACAGGGACTACCATACACTCATTGCCCACTGTTGTTAGATATTTGCATATGTTTTCTAATTTAATCCACACAATAAACCTTCATAAAACTAAAGCATGGAGAAGTTCAGAAACTTCTCCAAAGTCCCATACCTACCAAGTGTCAGAGCCAAGATTTGAACCCAGGCCATTTCTCCACATTACTGGCTGTGTGGGCTTTTCAACATCTTCACCAACACCATGGGTTCCTTCTCAGCAGTATATTGATTCTTATTCCTGTTGATGGGGTCCTATCTGATCACTGTATTCCAAGAGAGTAAAGTGAGGTTTATAGTAGATCCTGTGTATTGTCCTGATTCTATGCAGGCATGCCTCAGAATTGCAACAAATGGCCTAGCAGCTAATGTCAGAACACACACTTCCAGACATATGGAGCCCTCCTTCAACATGACAGACTATGAGTAGCGGTTATCCGTAACTACAAGATGGTGACAATGCTACTTATTGAAGCTCACACAGCAAGTTGCAGACTGCTCTGTAGAGCTATGCTTCACCACATTCTGAACGTGGTCTGGGGACAAACTCATCAAAGGCTGTGCCAGCAAAGCCCAGAACCTTCCTTTGAACTTCCTTTTATTAACTTTGTCACCAAGTCATGACAGATAAACAGCACCCAACTGGGGTTGCTTTGAGCCACAAAAAAGAAAGCATAAATCTATTCTCTGCCCTTTCTTCCCCTTTTTGCTCTTTTCCCTCACACCATGCATCTATGAATCACCAACCCCACCAGTTCCATAACCTAACATGCACTTGAATATGCCCTTATTTTTCATCCCCATCTCCATTGGTTCAAACTCTCATCCTGTGTCACAGGATTATTGCAGCTGCTTCATATCATGTCTTAATCACCATTGTATCTGTTCCATACAGTGATCCTCCCAGAGTAATCTATAATAAACCCAAATCTATAACTCAGCTCTATATTCAAAATATCTCACTAATTCCCCATCAACAACAGAAAAGGCATATCTTCAAAAGCTGCCCTTGCAGAGCCCTCAATGATCTGGCTTGCTTTTACTTTTCAGATTTCTCTTTTGACTATCCCAGTATGAACAGCATAACACTTGTGTAAATATATAGAATACTCTTACCTCTGTGTTTTTGTATGTGCTTTTGCTCCTGCCTCAAAAGCTTTTTCTTATTTTGGTGAATTGCTGCTTAACCCTCAAAACCCAACTAAAATATGGGAAACCTTTTCCTAACCTTCCCAGATAGACTTAGTTGTTACTTCTTCGTGCTTTGAAGTACTTTTTCCACACATTTATTACCACACTTGAATCAAATTAAAATTTATTGGTTAATTAGACTACAAACTACTCAAAGTACCAGCAGATTTCATCACACCTCTCTAGTTTGGGAGTGTCAGTACCTGACACAATGTTCCGTAAGCGTAAGGTTTTTTGCCGCCTTCTTACCAAAATCCAATTTGCTCATTTATAAAATTAGGAGGCTGGGTGAAATTAGCTTTCAAAAATTCTTCTATACAAACAATTTTTATTCAATTAAACCTTACATCTGCATGGCTTCTTCAAGTCTTTGCTCAAATATCAGAGGCCGTCTCTAACCACCCTCTTTAAAAACCACATCCCCACCCGGCCCCGCCCTTCCCCTCTTTGTCTTCATAGTACTTTTCTCTCTGTAATGTACTCCAGAACTTACTTAGGTGTTTTGTTTATTGTCTCTCTCCACTAGAAGAAACCCCTGTGAGGGCAGGACATTTGCTTACATTGTTTACAGCTGCATTTCTGGGACAAAATGATGTCTGCCATATAGTTGGCTCACAATAAATATCTGTTGACTGAATAAACTCTCAGTATTGGAGCTGAAGGGTTCAAAGGGATTATCTCTTCAACTGGACACATGTATCAGTCAATGACACCTAGTCAGTGGTCAAGCAAGGATTAGCTAATTCGTTATCAGAATGTGGTCAAACAGCAAGGACTGCAGGCTGATTGACAACTGTCAGTAATAGGACAGTTTCCCTGGGACAAAGAAATGAAACTACCTAAAAGTTTAAGAACAGAAGTAACCAAGGTAGACCCTGAAAATAATCCTGCCACACAGCATGGCCAGTTTCCACTTGTAGAGCACAATCTTTTATGCATCTCCCACCAGGAAAACTTGTGATGGTGGGTGTGGGAAGGATGCCCCAGGGAAGCTTTTGCCACAAGGCAAAGGTAGAGAAGTGAGCCTTTCTCTGCCTCTCCTTTCTTTGTGCTTTACTCCCCTTTGGAACTGAGTGACCTGTACTCCCTCCTCTCCTTTCCATTAGGGGATCCCTTAAAAAGGCCGATCCATATGGAGGTGCAAACACTGCTGGCAGTTATGATCTTTCTCAAGGGTGCTTGCCAGGAGATACAACATTAATCACAGGAACTAAGCTTTCAACTTAGTTCATATGGAATTAAGGTTCGTACTTTGGCAAGCAAAGGGGGAAACAGTGTATTTCTGTCGTCATTGAATTCCTACCCTGCAATTTGAAATAATCACCTATGTATATTCAAGTGTAACTAACAAAATATTTCTGACATGCCTTCCCATGTAGCCTCATTTATCTCTCTTCCACATTCTAGTTTCCATTTTAAGACAGCCGTGAAGCTACAGTCAATGTATAGAATGTGGTGTGTAGAAAGCAAAAAGCCCCAAATCTACACTTTCCTGTCTGATTATACCTTTGTACTAAAGGAAGTCCTTAAGGGACCACATAGAAAAGTCTATCCTTTCCAATCCTGGGTAATCTGGGGAGGGGAGAGAGAGGAGTCTGATATTGACTGAGGAAGACGAATTGTAAGACTCTTGCTCCCCAAGCCCCTTGATTCAGAGAAAAGTTGCAATAGAGAGGGATCCAATAATAAGCATTCTGATAGGATCAGGAAGCCAGAGAACTTTGAGGTTAGTAAGGGCTTTAGCAAGTATCCATGTCTTTACTAGTGGAAACCTTAATAGAGAGAGCTACTATACTTTCCTGTTTCCAACAAGAAGGCAGTGGCAATGGGATGATGGTCATGGCAGTAGGCTACCAGAAGGCTTCTTGTTTTCTATCATCTGAATAGAACCCAGAAATTCCCATTTGTCCCAGTTAAAGGAGCCCAGGGATGCTTAGAATACAGTAAAACAGCAAAATTCTTCAATTGGAACAAAAAGCCACAGTAGACTCAAAGTTTGAGACTCTGGAAAATTGTCCAGGATCCTGGGCTCCAACTGGGGGTACAAGATAGGACTTGCTGTAGCATAGCAGCCACCAGTTTGGGAAGCAAACCAGACTGGCCACTCTCCAGTTGAACCAGCAAGGATTCCTTTAACTCTGCATAGATCTGAGGAGCCTTTTTCCTCTGCCACCATGAGATAACATAAATTATACCCAGACACAGCCTTGGAAAGGGGCACAGGAAAGAGAGAAAATTTGATAATGTGGTGACTTTCTTAAGAGAACTACCAAGCAAATAGGTCCCTATGAGGAAGATAAGATGGATTATAGGAAAATAAAGTAGCCACATTTGTTTTGCACATCTGTATGTGAAGAGTGAGTATTTTTGTCATCTCAATGCATTTTTCCCACCTAAATACACTGAGGTTAGTAGCGGTTTTCCTAAATTTTTAAGATTACATGTGCCAAAAATTTTGTACCACAAAGTGACTACAAACCTCTAGGCTAAAATTTAAAATCCTGAGTTAAGGTCATGATCCAAGAAAAGAGAGGATTTGCAAACACAGATAGATGATATTCAGCATAAGTTGGAAAAGAGGGGTTAAGAAAGGTTATCACAAGAGCCTCTTCTTGTTTTGTAAAGTTTTAAAAAGTAGAGCCACTTTTTGAGAGAGGGAAACCCAATATTATCAGCATCAATTCAAGCCTGGAACATATCTGGAGATGATACTCTGGAAAGAGTGATTGGATTTCAACAACTAATTAGGAAGAGAATACACAGCTAATATTTCATAAATTAATCCACCCAGAGAGATTGAAGGAGTTGGGGAATGGAACCATGCTTGTCTTGTAAGAGCTAGCTGAGTTATTACTCATCCCTCTCTTGAGCCAAACAGCTGAAGTTAGAGCACATATACCTACTGGGGATACAGAGGACAATGGCTAGGGATAGGGTTGTACCAATCTTTACTTGCTGCTGCCTTTACATCGAGTAGCTACTCATCTCCACTCCAGTATTCAAGATCCACTCGAAGTTTATCCAAGCTTAAGAGAAGTATTTCCTACACACAATCTGCAGCTCCTAAAGGGTAAGGGATAGGGTGAAATAATGGTCCAATATTTGGAAGAGTTTGTGCCTTCTTAGGGACATAGAGTGACACAAGGTTTAGTATCCAGGTTTTCTAGCCAATTTAGAGGAACTAAGTAGAAGTTAATATGAAAATACAATCAAGATAATCAAGCTCCCACCTTCATGGAAAAGGGGAGGGCAAGAGCTTAATCATGAGTACATGTCCCTTGTAGGAATATGGAAATTTACTATGGTGTGTGGCATAATGTTTCAAATAGGTCCTGATTTAGGATCCCTTCTTAATAAGCTTACCTTTCTGTCTCTTACACCCTGTCCAACTGCCATTAAGAGTTAATCATAATGCTGACATCAGGAAGGAGATGATTAAGTCCATTGCAGAAGCAGGAAACTAACCATAGTAGGAGGAGTCTTGGGTAGAGAAAAGTAGGCATTAAGGGAAATATTTGCTTCTTGCAGTTTGGGGCCATTTTGAGAAAAGTAAGAGAAAAGTGAGGCAGGTGGCCGGCCATTAAAGCTTTCATGCTCCTCTTCACACATATTTAGGAGCCAAAAGGAGAGGTGTTGGCTTGAACACATCTAAATAGCTTCGGAGAAGCTCAAGGATTGGAGATAAATGGTAAACTCCCTTCCCTTAAATATATTAGTTTGGGTCTCAGGACCTCAGAAGAAGCCCTCATGGCACCATCTAACATGAAGCAAGATTAGTAGAATTGAGGTGGAGGAGGAGGTGGATGGATAGATGAATAATCCCAAGATAGACCCAGGCTTTTCACCAATAGGTCCATGGCATGCAGGGCACCTAGAAGTTCCTGAATCTCCAAGAAGGGGACAATGTGTGAGAGCACTGGTGGACCTATAGATGGCCAGGGTCAGGATGTATGTGTTTGAAATGGAGGACAAAGGTCCATGGTGTAAAATTGTTGTGGTAAATGTCAACACAAAAGCCAGTAGGACAATAGCACTTCAAACTAGGGAGCAGATCCTCTCAGCAGGGTTCAGCTAGGATCCATCAGAGGGGTTGGAGGCCACCTTTCCCCTAATTGGCACAAAATCACGTGAGCCACATCCCTTCCTGATATACCTGATATATTATATTAGAGAAGTGGAGGCAGAGAAAGAGGAAATCTGAGAATTTAAGCATATGACCTCAAGATTCTGAGCATCCGTGTAAAGGAGCTGCTACATTATTATACTGGACTGTTTATTGGGTTGTCCTAAATTTTATACACATACCATTTCTAAGATGTAGTTGGTTTGTGAGGAACAGCAGATAAGTTATAAAAGTTTTTTGAAAACAATATAATTTCTTTGAGCATCTGAGTATAATAGAATAAGTAATTCTGTTATCCTGGTATATTATACATTAAATTGGTAAGGAAATACTGTCCAAAAAGCCAATTAACAAGAAAACTCTTTTATTGATAGAAAAGCAAAACAAATTTTCCATGAATTCTAATCTTTTTTCTTCTATCTATTGGATATACTCAAGTTCAAAAGTCAGTTTTTCTGTTGTTGTCATCATTGTTACTGTTGTTGTCGTTAATCTCTCTATAGAAACAACCCCTTGCAATCACAACTGTAAGGGAAATATCCCTACCTCAAATGGGTAGGACTTCCTTGAGAAGTCATTGTCTCCAAGTAAAGTTAATTAAATTCTTATTGTCAGCTAAGCATTCATACATGGCACCAATTGTATTATTGGGTTGGTGACATTAATAAGTATTAATGTCAAGCCACATTAGCTGTTTCTCAAATGTTACCAAATAAATAGCAAACCAAATCAGAATCAGATTTACATTCATTCCAATGATTAAACACTCTTACAGATTGGGCAATTTATTCTAATATGAACTGAAACATCTGTGAGTCACAATCACAAGTTCCAATAAAAAATGGCCCAAATAAGTAGGCCTTTCAGATTCAAATTCAAAGTTCAGATTCACATGGGAATGGGACTAAGGAACCTGATCAGATTATATTAAAATTTCTGGTTCTAATTTAACCTGTAACTTCCACATAATATCAGCTAGCAACTGTTCAACTTTCACCTACAGAAAAGCATTAAAGCATATGTCTACATGATAAAAAAATAAAATTTAACCATTATCTAGTTAATACAATTGATGCAGATAGAAATGGTGGAAAAGTCAGATGTCAAGTTTCTTAAAGCTAATTTTACCCATATTATCCAAAAATGATTTATCAAACTAAACAGATAATAGTCATATTTTCACTTTACCTTTAGCTATGCAGATATAAATTGTATCTCTACACAACATATAGGTTGAAAATGAAAAACATCAAACCACAATCCAGGTTCCAGGTTTGTGGTTTAGATGGCCCTAAACCTCTTCTGGATATTTTTGCTTTCCATCTAGATATTTAGACCACATTGATGTGGGTCATAACTTTATCATCATTGCTACATTTGAGTCACTAACCTAGGAAAGGAAGCTTATCTAATTACCAGTTTCCCAAGCTAACCAGGACTCTCCCCTTTCATTATTAAAGAGAAAGTCATTCCGATTTGACCCCAGAGAAATAAGTGCATGCACATACCTGACTTTTCAGTATCCTCTTTGGATAAGAGGATGGAACAACTATTTGGGTTTCCATCTCATTCTTGTAATGACAGAAAAGAGAATACAAAAAGTCAATTGTAAATTTATACAAAACGTATGCATATATAAATACATATCTATGGGTGTATATAAAGTCTAAAGATTATATCCATCTACATCTTTAAGATTCAGAGTCTTGTACAGTTGACATAGTAGTATTCTCTCTCCAAATTTTCTCATTTTTAAAAACAATAAGAATCAAGCATGCCACCTTATTAATACTGAATAGCAAGTGCAGAAGTTAAGCTGTAGCTATAGGGGTTTGAAGCAATTAGTTTGACGGGACATCAGTGAATAAAATCCTTGAAACAAATTTAGCTATTTCCAGATTGCCTTTTGTTTCATAAAAATGAAAACCTAAATGCCCTGTTGGTAGCATCCCAAACTCCTGAGACTGCCAATTGAGCTCTATAAGAAGCAGTGCTTTAAACAAGGTCTGTATAAATTGCTTGGATGTGTGCTTATTGAAATAATTTGGTGTGGGAACTGGCTTACTAGAATTTCATGTAATTTTCTATCTCATAAAAAAATCACAAGTGATACCACTGGAAGCTTAGGTTCTGAGTATATTAAGCTCAGTATGAAATCTGACTCACAAACTGCATCATCTTTACACAGAGCACTATTAAAAATATTAAACTACAGTCAATCAATGGAGAAAGGCATACACATTTAAAGGTGCGCAATAAAAGTGTATTACAGATGTGTGCCCATGTTGAGAGGTATTGAGATCATTTGTTTTACAATATACATAATGCTTTTATTTTTCTTGCTCCTTGCATTCCTTTGGGGAAAAATGATGTAGGACAATTTCATAATTACCCCACAGAGTGTACAGGCTGCTCCTTGGAAGGGGATTGTTATTGCATGCCTTGAATATACTATGATTCATAAGGCAAGAACATATGCGTAGCTTCAGCACCAAGAAAATGGAATCGTTGTCCAGCACTGCTCACAACAGAACATCTTATTGCTTTAATAAAATGGGAAATTATTCACTGTAGAAAGTGCACCAAATAAGGGGAAGAAAATAATATCCATGCACTTATTGGAGCTTATTGGAAATGACGAAGCTCCCTTCTGGGTCCCTGGTTCTATTCAAATTTCAAGTGCAAAAGTCGTTCTGTAATAAAGTATTAAAGAGCTACCACTGGATGAGGGTAAGCTACAAAAATTAATGGACTTTCTTCTTCACAGTGCCTTAGTCATTCTGATGTACAATGTAGAACTCTGATGCACTAAAGGATTCCCTAGTGGCCTGAGGGAGTTAATGCACTCTTTTACCTATTACTAGGAAGTGACTAAGGCACTGGAGAAAAACTGGTTCGTTGTTTAATATATTGTACCCAAAGATTATACCTGGTCTTCCTAATATTACAAGATGGCATGCTTCAGTGATGATCTTCTGTGCTTCAGGAAAGGTGATTATCTTATGGGTGATTAAAATTAAGTTTATTAAATTATTTTTATAAAAGATGCAGACTGAGCTTGGACAATTTAATAGATGACCAGAAATATTAGAGGTAATATTTCCTCTGGATAAGAGCACATGTGTATGGACCAAGCAGACAATTTAGAACAACTAGTTGCTTGGGAGAGGGATGCTCATAGGGGCACTGTTGCCTTACACCCTGCAGGATAGTAAGGACTCTTTTGGTAGAGCTTTCTGCAGATCATTTTCATTCATGCATTTTCCAAAAATTTGAATAGCTGTCAAAGGCTTGATTTCCAAGAGATGCCACTGCATATAACTAATATTGTAATATGCTTCTGGCTTCTTCTATCATTCAACCAAAGGAAACAAGGTGGTAAATAACTATAGACTAATTCCATTTCTAACATAGATGGCCTTGTCTGGCATTAGAAAATAATAAAATATTTATCTTATTTTCTCAGTGTTTTTGTATGTTCAGTGAAGTTAGGACAGACTGAGAAAGAGAGCCTTTCCTTTGCTGCAGGCACAGATTTGTAACTAAACAAACAAGCTGCAAACATTTTTATCCTATAAGTAATTACTGGATATAACTTTTCTTGAAATTCGCATGTCCTGTCATCCAAATTGCCCAACATCCCCACCAGTCTCATCCCCAACCACATACAGTACAAGCAAGCACAAACACCACTGCCTCCAGGTGGTAACTGCATGCAGGGAGAACTACAGGCACTGTTTAAATATTAACCATGTTTTTAATAGATGGCATTCTTGCACATCCATTATTTGTTTGTTTCTGTGGTTGTGTTTTTTTTCTGTTACTTGCAAAAAAAAATAAATAAATAAAGCATGTGTGTCATCTTTTTATAACAGTCTACTACAGAATAAGGTACAAAAGAACACTTCTGGAAACAGCAGAAGCCAGGTCTGCACCACTGAATTTCTCATCCAGTGGTAACCATTATATCAACAGCTGGAAATTAAGAACAATAATATACAGTTTGGAGGACATAGTACAGAACTATAGTTTTTTTCTGTATTTGGTACCAATATAATAAATATATAACAAAGGTGCACTTGTTCTAAAAATGAAACAGAAACATTCTAGTTGGTTAGATACTGCACTTTCAGTACTGCACATCACCTAATACTTTTTTTTTTTTTACAAAAAAGGTAACTTATGCAATGTTTAATAATAAGAAAACCAATAGTACACGCTAACTCGATTGTAGAAAAAGAAGAAAGAACCCAACCAAAAGCCAGAATAGTCACTTTCCAAAAGAGCCCCTCCTCCGCCTTCACAACTAGAGGAAGTAATCAGAACGGTGAGGCGACTTCAGCACCAGACCTGGCTGGACAGCTCCCAAATCCTCTGTAAATCCTGAAAATGTCACAGGTCAAAGGTATATGGGTGGGGGCGGGGCAGGGAGTGAAAGCGTTAGCTTTTTTAAAAAACTCATTTAAAGATTTTAACGTACTTATGCTCGGCCAGCGAGGGTCATTTTAAAAAGTAAATTAAAGGTTCTGTCCTGGAAAAGGTAATAGGTAATAGTTAACCAAAGGGTGAGAAATGGGCTGACTGTGGAGGGGTACCTGTCATAAACACTTTCTGGGGACTATTTTCTATGCCCTCTTGCAGTCCTGGTGCTTAATGTAGACGTTTTCTTTATAATATACTATTGCCTGAGCCCGGCTGAGGGTGGGAATGGGGAGGAGAGGGAAGCTAAAGAAAAAGTGAAAGCTTAGGGGTCAGAGGGGAAGGAAGGAAACTAAACCTTAACTTGACAGCTATGTACATTACCGGGCCCCCTCCCCTCCCTTTGCTCCGGGAATCAATGCCTTTTATATATTTGGTAGCTTGTGCGGTTTCTCCTCCTAATTGAGGGGAGCGCGGGTTGGAATGGGAAGATGCATCCTTCATTGACAATGAGAAATTATGTGATTTGTCATGCGCTTGGATTGTGTTATTAGTATTATAATTACTATAAATATTAATAAAGTATTATTATCAGCATTATTTCTTCTTCCGAGACTTTCCTCGCCCAATATTTACAAATACCGCACAGTGCCTCGGCGGAGGAGAAACAAGAGTAAGGGGAGGGCAGGTAAGGAAACCAGGAAGAGGAAAGAGGGGCCAGAGGAAAATGGAAAAGGAAGGAAGGAGGAAAAAAGCAAGGATGGCAAAGATGATGGAAACAAGGACGGGGAACGAGAGGGGCTAGACGATCAGGACAGTACCACCGTTTGCAAAAGGCCCTCGCCAGCTGTGTCCAAACAGGAGGAAGCTGCGTGTGCTCCTTGGGGACTGGAGGCTGGCGGTGGAGGCGGAGGAGCACAGGGACCCTGGCACGGGAGGCCAGGGGACGAAGAGGACGACGAGGCGTTGGAAGGGGCACAGAAGGGAGAGTCCCGGGGCTGCCTCTCCAGCCGGGTTTCCTTTGTGTGGGTTGGGGCCTGCCTGCCAGGTCGGGGCAGCCCCCCGCCACCGCGGCTGCCGCTGCAGTGATCCCGCTCATATTCCTCCTGAGCCCTCTGCATCTTCCGCTTCTTCATCCTACGCTTGTGGATGTGGAAAGTGGAGAGGGACAGCACGATGAGGCAGAAGATGAGGGTAACCAGGACAATCAGCACCAGCGTGGAGGAGAAGGACTGGAAAAGCTGCTGTCCCACCTGCGTGATGCAGGTGCCGCCGCCACCTGCGCCTGGGCCGCGGGCACCCGTGTTGCCGCTGCCGCTGGCGTTGGGGGAAGCAAAGGTCCGGTTGAGGAGACACGGCGGCAACGCCAGCCTCAGCTCCTTCGGTGCCCTGGCACTCATTGGCGCGGGGCTGGGAGGGGCCGGGCCCACTAGGCTTCCCCTCTTGGGCACACTGTTCCCACCAGCCAAGAAGAGGACGGAGCCCACGCCACCCAAAACTGCTCCCTGTAGCGGGAGCGGGTGTGCGAGCAAGCCAAGGACTAAGGGAGCAACTGCTGGCAAGCAAGGCGACCAAGGAGTGAGCGGCGCCCGAGAGATCCTCGCCGATCCCACCTGGAACGCGTCTCCAAGCGCGCACCTTTCCTTCGCGGAGGCACCAGGCTGCAAAGACACAAAGCTTAGTTAGAATCTCGACCGCTGCCCAGGGGAGTGCGGTCGGGAAGAATCAACCACCACCGCAAAGCGGCCCTCTGGGCACGCTGCCTGAGCTGGGCGCTGCCCATATTTTCGGTCAGTGGACCCCAGCCTGCCCGCCCGTGGCCGTGCACCAGAGCCACCAGCAGCCTGCTCACGCCACTCAACAGGATGGGGTCTACACCGGCACCGCGGAGGTGCAGATTACTCAGCAGATAAGGCAGCCTCCCTTCCGCCCTTCACAACTTTATAATTGCAACAGACAAGCAGCCGCTTCGGATTGAAGTCGCTACTTCCCAGAGCGCCGGCTCTCCTCTTTTCTGCGCCCTCTCGGTGGATGTCTTCGCCTGGATCCCTCCCCTCCCAGCACTCACTCCGGGCCACCGCGCGGGCTCCAGGTACACAGTCCTTCCTTTCCCTCCCCCTCCAGACTTGCCCTCCCTGGACGGCGTCAGAACCCTTGGGTCCCATTCCCAGTGGGATACCCCTGGCACCACATCCCACTCTGCCTCTGTCCGCGACCGCGGCTGACGAGCAGGAACGCGCTCCATCTCTTCTCCAGCCTTCTTCCCTGGCATACTCCCCTCTCTAAAGCAGCTGAAGCATCTTTCTCAGCTGACACATTCCCACAAACGGCCCCCTCCTCCCCATCTCCCTATGCCCCCAACTTGGCAGTAGCCTGATTCTTTCGAGAGGAACTGGAAATGGAAAGAGGAGGGTTCCCGCCTGCAAAGTTTGGGGAACAAACCTTCTTTCAGTCCTTCCTAGACCCAGCCCGAAGGCCCCGAGGCTTTTCCGGCGTACCGGAGCCGGTAGACCCGCAGCGCGCAGGAGAGCCTCCTTGCTGCTCCCAAGAGGCAGCTGCAAACTGTTGCACTGCGGAGCAGCGAGGCAGCGCGCAAGCAAGCCGGGGCAGGGGCAGAGGCCGGGGCCGGGGGCTGGAGCTATGCCCGGGGTGGCTGCACAGGCCCCGTGAGCTGTCCTCCCCACTCGCGCCCTGCCGTCAGGCCACCCCGCCATCAGAAGCCTTTAGTCACACCTTGTCTCTTACCTGGACCGCCAGCTGGCTGCAAGGAGGGAGCCCCCGCCGCGCGGCTGCAGTGGCGGCTGCAGAAGGCGCGGAGTGAATGGGCCAGAGACCGAGCCGCGCTGCTGCTGCTGCCGCTGCTGCCGCCGCCGCCGCCGCCGCCGCCTTCGCCGCCGCTTCAGGGAGCTGAGCTCGCAGCCTATTGCCAGAGAGGCCGGTGACGTCAGGCAGCCACTGCCAGGGCTCCAAGCCACCCCTCAGGCCCCCACCCACCCTAGCACCCCAACACCTTGTCCTAGCATAGCCAGCCGCTGACACACACTTCCCAGTTCGCTGCCCTTCTCCAACCCAGGAAATAGGAGGAGCAACCCGCACCCCCACCCTGCAAGCAACCCACCTTTCTCACTCTCTTGCCTAGGAAGAGTTGAATCTTCAGTTCTCCAGCTGTCTGATTTCGTTCTAGAGCTGACCCTTTGGTCCCAGAATCATATTTTTACACTCTGGATAACCATCTCCCATCGGTGCACAGATCAGACTTTCTCCCTGGTGGCTGATAAAAATTTCCCCCACCCCCAGTTCCTCTCTGTGCTGCCCCTGGTTCTGAACATAAACTGCGTGCATTAGCTGACAGGGACATTTCTCAACATAGATGTGACAGAACCCAAAACACAAACCTGAACAAATTAATCGAAATTAACCATTTTTCTCCACTGGAGTTTCCAAGTTATCTTTCACTCCATCTGATTCATGATCCTTCTTGCATCCCTCACATCCTCATCTCTAGACCCCAGACCCACTCGATGTATTAAACACTCCTTCTATTCTGTCAATCTAGACACTCATGAGCACACAAAGCATAGTCTTACAAGGAAGAAATATGAAATTATTCACAGGAAGGCAGAAGTGAACTGCCTTATGAAAATTCCAAGTATTTGTAGCTTGCACAAAGTACCCCTTCATTGGCCCTAATTCTTGGTAAAGTGTTTGCAGCACAACCTTGTAGCAAAATGGATAGAACTTCCAGAAAAGAACTCAACAGCCTCCCTAAATCGTGGAAGAGACTAGTTAACTATTGGTTTAGGAGGCTTGGAAAAATATGAATAGTGCATTTGGTTACAGAATCCAGCTTTGAAATGGAGTATGCTCATTTTTCTGTTGGAGAAGCTAGCTGGGAACAGTACCTAAAGACATTGCATGGTCTTTGAAGGCACTGAGATGTATTACTAAATGTGTATTTTCTTCTTTCCTCCTTGTCTTGTTTTCTATCTTTGAGTCTAGC
Organism: Colobus angolensis palliatus; assembly: GCF_000951035.1. NCBI lineage: Eukaryota > Metazoa > Chordata > Mammalia > Primates > Cercopithecidae > Colobus > Colobus angolensis. The sequence continues at coordinate 15,875,283 of NW_012120709.1, read as the reverse complement.
ACAGTGCCTTGTAGCTTACTTGATAAATTAAATGATGCAGTGTATGTTGTTGCTCTTTCCTGCTATGCATCAGAAATGACTGATGCCCAATTATCTGCTTGTATTTGCTGTATGTGTAAAGAAAGGGGGTCTGAAATGTGGAGGAAAAGGCTGTGATCTGGGGGTCCCTTCTTCTGACTCTCTGTTTAGGCTCACACAGTCACTGATGTCTGCCCCCCGCCCCCATCCCAATGCTAGCATTATCTTCCTGCCTGGAATGAGAGTACCAGATGCCTGCAATAGCCACCTGCCACATTTGGACAATTTGACTTTGTTGGGCTCAGGGGATGGAATGGTGAGCCTTTTTTTTTTTTTTTTTTTTAACTCTGCGACTAAGTGACACTTTACCATTGATGCCTGACAGGCAATGCCCCATTTTTTCACACTCGCTTTGCTCCTGAAAAGTTGAGTCTAATAAACATTTTGTAAAGCAAATCCAATTTAAGATGCTCCAAAAAGAGATCTGGCTATTTCAAGAGACTCTTCAGCAAAAAATAAAAGTTTTTTAAAAAACGTTATTTTGTAAAGCAAAGAATTTTTACATAATTAGAATTAACTCTTGGCCATGCATGGTGGCTTACGCCTGTAATCCCAGCACTTTGGGAGGCCGAGGCAGGTGGATCACCTGAGGTCAGGAGTTGGAGATCAGCCTGACCAACATGGCGAAACCCTGTCTCTACTAAAAATACCAAAAAAAAGAAAAAGAAAAAAAAAAAAAGAATTAGCCAGGCATGGTGACAGGTGCCTGTAATCCCAGCTACTCAGGAGGCTGAGACAGGAGAATCGCTTGAATCCGGGAGGCAGAGGTTGCAGTGAGCTGAGATCGTGCCATTGCACTCCAGCCTAGGCAGAAAGACCAAAGCTCCATCTCAAAAAAAAAAAAAAAAAAAAACTCTCAATGGTCTGTTTTCTAGATCTGAAGGAATTAGTTATTGGGTTTTCCCTATGGGGAATATACCTTTACAATATGTTGTAATGGGATCACAATATGTACGTAATGGAATTCTTCTTGCACGCTAAGCTTCTAGGACATGTCAGAAGGCTTCCAATGTTATTCTTTTGTTACAAATGATAGCCATCTGTTATACCAGGAGTGCTAAAACTGTGTGCATTATTTTATACACCCTATGAAAAGACAAGGTCTTAATCTGGAGAACTTACAGTCTACAGTAGATGAATGTGATTCACCAGAAAATGATATTTAATTAGAAATGATTTAGATAAAGACATTAGTTTTCAGGTCAAAAGCACGGGACCCTTTTTTGTCTTTTCTCTTTCAAGAATAGGCAGTAGGGTCATAATTTGTTGTTACCCAGAGGACAAATGTGCTAAATACATAGATTTGGATGTCATTGGGTAGTGTGTTTCAAACTCAAGGAAGAGCAATGATAGCAAATATGCACACCTCTTGGACTGCAGGAATTGATCCCACTGAGTTGCCACATGATTTTGGCACATCTGGCTTAATGGCAAGGATTCTTCCAAACACCCTTGTTGCCACTATTTTCAGCACCAAACTTCACAAGCCACACTCCTAAGAGTAGAGAACCAAGAAGCTTCTGAGATTCCTGTAATCTTCCAATGTAATGGGAAAGCCCCTCTGGACATAAGCATATTCCACATATTTAACAGCACTTAATATTTGCGTCCAAGTTTAATGAAGCATCTCGATCTAACTTAGAGAAAAGTGCCACATGGGCACCTGTACCTAAATCTAAGAAGCATTGAATCAATAATAATTATAGCTATTATTATTTGCAAAACACCTACTATGTACCAGGCTATAGTAAATCCTATATTAGCATTAATCCTCTCTACAACCTTGCAAGGTTATTTTTGCCAAAATACAAAATTATTCATTTAATCACTTGTTCGACAAAAATCTGTGAGTACCTGCTATAGGAAAGGTGAGAAAACTAAAGCTCAAAGTGTTTAAAGGCCATGTCTAAGTAACCCACTGAGAAGTATATTACCACACATATTATTGGGCTGAAACACAGGTAAAGTGATTCCAAAGTCAGTATTCTTTTTATGACTACTTTTCATGACTAATGGCTTTTCTCTCTCTCTTTCCCTTTCTGTTTCTCTCTTTCACACACACTCTTCTATTTTTATTTTTATTTTACCTCTGTCTACTTCTGACTGGGGTAATTATGTAAAGCTAGAGAAAAGCAGAGATGCCTGGTTGAAGTGCGGGAGGGAAGATGAGAAATCTCCACTGTTCAGGTCCTTCCTTCCAACCAGGAGCAGTCTACAGGATCTCCACAGATTCCCGTGGACTGAACAAAGTCTAGTTTGACTTAGGCAAGTCATTCCAAAACACAGAGCAGCATGATATATGCCAGGTCCCTCTTAGATATACAGGGACTTTTCCAGATAATGTGCAGCTGATTTTGACATTTTGCCTAATCTTACATCTCCTCTAATCTGGATCCCTGCATACCTACAGAAGTATGCTTATATGTTGTCATGTTACTATTAAATCAATTGCTGCCCCACCTAGCAAATAAATAATAAACAAAGCTCAGAGTGAAGCTCTTTACTTTGTTCTAGTTTTATTCTAGTTCAGTCTTCTCATCTGCAAAATGGGAAAAATAATAGAATCATTTTTGCAGTGCTATTTTAAGCACTGAGCGTAAAGCAAGCATTTGATAAATAGCTCATTGCATTATAAAGAAAATTACTAAGATTGATATTTTATCCCTGGCAATAGAAGCATTATATTGTTTTGGACTTGAAAATTCAGAAAACATTTGGTAAGTATTAGTGTCCTTTATGGGAAGATGACTAGAAAGGTGAAGGGACTGAAAATAATGACAGATAATAAGCAATTCAAGGAGCTGGGAATATTAATCTTAGAGATGGAAAGATGTGTAGAATGTATCATAGCCTCTTAAAATGTTTGGAGTATCATCAATAGAAGATGGACTTATCCTACCCTATGTACTCAAGAGAGAACAGAAATGTAGTGAAACAGATGTAGGATAGAAAGCCTCTTTCAATTCATTATTTCAGTAGTGGAAAGACCTTTCTAACCACGTAGCTGGTTATCATATACCTCAGCAGTCTTCAAACTGGAGGAGTTAATCCCTGAGAATACAATAGACATTTTCCAGGGGAATATATGTGCAGTTTTAAGGGAAGTATTTTCCAAGTCCTCTACCTCTATATGTACTTCTCCCCAAAATATATCTATCTGGATTAAAATTTTTTTGTCACCTCTCCTTGCATTTGTCCTATTTCACAAAAGAAAAATGTATGTTTCACCAGTTCTCAGTCTTACTATAATGCATTTACTCAGGGTGTGAAAACCTTTGCAGAACTAAGAAAAGCAATACCTTGAGGATGTGGCGCTCCTGAGAGAGGTGACAGCTGTCATCTGGGGGACAAACTATGTATCAACTTATCTTAGAATTAGAGTTTAAAAGTGAGGTGGTTGTCAGAGGAATGAAAGTATTCTGGTTTATTCAAATTGAAAAATGGATCCAGATTGTTTTTGGAGACAGTAAGCCTGATTTGTCTATTTAGATTGACAGTTAGAACTGGATTTGCCTGATAGATTGTATGAAAGGCATCCTATACAAATTGAATGAGTTAAATCTGTTGATCCAAAGTTTTGACAAAATATATTTAAAGAACACACATGATATGGAATATGCCAGACTGGGAAACTCATTTATTGAACAAATATGCAGAGTGTTCCTACTGTGTGCCACAAATTGTATCAAGTGCTTGGTACACCAGGGATCAAGGAACAGTCTCTGCAACTGGGAACTTACATTCTAGTTACACACGTGATCACATTCTGATTATCTGGCCAAAGCAAATGTTAACAATTCCCTCTTTTCCTAATATTTTTAAATGAACTATCACTCGTGTCAAAGAACAGAAGAATGTAAACTAAGTAGACTGATAGATGTGAAGTTAAAGAGGCAGATGGATAAAAATAGACGGACCAGCAGATGTCAAATATTTGATAAGATCTTTGTGATGAACAGATCCTGGATAATGAGAGTCCTGGATCATGGTCAGAAACCGAGTGGCATATGCTTCTTTCAAGTGCAGTAGGCTGTGAATCTGCTTTTCATAGGGAAGATAAACTGAAAATACTTCCATCATCCAGAAAAAGATATGTCTAGATTAGGGTTTCGTAACCTTGCCACTACAGGAGTTTGGGGCCATATAATTCTTCGTTGTGGGAGGCTTTCTAGTACCTTATAGGCTGTTGTGGTTAGCAGGATTCCAAAGGTGGTCCCACAAGATTAAATCATTAAATCCAATGGTTATTTAACAACAAAACTAATCCAGATACTCCTGTGACTATTTTTTTTTTTTTTTTTTTTTTTGAGAACCGGTCTTGCTCTTTCATTCAGATCAGAGTGCAGTGGTCTGATCATAGCTCACTGCAGCCTTGACCTCCTAGGTTGAAGCAATCCTCCTGCCTCAGCCCCACCACGTTGCTGGGACTACAGGCATGTGCCACAACATCTGGCTATTTTTTTTATTTTTTGGTAGAGCTGGGGGGCGGGGAGGGTCTCACTATATTGCCCAGGTTGGATGGTATGATGAAAATGTTTTAGATGTAATCAAAGTCCCAAATAGCTAAACTTAAGATATGGAGATTATTCCAATAGGTCTGATACAATCAAGTGAGCTCTTCAAAAGAAGAGGGTTATTTTTCCCCCTGCCTAGTGGAAGAAAAGGAAGTCAGAGATTCAAGGCACTAGGGGGATTCAACATGCTATTTTGGATGTTGAAGATGGAGGGGCCACAAGCAAACCAGTGTGGGTGTCCTTTAGTTGCTGGGAACAGCCTTTGGCTGACAGCCAGCAAGGAAATGGGGATTTCAGTGCTACAACTTCAAGGAACTAAATTTTGCCAACAAACGTAAATAAGCTTTCAAAGGGATTCTTCCTCAGAGCCTCCAGATAAGGGCCTAGCCTGGCTGTCATCTTGATTTCATCCCTGTGAGACTCTAAGCAGAGAACCTGGTCAGCCCCCCACCACTTCCTCCACACATCAGACCTCTGACCTACAGAACTATCAGGTATGAATGTGTGCTTTTTAAGCTACTAAGTTCATGGTAATTTGTTATGCAGCAATAGGAAACTAACCTGGATGCTAAGCACCATTCCTGGCCTCTACCCACTAGATGCCAATAGCACCCCTCCCCAGTTGTGAGAACCAAAAATGTGTCTAATACTGCCCAAAGTCATGAGGGTGAGGGGATAGCAAAAGCATCCCTGGTTGAGAACCACTGGCCTAAACATACAACTTGTCACTGTACAGTTAGAACACAATGGTTCAAAGAAAGAGATGGGTGTCTTCTTGAACCCTACCTGTATCTTAAAACAATTTAATTGATTATTTTCTCTGAGTTGTTTGAGAAACTCTGATGTGGAAAGAAAACGTCAGGCATTCTCTAAGAAATCAATCTGCAACAAAAGCAAAAAGCATTAAGTCCAGGGATCAATGAAGAGGGTTTGGGGGAGAACAAATAGTGCCAATACAATTTTTTTTCCATGGTAAATGAAATTTCATGCAAAGAAAAAGGAAATGATCTTGCTAGATTTGAGTATAATTTTTTGAATTTTGTTTTCTATGATACAAAAGTCCACAGCAAGAAAGAAACACTTGGTTTGAGTCATGTATTTTTTAAGCTGGTGTACAATACACAATGCTCTGGAAGACTCGGATGGAACACGGTGATAGTGACTTATTCCACATTGTGGGTGGCCATCTCAGTTCTTCCTGTTTCCCACTTCCTTATCAACCAAATATTACTGTATTCATTTTAAGACCCAAAAGACAAAACCAAATGGCCCCATGGTTTTAAACTTTTTTATTTTTATTTTTTATTTTTAAGGCAGAGTTTCACTCTGTCACCTAGGCTGGAGTACAGTGGTACCATCTTGGCTCACTGCAACCTCTGCCTCCCAGCTTCAAGCAATTCTACTGCCTCAGCCTCCTGCATAGCTGGGATTACAGGCACCCACCACCACACTGGCTCATTTTTGTGTTTTTAGTAGAGACGGTGTTTCCCAATGTTGGCCAGGGTGGTCTCAAACTCCTGACTTCAGGTGATGCACCTGCCTTGGCCTCCCAAAGTGCTGGGATTACAGGTGTGAGCCACCACTCCCAGCTTCAACCTTTTATATCTTAGAGTCTTTTTTATTGTCTATATATCACTTTATGCTTGAACAAGAAAACAAATGAAGAAATGTGAATATGGCTTTAAAACAACCTGGGAGTTATTAACCACAAAGTATGACTGACTAGGAAGAAACACATGGGACAGCTTAGATTTCTTCCAGCTCAATATGTTGCCTTTTCTCTACATCAATTGCTATCAACTATGCTTTTTATTACCATAACAGGACATACAGAGTAAAGCCAGAGTGTTTCTGAGGAAGACAAAAGCAACAATAAAGTAGGATTACTGGCATGTTGAACAGGCACATCTGATGTAATCAAGTGACACTTCTTTTTGTTTCACTGTCCCTTCAGATACTGTGCATACTTCATTTTCAGCTGCTAGATTTAAAAAATTGATAGGTTTGGTGACTTTTTGAATCACTTTCAGTTAAAAGACAATCCTACAACCTTTTAAATGATAAACACAATGTCAATTCAATAGAGCATTTAGTCTAAGATACTCATAAAAATTCAAAATTTATTCTCTTTTCTCAAAGCTTGGGGTTATTTTAGACAGAAAGCCTGGAGCATGAAAAGGAGTAATATTTGGCTTCTTCTCTATTTCTCTGGTTTTTGTTTCTTTTTCTTTTCCCCCCTGCTCATCCCTAGATTATTAGATAGTTTCTTTCATCTTGGTAGTCAAAGCAAGTAAGAGGAAAATGGTAACGGGATAAGAACATTTTGCTTAGATTGGTTCTCTACACTCCTGGGGCCTGAGAGATGTTTAGACTGGCATAGGATGAGGAACTCTTTCCTTGACCTATTTACATTCACCTGTTTTCTCAGTGGTCACTACTGACTATTTCTTCATCTATTAGGAATTTCTAATTTATTTCAGTTCCTTGTTGCTTAATCCTAAGAGAAAACTTTTGAGAAAGAACATTCAATACCTACCCAATAACTTTTCTACCTGAGGAAAAGGAGCTGGGAATTTATGCACCAACTCCATCTCATTTACTGCAGGCCATCACTTTCTAAGTATTGAGGAACTATCCCAGCAGCATGTTAGAATCAATTCCAAAAGTCCTTCCTAGTACGTTTAGCTGAAGCCATGAGAGAATGTCTCCATTTCCCCAAATTCTCTCTTTCCAGCCCTATATTTCTCACTGCTGGGCTAGCATTCTCAAATGTTCACTTTGAGGTATGTTCTCTCTGATTCTTCCAGGAAAGATTAGCCAGTTCTTGCAGCTCGTTTTTTTAACAATCCTTTTTATTTTCCTAGAACAGGTAAAGTAAAGTATTTTCCCAGGGGTTCAAGCTGAGTTTTGGCCAAGGTTATTGTCCCAGAATCTGTAGGGGAAGTACAGGTAAACCTTAAAGAAGACAAATAACATCTTATGAGGTGTTTGCCTTAGGTGAGTCTTATTTATATTTTCTAGGCAACAAGAATATGACATCCTATAACAATGGAGAGTGAATGACTTCCACATGCCTAGAGGTTTGGGAGAATCTGGAAGTTCAAGGTTCCCAAGCACATCTATCTCAAATATCCCCATCTCAGGTCTCAGGCATACTCCTTTCCTATCAAGGCATAAAGTCTCTTATCTTTACCTTCAAGGTTGAAAAATTAAGTCTTTGCAATTCTCTCTCACACACACACTCAGGTCCAAGATCTGATTTTCAGCTGGATATGCTCTGTAGTTACAGGGAATATATTATTTTTAAATGCTGCATTGTCTTTTGAGTTTCACACTGAGCTCTTATTTTATATCAGCTGAATCAAGGCTGTCATTTTTTTTCCCTTCAATGCCACTATGACCAAAACAATTCCACAGCCTTCATAATTACCATTGCCACCATATTGAAGAAATGCTAGCAATATTACACAAGACTATATCCTATTGCAATTCAGTACAGAGGAGAGCAGTGTGATAACCACTACACTACAGAAATACACCCAGACGAGAGCACTTGTAATTGAGATACTCAGTATGCCAGGAATTACCAACACCTATCTTATCCACACCAGTAATGGAGCCCTTTTGTGATCCGGCTGGCAAGTTCTAGAATCCACGGTATTGTTCCTTGGTCTTTTTCTAGTGCCAATTGTCCTAGTTTGGGTTCCCCCAGAATCAGACCCTGAGATAGGGACTTGAATAAAAATAGTTTGCCTGGAAGTTGTATAGAATCCCAGTAGGGGAGTGAGAAAGTGATACAGGGAAGAAAAGACAACCAATAAAAAGCATACTGCTGAGCCAGCTACCATGAGAGTTTATGCTTACAGGGACACTTTGGGAAATAGTGCCAAATACATGCCTCAGGATTATTCCAGATTAGAAAGAAGAGAGCTGTGTTACATGTTAGTGTATAAGTGCACTTCAGTCTTACCTCACTTTCCATCTAGTTTTAAGACTGCTCCAAGGAGGACCTAATTCCCTGACAATCTGGCCTACTTTACTCACAGGTAGAGTGGCCTCCTCTAGTTCCAGAAAAAGTCCTTGGGAATAGTTACTAGTAATTAGAAGTCAATAGCAGCACACTGAAATAGAAGGGTTTAACAGATATAGGGAAGCACTGACAACATCTGTTACCAGTTCCTCCATGTGGCTCACGTTTGCTCTATGGAAAACATTCATGTACCTTTGCCCTGAATGGGCTCAAAGAATGCAGATCAGTGCAATTACAGCAAACCTCTCCTGTTCTGCCAGCAATGCAACCTATCTGCCTTTTGTCATCTAGGTTTTCTGTATGAGAATCAGACCCAGGTAAACAGAGCACCCCTCTCCACCAACTGCAGCAACACCACACACACACACACACACATATATGCCAGGTATTTTGCACCATGTCCCGAAATTTCCCTGTGAGCATAAACTCTCATGGAAGCTGGTTTAGTGTAGTATACCTTTTATTGGCTGTCTTTTCTTCCTGTATCACTTTCTCACTCCCCTACCTTCTATACAACTTCCAAACAAACTGTATATGTGCATATCTTCAAAGGACCATGTAAGAATCTGCCCCCATTAGGCATGAGGCAAAAGAAAAGTGGAAACTGTTAATGTAGCAACAGCCCACTCTTAGGAAATCTTTTCAGCAATCCCCCCCACCTCTCCCTATGTGACTCTTCTTTTAGCTCTTTCTTTGATATGGTTGGGAGACCAAGAATCATGAAGGTGTTTATTGAAAATTTCTGTTATAAATTATCATACAGAAATATGAGGATTGTTCTCACATTTTCACTTGTATTTGACATCTTTCAGTTCCACCCCTCAGTGGAAATGAAGGCAGCATGAATTCTAGTTAATATCCTTTTATAGTAGTAATTGATACTATAGCTTCAATTGACACTTCATTCGGGACAAAGACTTTACAGCTTAAAGAACATGTGGAAGTTTCTCAAAGAAGTTATTTCACAAAAGATGACGATGAGAGGGGGAGGAGACCACAGATGTCACCATTATTTACAGAATATCAAGTACTTTCCACGCATTTCCTTTTAATCTTTACAACAACTCTATGACCTAAGATTGGTTATTCCCATTTGTGTGGAAGAAACAGGCTCATAGACTTACCTAACCTAAAGTACACACTGTTCATGGCTGGGTCCAGACTAAAATGTTCTACTGTCTGGCTCAAAAACTCATGATTATTCCATTACACCAGGGACAGCTACCGCAGACTCTAAATACTGCTAGGGACTAGCAAGAGAAAATCATTTGTATGATGTATACAACAAGTTTAAGAGAGTAAAACTGGGGAAAGCATAGTTCAGGGCTGACGAAGCAAAACAAAACATCACAGCCTTGAACGAGATGGGGCCCCAAGAGCTCCTAGTTTGCTAATTCAGACCAACATCCATGTAGTGGATTCGAAGCCAGACAAACTTAGGTATGGACTCTAACTGAGCCACTACTAATTCTGAAAACTTGAGATTAATCACTTAATTAATCTCTGTGAGCCTCAGTTTCTACCTCTGTAATGTGGAGACATCCAATTTCTCCTTCAGAGTATAATGTGAAGATCTTAAAACATGTGGAAATTTTCTAGCATACAGAAGGCACTCTGCAAATGGAAATTCTTAAATTCTCCAGTGTATAGTAGAATTCCAATCTTGGCTCCTCTTCATTTCTCCAAACCTCTATTCCTTGTGATTTTATAGCATAAAGAGGAGAAGTAGGTGATGAAGAATACCTAGAGTACAGAGAGTTTTTATACAGTAGTTGTGGATTATTTCAATTTATGGAAGTGTAGCATCAGGACTGATTGACATAAAATCAGCTATTGCCTGACTCCAAAGCTGAATGGTCAGAGGAATGCCATGTGGAAGAAGAGAGAGGCCACTGCACATTCAGGTCTGTTGGTTGCATGAGAAAAGGAAACACAGGTTAGTTCTGACTCTATTATAATACCAGTTGACCTATCTTATTGGAAACACAGGTATATTTCGTGTGAAAATAAATTTATGATAATTATTAACAGCAAAATTAAACGAAACATTAAAAAGGACAGATATCCTAACTAACAGATAGTCTAAGTTATATTATTTTTGTGTCATAGGATTCACTTTGGCACGATGGTGCTGATTTATGAAGATCTTTCAAGTGCATTACATTTATTCTTAGGAATTTAATCAGAGAATCCAAAGAAGCTGCCTTTTCTCCTTTTTTAACAGGAGAATAAAGCAAACTCTTGGGATTATGATGGTATTGGATCTCAGAAAAACACATCTTGCTCTTAGATTTGAGCTTTCCAGCAAGGGCATTGAAATATAATATACTGTAATCCATTATCTAAATCAGGTATTATGTCAATAGAAGTTCATTTGTTTCCCATAACATTAACACAGTTCAAAATTATCTCCATATCCATCACTCTTCGTCAACAATAGCAAGTGGGCCATTAAATTCTCCAATACTATCTAAGAATTAATTCATTAGAAGCAAAACCTAAGGAGAATTTAAGAAGCCTAATGTCCTTTCCAGACCCATAGTAAGTTTCCACTTCAACTGTGATGGGCCAGAAGGCCTCTCTAGCTTCGGTCATGGAAGACATAGAGGAAATGGAGAGAAAGAAAAAAGAACAAGAATAGCAGTCCGTGGAGCCTAACGACCCAATGACCTGTTCATACCTCTATTATAACAGTTATCACATTCCTGAAATTATTCATCTACATGTACAACTCCTTCCTTGTAGAGCAAGACCCTGGATGGCAGGCATTATGTTTGATTCCTCTCTGTACTGTCTAGAGTAGCTGCATCATAAATAAAAGCCCCACACATGTCCAATTCCATTAGTAGCTTTTAGTTCCCTTCCAAAAGTTGTGCATACAAAGAATTAAGCAGATAGGTTTCAGTTTTGCTTTTTCTATGCCCTCTGGTTCATCTTTCTGTGAAAGAGCTGACGGGGATCAAAGTGATCAGAGGAGGAAGTAGGAGCAGTAGGCAGAGGCAGCACCCCCAAAGATCTGGGGTGTGGAAGTATATCTGAAAGCCCTTACTAACATGTCCTTATCCTAAACCCCAGACAGACTAGAGAAAGAATAAAAGTCAAGGGAGGTATCAGTAGAAAACAGAAAGGGAACAGATATGCACTCAGCAACTACTATCATATGTAGCATTTGCAAACATGATTCCACTTAATCCTTGTAACATCCTGTGGGACCAAAAATTATCTCCATTTCATAGATGAAGAAAATCAAATCATAGATGAAGAAAATCAAAAATCAAAGATTAAGTAATTTATCTAAGGGCACACAACTACTACATGATGAAGCCAGGATTCAAACCTTAGTCTGCCGGTCTGAAAAGCCTTCTCTTTCCATTAATCCAGGGTGCCATTCTGACAGATACTGCGAACTTGTGGATACAGCCTCCGTTGACCAGGCCTCTAGCATAAGCAGTGGCTATGTCTTCAGGCGGCTGGATCACTTGAGCACCAACAGCCTGAAGGCTCAAAGGTTAGAAAGGGAAGAGCTGGTGTGAACTGCCTATGCAATCACTAGAACCCAAAGGATTAACTTGTTCTTTGCAAGGTTACGGCGGCTGTGTTTTCAGTGATTCAGCACCCAATAAGTGAGCTACAGTCAATTTTATGCAACGCACGAAATTCCTATTAATAGTTTCCATTCCAAAAAAAATACTAGATGTTTTACCAGGTCTTTTATAATTAATATCTATCTATTTGCAAGTCAGTTGTCAAAAAAATCTTACAGACTGGGCACATGGCTCACGTCTGTAATCCCAACACTTTGGGAGACCGAGGTAGGCTGGTGGGCAGATCATCTAAGGCCAGCAGTTTGAGATAAGCTTGGTAAACATGGCAAAACCCTGACTCTACTAAAAATACACAAATTATCCGAGCCTGGTGGTGGGTGTCCATAATCCCAGCTACTCAGGAGGCTTAGGCAGGAGAATCTCTTGCACTCAGGAGGTGGAGTTGCAGTGAGCCAAGGTCGTGCACACTACACTCCAGCCTGGGAGACAGAGCAATAGTCCAACTCAAAAAAAAAAAAAAAAAAAGAAAACTTACAAATGATTTTATTTCTACCTTTTTATTCAATACGAGGCTTTGGCTCTATTTGAGATGTCAAGTGGGACCACACAAAAGCCTGCATTTGCTTCTTACACAGCCCATTCTCTCTCAATATTTGGCAACAGACGCTGTCCTCAGAGGATTTTCATCTAAGAACCAGAGGCCTGCCTACTCCTGGCTTCTTTCAAGTGAAGAACACAAATCCCAAACACAGCCTAACAGAGGAAATGGGATCAATGGAAATTCAAAGGTGACTTCTGGAAGGCCTGCCTAAAGCTTGTTCTCATATGACACCTTGTCCTACAAGAAGCCTTTCTTAACCATCTTATTAAAGGACATCAACTCTTTTAAAAATTGTTTAGCATTACCTTTCAGTAGGCTACATAACCCCAGAGGGCATAATTGGTACCAGTGGGAAATAGCTAAGAAGCTGATTTTGATTCGGCATAAGACCAAACTTTCAAACAATTATTGTCAAATGAGGAAGTAGTTGAATTGGGAGAGATTCAATATTAAAATCTATTAACTCCTAAGGTCAAAGTTATTATTTGATGGCATTAAATGTAATCAGTGACCTTGCAGAGCCTAAGGGAATGGTACATGGGAGAGCTAAGTTTTGGTGAGATCTTCCAGCCTGGAAGGCTGTGGCCTTGTAGTTCTCTTGCTGCAAAGTCCTGTAGAGTCCAGGATGGTCCCGGGTGCCTGAAAAAAGGCTTGTAGCAGGCCAGACCCAAATGGTCATGAAATTGAACCACTTATGAGAGAAAGTACTGTGTGTTAGAGGTCAGGAAAGAATCAGTTACCACAAGCTCACTCTTGATTCTCCAAATAAAAAAGTGAAAGACAAGCTCATCCCACCAACATCCTTTCCCCAAATCAAACAGATCTCTAATGGTGGAATCACAGATTATAAATTACTATTGCCAGAGCTCATGGAGACCCAAAAGGAAAAGCTTCTTGAACAAAGATAAGGAGGAGTTCAGGAATGGGCAGGCAGCACAGTGAAAGAATGGAGCATGCTTGGCCTAGGATAAATCTCCTGGGCACGGGCCTCCCATCACCAGCCTGCATACTCTGTCCCATCTGAAAGTGGTAGGCCCACCAACACAGAGATAATGACCCGCTGCTCCTTAACTTTGCTGACAGTCAGTGCTACTTAGCTGCCTGTAAATGTGCCAACGAGTCTGATCATATTCACCTCCCTTGACTACATCTCTCATGCTCTGCTGATACTCATGTAGGAAATTGTGTGATAGTTTCATAGAAGGGGCTCAATGTCTAAATGGCAAGTCTACATTCCCTGTCACTTGGTCTTTCTGCCTCCTTGTTGATTTAGCATGACACCATGGCATTCATTCTGTCCAACCTTCAGAAGTACTTTAGAAGAGGCACAGGCTTTGGGATCTGACAGACCTGAGTCTGAAATCTGTTTCTGTCACTCCCAATTATGCAACCATGGGTGTACTGAACTTTTTAAACTCTCTGAAACACAATCTCAATTTATTCATCTGTAAAATGGGAATCATAATATCTTCCTGGAAGGTTTGAGAACTGGGATCAATGAGGATTCGAGGGGGAGGGTTAAACGAAATCCCAGGAAATGTTCAATAAATGTTTGTTCTCTGCCTCCTTAGACTACACCATGACCTTTAAGAGGCCAGATCCTCTATCCAACAGGGTGTGACACTTTAAAATTAGAATCATTTTTAAAGATGGCTATGTGATGTATATAAAATAAAGTACCTCCTGCCAACTAAATAAATATAGAAGAGCATGTACTCATTACTCTTCTAATTTAATTTGTCTGAGTGCCTGGAGGTCTTTGTGAGGTAAATATTGTTTTCACTCCGACCTTGGGTGTAGCATTCCCATTGAATTTATCTCAGTTCATCCTTTTATGTCATGCTGAAGCCTTTCTAATAGACTGAAAGCATTTTGGTAAAAACAGAAATTAGCAGGATCTAAATAACCAGTAAATACCTGGTTACTTGGATGATTAGAGAATGGGATATTCTGGGTAACTTGCTGTTCTGCCTAATAAAGACTTAGCATGTATGCCTAAATTACCTATTTTCAAAGAATAAAACCCATCAAAACTTACAACCTGTTCTGAACATGAGATATTTAGTGATGATACTAAGAGGCTGGCAGGGACATGGGACTCACCAGAAGGATTGTCAATAACTTTGGCACAAGAGAATGAGCAGGGCTGTGCTCTCACATGCTCGGGACATTTTTTGAAAGCAGTTTTGACTTTGATGTGTTTACTTGTTTCTAGTTTCTTCTTCACCAAGATTTATAGAAAAAAATTTGTTCTAGGTTCTCCTCCATAAAATTTTTCATAAAAGTATTTACAAATCCTGCTCAATTTGGACAATTCAGTAGAAAATAAGAACTGCTCATGTTCAGTGGGTCATTGATGAATGAGTCAGTCTGTATTGACTCAACCCTTCTAGTCTTCTGCTCCTACATGGGTAGACCCAGATATTCAGGAATTCAATGCTGTTTTGATATCCAGACACAGTTTATTTTCGTAAGAAAGAATTTTCTTTTAAAGCAAATGTGAATTCATTGTAAAACATTTAGGAAATACAGCCAAAAGGAGAAAAAAAGAACAGTATCTGTAATTTACCATTTTGAGATGTAGGACTACCATTAATACTTTTGAGAGTCTTCTTTGCAGACATAAATAAAGATATACTTTTCATTAATGGGTTCATAATATACAAACTGCAAATGGTATCTACCTTCTTACCTTTTCAACAATCTGTTATGATCATCTTTTCATGTTAATATTCTTCTTCAATGCATATTTTACTGATTACAAAGGATTTTACATATCATAAATTAGTTATTCTGAAATCAAGCAATATTCTTCTTTAAAAAGAAAAAAAGGAGAATAGTCTATAGCTAAATCTTTGCTTAAATCCATTTATTTCCACTGGATTAATTCTTGGGAGTGGATATGAAGAACCAAGGTCATTTAAAAAAAAATTATACATTGTCAAACTCTTCTCCAAAGATTTAAACCAAAGTATACACTCCACTGGCAATGTACTGCTGTTTACGTGTCTGTTCCTAAGAAGACTGTCAAAGTCTTGATGTCAGGGTGTGTAGTATTCATCTTCATAGTCAACATTTTTTATGTTTTTGCACAATTAGTCACCGAAATATTTGTCGAATGAATAATTTGATGACTCTTCCATTGTTTGAATGAATGTGTAATACAGGCAAGTTTGTATAACGTTCCTAGGACTCAGTTTTCTCTTTGGCAAAATGAGAATTTTGTGTTACATGCTTCCTACCATTCTATGATTTCACATCTGTTGTGTGAAATGCAATGACCAAGATACTCTGGGGGAATTACACATATATACAATATATAATCATAGTGATGGGACATAAACATATATCACATGTAAGCTAATCATAATTGAATACAAGTATAATAGATGTGCTGAATACTCAAGCAGAATAAGACTAGATGATACAATGGGAGATTACTGAAAGATGATACTCAGCTAATCAGACATCTCTTGCTTTCTATCTTTAAAAAAGTCCCTTTCTCACTCAGGATTTTGTGTTTTATTGGTATCTAGAAAACAGGAGCCATAATTATCTTGAAACTCAGTGTTCTTTGGTTATTCCACTCAGGGCAAAGCTTATCACACTAGGCTTTAGGAACATTTCAATCATCGCTTTTAAATTGCCTAGGATAGAATTGTATTTGTTGACTTTTATGTTCCTTGACTTCCTGGTGCATTGGTGGTGAATGGGTGTAGCCTGCTCTAGACTATCCATGCAGCTACTGTGCTTACCTCTATAGCCCTTCTTTTCCAGGCCATCCCTGGTTAAGTATGGACAATCAAAGGCTTAGCTGATAGTCACAGAATCATTTGGTTCCCCTAATCACTCAGTTTATTACTTTATTAATTCATGGTTACTTATTGAGAATTTGTAACATTCTAAGCTAGTTGGGGGGTGGTGCAATTTGGTGTACACAACAATGGCAGGTATAAATGATAAATGATCCATTGGACACACAAAGGAAAAACTCACCAATCTCCAGAAGCCAGGGGAAGTTCTCACAGAAGATGACTCCTGAAAATGATTCTTGAGATGGTACATAAAGAAGGAGCTCAAGCTTGTTAGGTAGATGGGATTATGTGGGTAAGAGTGTAGGAAAAAAACGGGATTCAAATAGAGATACAGCACAGAAAAGGGCGACAGAATCGTGGGTTTATCACTGGTAGGTATGTTTCCTATCAGTCTCCCACTACCCAAACCTCTCTCCACCACACTGCCACAGTTCTCCTCACACAGACCATCTAGTGGAGAAGCAGAGGTCTTGAGTCTGTCTCCATTCTTTGCCATAACTCCAGAAAAGGTCTTGCTGCTTTCCAGTGATAGCTGGCTCTGTGACCACTGGTTCATCCTGAGTGCCTCCACTTGGCCACTCTACATAGACCCTATCTGATCCAGCATTTATGGCATTATGGGTCATTTAGTCTCCAACTTAAACACACCTCATTTTTTTTGGTTTAAGAACTCCCTGTTCCTGGGACAAGAGGCCAGGGCACTTTTGGAGGTATGTCAGTCACAATTACCCTCAAAGAATTTCTTTCAAGCTCTGAAGCCAGATTTCTAGATGAGGCACACATTTTCCCCACTCGTCTTATCAGATGACATGTCCAGAAGCCAATCTTGCTTAAACCAGTAAACTTATCTGCATCCACATCCATCCTGAAATCTTTTTAGCTGTCCCAAAAGAAGTAGTGCACTTTCTTCTGCTCAAAACTCTTCTCTTCACCCATGTCCTAAACAAGTGCTTCCCAAATCTAAGAAACATAAAACTCACTTGAAAACCCTTGTTAAAAACATGGATTTCCAATGCCCAAATAGCTGAATCTGAATTATCTGAATTCTCAAGTGTACGAGTCAGGAATCTATAGTTTCACAAGCTCTCGACATCTTTTTCTTGGTGGTAAAATATTTCATGTATTTAAAAAAAGGGGATGTGAGATATGTATTGAGTGTATATCCTAGGTGATCTCATAAAACTAAGCAATCTCTAATCTGTAGAACAGCATTTAGGACCCATTATTCTGGATTTCCATAGCTTCCTGCTTCTTCAAGAACCAGTCACTGTCAGTTCAGGGGCCTCAACTTCATCTTCTCTGCAGATTCCCTTTTCTTCATCTAGCAATGGGTTCAAGAATCTCACATAAAAATATACCCTCTAGACTCTTCTTGCTATCCCTCTTTAATTTCTTTTACGGCTTTCTTATGCTAGCCATGAAGCAAAATAGTCTCACTCCACATTCTCTCATCAACCACTTTGATTTCCAAGCCAACAACTCCATGGAAATTATCATTATTATTACTGAGACGCAGTCTCGCTCTGTTGCCCAGGCTGGAGTGCAGTGGTGGCATCTCGGATTACTGCAAGCTCCGCCTCCCAGGTTCAAGCCATTCTCCTGCCTCAGCCTCCCCAGTAGCTGGGACTACAGGCGCCCGCCACCATGCCCAGCTCATTGTTTTCTCTATTTTTAATGGAGACAGGGTTTCACCGTGTTAGCCAGGATGGTCTCGATCTTTGGACCTCATAATCCACCCGCCTCGGCCTCCCAAAGTGCTGGGATTACAGGCATGAGGAAATTATTTTTTTTAAAGTTCATTCATAAGACCTGGTGATTTCTATTTCTTTAACCTGAAGCACAGAATTGAGTTTTTCACCCTCTTCAGTCAAGGGAAACTTTCATTGACATTCTATGAAAATACTCTTAAAAATATTTTTTGTTGCATGCTTTCTTTGTGGTCATCCTAATTCTACTCTTCTTATCTGCCTAAGGTACAACCCACCTTGTGGTATTTTTATATGGTATTTTTATATACATATATGTTATCAAATGCAAGTACATTGTTCATATGTATAGTTTACATAAATGTTACCATGCTGTAAAAAATAATTTTCTTTCTTTGTTTCAGGTGTTTTTAACATATATCTATATTGTTATATATAAATGTTTTATTTCTCTAGACTTCTTAATAGTATTCTATTCTGTACACATACCACAAATTTACTTATCCATACATGAGTGATGGACATTTTGATTACCTTTATTTGCCAAGATACCCGTGATATACATCTATATATACACACACACATCTATATACACATCTATGTATATATTATGTATATATGTACAATTTTATATATATACATATATACTCACATCTATATATACACACATTTATACATAGATGTATATACATCTATGTATAATGTATATATAGATGTGTGTATATATAGATGTGTGTATATATGTGTATATATATAATTATGCTTCCTATGAGAAAATTTATTTCAAAGATTCTCAACCTTGGCTATATATTAGAATCATCTGGAAAGTTCTTTTGTTTTTAAATACTAATGCTTGGAGACCTCACCCTCACCCTCCCCACCTCAAACCCAACTTAGTTGTTCTGTGGTGGGACTTGTACATCAGTATTTTTATTAAGGTCCCAGGTGATTCTAACATATACATGGCAGTGAGAATTATTCTAGGGCCTTGCTCTTCAAAGTATTGTTCACCAACCAGCAGTACAGACATCACCTGGAATTTGCTATAAATGCAGAATCTCAGGTCACACCACAGACCTCCTCAATTGGGATTTGCATGTTAACAGCATCCTCAAGTGATTCACATGTGCAGTAAACTTTGAGAAGCACTGGTCCAGTTTGTACTCCCAGGAATGAAAATATTGGTTTCTAAGGTATACATGTATTTGATAACACTAACCACCACCTGAGTGCTCAACAAAATGACTGCCCTGATTTATCTTTCCACTAGTACAAGGAGATAATTTTTAGCCCATATACTTAAAAGCATATTCCATTTTAATAGCTGATCCACTGGAGAGTTCTATGTTGTTTTTATTTTTTAAACAGATTTATTGTGGCATAATTTATATACAAATATTGTACATATTTAATGTATACAATTTAATAGTTTGGACACACACATACGCCCATGAAACCACCACCATAATCAAGGTAATAAACATATCCATCACTTCCAAAAGATTCCTTGTGCCCTTTTGTCTTTTACTGGTTGGTTGGTTATTTTGTGTTGTGTAAGAGTACTTAACATGAGATCTATCCTCTTAAATCTTTTAAGTGTAAACTATTGTTAACTATAAATAGAATGCTTAACAGCAGATCTCTTGAATGTATTCATTTTGCATAGCTGAACTTTATATCCAGGGAACAACTCCCCCATTTCCCTTCCACTGGCCCATGGCAACCACTATTCTAGTCTCTGCTTCTATGAGTTTGACTATTTTAGATACAAGTGGAAACATGCAATATTTGTTCTTCTTTGACTGGCTTATTTCACTGAGTAGAAAATTTTCCAGGTTAATTCATGTTGTCACGTATGACAGAATTTCCTTCTTTTTTAAGGACTGAATAATATCTATTGTATGTACATACCACACTGACTATTCATCCATCAATGGACATTGAGGTTGCTTACATATCTTGACTATTGTGAATCATGCTTCAATGAACATGAGAGTGTAGATATCTCTTTCATATCCTGTTTTCAATTTTTTGGATATTTACTCAGAAGTGAGATTGCTGGGTCATATGATAGTTAGGTTTTTAATTTTTTTATGAAACTCCACACTGTTTTTCAAAGTCACTCTACCACTTTACATTTCCTCCAGTAGTGTAAAGAGATCCAATTCATTCACACATTGGCCAACACTTGTTATATTTTGATCAGGTGTGAGGTTGTATCTCATTGTGGTTTTGATTTGCCTTTTCCTGATAAGTAGTGATGTTGAGCAGTTTTTCATACCTGTTGGCCATTTGTATGTCTTTAGAGAAATATCTACTCAGTTTCTTTACCCATTTTGAATCAGGTTGTTTTTAATTTATTTGTTGTTACTGAGTTAAAGGAGTTCTTTACATATTTTGGATATTATAGATATGGTTTGTAAGCATTTTCTCCCATATGCAGATTTTCTTTTTATTCTGTTGATTTTTTTTTTTTTTCTGTGCAGAAGCTTTTTAGTTTGAAGTATTCCCATTTCTCTATTTTTGCTTTTGTTGCCTGTGCTTTTGCGGTCATATCCAAGAGATTATTGCTAAAACCAGTTTCAGGAAGATTTTCCCCTGTATTTTCTGCTGGGAGTTTTATATCTTCTGGTCTTATGTTTAAGTTTTTAGTCAACTTTGAGTTGGTTTTGGTGTATAGTATGAGTCCAATTTTATTATTTTGCATGTGGATTTCCAGTTTTCCCAGCATCATTTGTTGAAGAGACTTTTCTTTCCCCATTGTATATTCTTGGCAAACTTTTTGAAGATCGGCTGAGATGGATTTATTTCTGGACTCTCTATCATGTTCAGTTGGTCTGTGTGTCTGTCTTTACACTGGTACCATACTATTTTAATTACTATAGGTTTTAAATATATTGTGAAATTGGGAAGTGTGATGCCTTCAGCTTTCCTTTTCTTGAGATTATTTTGGCTATTTGAGATCCTGGTGGTACTACATGAATTTTAGGATAGTTTTTTCTATTTTTATTTTTAAAATGTGTTTGGGATTCTATGGGGATAGCAGTGAATCTGTAAATCATTTGGGGTACTGTGGCATTTCAATAATATTAAGTATTCTAAACCATGAACACACGATATGCCTTTTTATTTATTTAGGACTTTTTATCAGCAATGTTTGTAGTTTTCGGTATACAAGTCTTTCAACTCCTGGTTTTTCATTCCTAAGTGTTTCATTCTCTTTGATGCTATTGTAAATGGGATTGTCTTCAATTTACTTTTTATATAGTTTGTTGTTAGTGTATAAATACATAACTGATATTTTATGTTCATTTTGTGTCTTGCAGCTTTATCGAATTTGTATATTTAAAACCTGTTTATTAAAAAACAGGTTTTCTAGTGGAGCCTCAAGGGTTTTCTACATATAAGATTATGTCATCTGCAGACAGAGATAGTTTTACTTCTCCTTTTCAGTTTGTGTGCCCTTTATTTCTTTTTCTTGCCTAATTCTTCTGGCCAGAACTTCCAGTATCATGTTGAATAGAATATTAGCAGTGGGCTTGCTATGTGCACTTATAATGTTGAGGTAAATTCTTCTATATCTAGCTTATTGAGATTTTTTTATCATGAAAGGATGTTAAATTTTGTCAAATTTTTATGCCTTTATTGAGATGATCATGTGAGTTTTATACCTTATTCTCTTAATGTAGTACATCACATTAATTGATTTGCATATGTTAAGCTATCCTTGCTTCCCAGGGATAAATCTCACTTGATCATCATCCATGATCTTTTTAATGTACTGTTGAATTCAGTTTGCTAGTATCTTGTTGAGTATTTTCGCATCTATAGGCATAGAGGTGTTGGCCTATGATTTTCTTATAGTGTCTTTCTGTGGTTTTGGTATCAGGGTAAAGCTGGCCTCATAAAATAAGTTTGGAAGTGTTCTCTCTTCTTCCATTTTTTGGAAGATATTGAGAGGGACTGTTATTACTTCTTTAAATGTTTGGTAGAATTCTGCAATGAAGTTATCTTGTCCTGAGCTTTTTTTTTATGAGAGATTTTTATTATTACTGCTTCAATCCCCTTATTAATGGTGTGCAAATTTTCTATTTCTTCATGATTCAGTCTTTCTATGTGTCTAGAAATACATCCATTTCTTCTAGGTTACACAGCTTGTTAGTGTATAATTGCTCATAGTAGTCTCTTATGATCCTGTGTGTTTCTGTGGTATCCGTTATCATATCTTCTCTTTAATTTCTGATTTTATTTATTAGATTCTTCTCTACTTTTTTCTTATTTAGTCTAGCTAAAAGCTTCTTGAATAATTTTATCTTTTCTAAAATCAGCTCTTTCATTGATCTTTTCTATTGTTTTCTTGTCTCTATTTCATTTATTTCTGTTCTGATTTTTGTTATATCCTCCCTTCTGCTAACTTTGGCTTAGTTTGTTCTTCTTTTTCTAGTTTCATAAGGTGTAACATTAGACTGTTTATCTAGAACCTAATTTTTTAATGTAGGCATTTATCATTATAAATGTACCTCCTAGAACTGCTTTTGCTGCATCCTGTAAGTTCTGAGGTATTGTGTTTCCATTTTTGTTTATTTCATGTATTAGCCCATTTTCACACTGCTGATAAAGTCATACCTGAGACTGGGAAGAAAAAGAGGTTTAATTCTTACAGTTCTACATGACTTACAGTTCTACATAACTGGGGAGGCCTCAGAATCATGGCGGGAGGTAATAGACACTTCTTACATGGCAGTGACAAGAGAAAATGAGAAAGATGCAAAAGCAGAAACCCTTGATAAAACCATCAGATCTCCTGAGACTTATTCACTACCACAAGAACAGAATGGGGGAAACTGTCTATCTCCCACTGGGTGCCTCCCACAACATGTGGGAGTTATGGGAATACAATTCAAGATGATGTTTGGGTGGGGACACAGAGCCAAACCATATAATCTCAGATACTTCTAAATTTCCCTCTTCATTTCTTCTCTGACCCATTGGTTGTTCAGAAACGTGTTTAATTTCGATACATCTGTGAATTTTTCAGTTTTCCTCCTGTTATAGGGTGAGCATCCCAAATTCAAAAATCTGAAATCCAAAATGCTTCAAAATTCAATAAACATTTTCTTTGTGCATCAGGTTGATTCTCAAAAGGCTTTCAGTTTTGTAGAATTTTGGATTTCACATTTTTGGATTTGGGGTGTTCAATCAGTAAGTATATAATGCAAATATTCCAAAACCCCCAAAAAATCCAAAATCCAAAACACTTATACTTCTAAGCATTTCAGATAAGGGATACTTAACCTCTATTGATTTCAAGTTTCATACCATTGTGGTCAGAAAAGATACTTGATATTATTTCAATCTTTTAAGTTTGTTAAAATTTAATGTGTGACCTAACATATAATCTATCCTGGAAATTGTTCTGTGTGCACTTGAGAAGAATGTGTTCAGCTACTGTCAGATGGAATGTTCTGTATATGATTGTTACATCCATTTGGTCTACAGTATAGCACAAGTCCAATGTTTCCTTATTGGTTTTCGGTCTGGATAATGTATTCATTGTTGAAATTAGTGCTGAAGTCTCCTACTATTATTGTATTGCTTTCCATTTCTTTTCTTTTTCTTTTTTTTTTTTTTTTTTTTTTTTTTTTTTTTTTTTTTTTAGATGGGGTCTCACTCTTTCACCCAGGCTGGAGTGCAGTGGCATGACCTCAGCTCACTGTAACCTCTGCCACCCAGGTTCAAGTGATTCTCCTGCCTCAGCCTCCTATGTAGCTGGGATTACAGGCACGTGCCAGGATGCCCAGCTAGTTTTCATATTTTTAGTAGAGACGGGGTTTCACCATGTTGGCCAGGCTAGTCTCAAACTCGTGACTTCAGGTCATCCACCTGCCTAGGCCTCCCCAAGTGCAGGAGTTACAGGTGTGAGCCACCTCACCCAGCCACTTTCCATTTCTCCCTGTTGATGTTTGTCAGTGTATCTTTAGGTTCTTTGATGTTAGGTGTATGTGTATATATGTGTGTGTGTGTGTGTATGCATTTATGTATAACTACATTACTTTCTGATGAACTTATCCTTTCATTATCATATAATATCCTCAACCTCTTATAACAAACTTATCCTTTCATTATCATATAATATCCTCAACCTCTTATAACAGTTTTTGATTTAAAAATGTCATTGGGATTTTTATGGGGGTAGCATTGAATCTATAAATTACTTAAATTTTTTCTGCTGTAAGTATAGCTACCCTCGTTCTCTTTTGGTTATCATTTGCACAGAATATCTTTTTTCATCCTTTCACTTTCAGACATATAGAGCAAAGAGTTGCATCTTGTTTTGTTTTTGTTTGGGTACCATGCTCTGTCTTTGGATTAGGGAATTTCATCCATCTATGCTTAAAGTAATTATTGATAGGGAAGGACTTACTGTACCTATTTTGTTCATTGTGTTCTCTGTTTTGTAGGTCTTTTGTTCCTCTGTTCATTTCCTGCTGTATTCCTTTGAATTTCATTGATTTTTTTGTAGTGATACACTTTCTTTTAGCTCACTGTTGTTTTAATTTACATTTCTCTGATTACTAGCTATATTTATTTTTATTTTTATTTGTAGAGACAGGGTCTCCCTATGCTGCCTAGGCTGGTCTTAAACTCCTGGGCTCAAGCAATTGTCCCACCTCAGATTCCCAAAGTGCTGGGATCATAGGTCTAAGCAACTGCACCCAGTTTCTGATTACCAGTTAGATTCTTAGGAGCCATTTTAATTTCCCCTTCTGTAATTGCCTTTTTCCACTGATTTGTAACATCACCTCTACCTTATAGCAAATTCTTATACAAATTGTACCTGTTTCCGGCCTCTACTATGTTCTATTGGTCTATGTGTTTGCAGCTTTTAGTTATTATGATTTCGTAATATTTCTTAGTATCTGGTAGGCTAAGTCTACCCTTCTTGATCTTCTTGCTTTATCAAACTATTTCTTTAGTATACAAAGACTTTATTTCTCCATATAAACTTTAGAATGTTTGCCATATTCCCTCAAAAAAGTCTTCTTCATTTTCACCATAGTATTTTTAAAATTCCCATGAGTTTTGTGGATAATTTATTACTAGGTATTTTTATAGATTTTCCTCAATTTTAATTGGTATCTATTTTATATTATATTTTCAGTTGGTTATTGTTAGTTGGTATAGAAAATGCTACTGTTAATCTTGCCAGGAACTTTGCTAAAGTCTTTTATTAGTCTAATATTTTGATTTCCTAGGTTTCTATTGGAATTATCTGCAAATAATATAATTTTTCTCTGCCTTTCCAATGCTTATGCTTCTGATTTCTTATCTTATTGCATTGGTCAGAATCTCCAGGATTTTATAGGACTAAAAACGCACCTAAGGTTTTCCATAATATAAAATGTAGACTGTTAATAGTCCTCTGATAGGTGAATGTAATACACAAATTTCAGTCCAGTTGAATAATATGTTCATCTTATTTGGTCTCTCTTCAGTTTTTAATGCTATTTACAATTATCCTTCTTGAAATTTGTCTTTTATTTCATTCTCTACTGGTTTTCTGTCTATCTTTGGGTTACTCCTTTTCAACATACTTCCCAGGTTTGTTCATTCATTCATTTATTCATTCACTTAAGCAATAAGTGTTTACTGGGGACATCCCATATGCCAGATTTCTCCCACTATTCATGTGCCTCATTCTTTAGCTCTGTGTATACTCTTCCTGGAAAAACTTACTTCCATAGCCCTAACTACTAGATATCATAGGTGCCCAAATCTATTTCTATATAGTCTATTATAGATCTACTATTACATATCCTGAACATAAGGTCTGGATAGCCTACAACCAATTTAAACTCATCATATCCTCCCAAGTGGCTTCTTTTGCATTCTCCCCCACTGGGTTAACTGCACTATTTGTTTTGTAAAAATCAAGTCAAAGAGTGCTTCCTCTTCTAAAAAGCCTTCTTCAGTTTTACCATGGGTTACACTTTCCTTTTTGGTTCCTTTGGTGTCTTGCTCACCTTCCTAAATGAAGTATAAAGGTATTTATACTTGCTATAATAATGTATTAATATGTTCATTCCTACCATTGGACTAGGAGCTCTCAGAGAAGCAGGAACTCTTTCTTTCCGTCGCTGAGTCACAGAGACTGGCAGCGTTGATGCTTGCTGAGTAAAGACTGGTGGTTGTCCACTGTGTGAAGCAGCCCTCATTTTCTCTTCTCTCTGAGGCTTGCAATTCTTATTCAACACTATTAAATCAAAAGACTCATTTTACCAAAAGTCATTTGAGAAAGAGAAGGTGCTTCATTACATTAAACCACACTTTGAAAAGGAGAGCAAGGTGAAGAAAGAGGAAGGGTATTTAACTCAGTGCAGGTTAACTCCTGAGGTAACATGAGCATATTCAGTTCCCATGTCCTTTTCTCATATATGTCTCCTTCCATCACCTTCATCTGCACTGTTCCCTCATGCTTAGGCCATAAAGGTGAGTTATTTTGTGCTTTTATGTGGTTATCAACAAACTGGAGAAAATGAGTATGGAATAAAATCCAGGTAAAGAGCGGAAGATCGGGGAAAGAACCAAGAATTGTTCCCTTGAAACATTTTGAGAAAACTGAGTTCTGTCTCTACCCTTGGGCCTCTCGAGAGGTCTGGAATAAGGGTTCCAGGTGACAGCTGCCTTGCCAAATTTGCAGGAGTCTGGAAGAGATATAAAGAAGTGTAAAACCCTAATTCTCAGCATTAAAAGGAAGCTTACTTGTCATATATTACAGCATTCCTTATTGAAACAGAAACATTACCCTGCCTGGAGTCCTTCTCACAATCCTAGGGAAAAAAAAAAGAGGAATAAAATCAAGCAGAAGATTTTGTTCTTCCATGCAGATACGTTGAGGGTGTCCTACATGGAAGGAAAGAGAACCGGGGTAGAAACTTAAGATAAAAATTAATGCTTTGGATCAGTGACATTTAGCAAAGTGATTAGGCAGTGACATTAAACAAGTTCCAAGGCCATTTCCAAGTGATTTCTGTGGCCACCTGTGCTGCTCAAGAAAACCATGTTTGAGGTGGGAAAAAAAGAGACTCGATCTTAATTAAAACCTGAGGGTGCTTGTAATGGAAAGTTCAGGATAGAGTTGTTTGTTTTTGCTATTAGTATACCTTTTCTTTGTTTAAAAAAAAGAAAAAAAAAGACTCTTTTTTTACTCTAGGGAGCGTAATGAAGGAAAAGTAATTGGTCAGAATATATGGAAAGTATGGAGAGAAAAAAGACATTAATGGTGTTCTAGAGTGAAATTGTCCACCTCTGACAACTGCCTCTCCAGGCAGATCTATCAGAGTAAGAGCTGTGCTTTTTATCACAGTGACTTATGCATAATTACTCTCTAATCCCATGGGTTTATCAAATGTCTCTTTGGCTGTCCAAAATCATTGTCCAGAAACTGGATAGCACCTGCTAGATGCAGCCAGTGTGAGAGCTTCCCTGCAAGTAATGCCTGGTTGGTAAAAGTCAGATATACCCCCCTTTCCATAGTCATCACTGCCACTTTGCACATGCTTCTCCCCTGCTGCCTGTTAGCTGACTTGTCTCATCCCCAACCTTCTATTCAGGTCTCTGGATATGGTCTTGCTTCTCATACCACGGCTATCATACTATTTAAGGGAGGAGGGGGATCTGCTGTCCTCAACATACTCAAGATTGCCCTAAGCCTCCGAATCCATTTGGCAGATGAGTGGAAACTTTTTATGGGTCCAGACTGAAGTGGCAAATATCATTTACTTACATGTTTAACGGGCCTTCCATGTGCTCACACCTCACTGTTAGGAGACTAGGGAATGTAGTCGACAGAAAAAGGAAACAGATTTTGTGAACAGCCAGTCAGATACTGCAACATTACTCTCTCTAGTTTCCACCTTAGCCTCCCCCCTGGTGTTGACTTTCTGACTACCAACTTGGTGAAATTCAGCAAAGTCCTGTTATTGGAAACAGCCTCCAATAGGGTAAGCCTAAATCTGCATGATCAACTTGAATTCCTAAATTCATCTGTCAGCTGCCACCTGCAATATAAGAGATGGACGTCTCAGACTACCTGGCAAGAGGTAAAAGGAGAGGAGGAATTAGGGTGGGTGGTGGAGAGATAGGGTCTGCTGTCCTTACAATCTGCTAGGAAAATTTTGCAAACACCTCAACCCCTCAGTGCCAGAATAATGTATGGGCCATTCCCCAAATAGCAGCCAAGGACTCAAACATATAGGGAAAGCTTGAGTGAGGAGTGAAATGTAGGACAGCTCAGGGCCTGTGTTTTCGTTGTCAACCCATGTTTGTGTGCTTTGAAATTCTAGGTTACGCAGCAGCTTGAGAACAAGATTGTTGTCAGTAATTTCTGCCAATGAATTCTGAGTCATTTACCTTGATTTACGAGGACTCTTCTCCTTGCATTTATTTAATCAGTTGAAACCATGTGGATTTTTAGAGACAGTCTTAATGTAAATTACCCAAATGGTTTAGCACCACTAGATACCTCCAACCCAAGTCCAAATTCAGCATGATTCTTAAGGTAAGAGTGAGATTTTTGACAAAATCCACTCTTCACTTAGAGACTCCCCTTTTCCCTAGTTGGACTGTAGGATTTCTCCATAGTGACACTCTTGACATTCTGGGCCATATAATGCTTTGTTGTGGGACAGGGAGCAGTCCTGTACAATGGAAGATATGTAGCAGCATCCCAGACTCTACCCACCAAAAGTACCACCCTGTAAGGGGCCAATAGCATTCACTTCTACAAGTGGTAACAATAAAAATGTCTGCTGCAGAAAGCAAAATTGTCCCTAGGTGAAAATGGCTTAACTGGAAAGCTGGAAAGAGCTTTGGCTTGCTCTTCTCTAAAATAAAAACTTCCAAATATGTACACTTTCCTAGCCTATTGCACAAAGAAATACTGATTTATAGTATATATTGCCTCAGGGCAGTACATACATACCACATAAATACCTATGAACTGATTTTAACTGGTTAAGAGCCATTTTCATTTAATGTTCGATGAAATTAAGGATCATAATGTATGGAGAAACTGGTCAGAGAAGAACAGTAGGATAGTGTAGAAAACAGAAGCTCAAGGGAACTGCTAGAGGAGGGAGGAGGGAGGGGACCAAGTGTTGAAAAACTATTGAGTACTATGCTCACTACCTGAGTGATAAGATCAATTATACCCCAAACCTCAGCATCATGCAATATACCACATAACTAAACCTGCCCATGTACTCCCTGAATCGAAAATAAAAGTTGAAATCATTTAAAAATAAATAAAAATTCAGGTTTCAAAGAAAAAATGAAAAATTTAAGTCAGGAATAAGAGAAATGATGTACAATATAAGCACCTCATATCCATGAAGCATATTTTACATAAAAATATACACTGTGTCACTTGTCCTTGTGGCTACCCTTCCAAGCATATTGTAAACAATCAAATAGTTACTGATTTTTAAATTAATTACTGAAGATAACATCCCAATTTTTTCAGATAAGGGAGTTGAATTTCTGAGTGGTTAAGTAATTTTTCCAATGTTACAGGGAAAGTGGCAGTTATGATTCAAACTCAGATCTGTCTTACCTTCAAACCCATGCTTTTTTTTTTTTTGGACAGAGTCTTACTTTGTTGCTCAGGTTGGAGTGTAAATGTAGTGGCACCATCTCGGCTCACTGCAACCTCTGCCTCCTGGGCTCTCCAAGCGAATCTCCAAGCGATTCTCATGCCTCAGCCTCCAAAGTAGCTGGGATTAGAGGGTTGCACCACCACACCTGGCTATTTTTAATAGAGATGAGATTTCACCACATTGGCCAGGTTGGTCTCAAACTCCTGACCTCAAATGATCTGCCTGCATCTGCCTCCCAAAGTGCTGGGATTACAGGTGTGAACCACCACGCCCGGCTCATACTCTTTTATAATAATTCTCAGCTGTGAATTCCCCTGAAGCCCTACTTCATTCTCATTGTGGAAAAAAAAAAAAAAAATCCTGGGAAGGATTTTTTTCACATGTTGATCAGCAATCCAGCTGTAAAAGGAAGCCCTGCATGTGCCAGAGCCCATCAAAGACACTGCGAGTTTGCATGAAGCCACTCGAGAATTCTCTCAAGGAGATACTTGGAATCTATGTCACAGAGTAGACAGAATGAAAAAGAAAAAGAGAGCTATTGTTGCCAAGAGTAGATGGAGCCTATGACCAAATATGCTGTCATTACTTCTACAAAAATAAAAATAGACAACCAATGTTTTGCCCCTGAATAGACTAGAATGGCTCCTAGATAAACTTCTGAGCAGGGTCCCATTTTTCACTGTTTTCCAAACTGACCCAGTAGTGTACAATTTAAATAAAGATACCATTACCTGTCCATCTTGATTAACCACAGCTATCTAGCTGTGCCACGACACAGGCTTTAAAATGGCTGGGAATGTGTAAATAGTCATTGTTTACTCCAAACTGATGGCATCCCTTGGAACTACTCTCATCCAGACCATCCGAGGAACCTAATGCTGGGTTATCTGTTGGTATATAGTAAGGGTGAAAATATGCAGCAAGTGACAAACAGGTGAAAAGATGCTCCACATCATGTCATCAAGGAAATGCAAATCAAAGCAACAGTGAAGTATCACCTTACATTTATTACAATGGTCAAAATCCAAAACACTGACAACACTAAATGCTGGTGAGAATGTGGAGCAATGGAATCTCATTCACTGCTGGCAGGGATGCAAAATGGTACAGTCACTTTGGAGGGCAGTTTGGCAGTTTCTTATAAAAGTAAACATACTCTTACCATACAATCCAGAAATTGCCCTCCTTGGTATTTACCTAAAAGAAGTGAACGCTTATGTCTGCACAAAAGCCTGCACACAAAGGTTTACAAGAGCTTTATTTATAATTGCTAAAACTTGGAAGAAAATGAGATGTCCTTCAGCAGGTGAATGGATAAACAAACTGTGGTACAATGGAATATTATTCAGTGCTATAAAGGAGTGAGCTATCAAGCCATGAAAAGAGATGAAGGGAATCTTAAGTGCATATTACGAAGTGAAAGACGCCAATCTGAAAAGGTTATATACTGTATAATTCCAACTATATGACATTCCAGAAAAGGCAAAACTACAGACCAGTGAAAAGATCAGTGGTTGCCAGTGGCTAATGGATAAAGAAGGTTGACTAGGCAGAACACAGGGGATTTAGGGCGATGAAAATACTGACACTGACACTACAATTGGGGATACATGTCATTAAACATTTGTTGAAAAACCCATAGAATGTATGACACCAAGTGTGAATCCCACATGCATAGCTCCTCCCATTATCAACATCCCCACCAGAGTGGTATGTTTCTTATAACTGGTGGACCTACATTGGCACATCATTATAATCCAAACACATAGGAGCTATGCATGTGGGGGCACGGAATATAGGAAATCTCAGTACCTTCCTCGCAATTTTGCTGTGAACTTAAAACTGCTCTAAAATAAGCTGTGAAAATAACAGATAAACAAATATTAATTTGGGTCCAGCTATCTGTCTGTCATTGGGATAGGTGCTAGGGGTGGAGAGCAAATAAAATATAGTTCTACTTTTTAAGCAGAAGAAACTTATCCATTCAGAGAGATGCAGCAAATGTACATGGGAAGGGGATATTGCAATACATGAAGAATTCTGTGAGAGTGTGCATTCTTGGTCAGCAAATATTCTCCTCCTCCCACTGTGGGAAGAGTAGACCTTCTATGCCCAGTTGATCTCGGGTTTGGTTACATAACTTGCTCTGGCCTTAAAGTATCATTGAATGTGATTTGAGCAGAAGCCTTAAGTGTATTTGTGTGTTTGGCTTGGTTTTTTTTCACACTCCAGTGGTCTGCCAAGAGAAGATGCCCCAGGTAATCACTGCCCCTTCCACCTGGACCCCCAAATAAACATACATGGGGCAGACTTGAGCCCAGCTTCTCATCTGGAGCCAATGTCAATTAACTCTTAGCATGTAACAGAGCTGCCCAGATGAGCCCATCCTAAATCAGTTGAATCACTATTGAACTGTGGACCCTCAAGCTTAAGAATGCTTGCTGTTTAAGCCACTGATCTTTCAGCAGTTTCTTATACAGCAATTACATGCCAATACCAACACCAGACAAGGAGCATGTAATAATAAGTGTATGTATGTGATCAAAATTGCCTTTAAAAAAAAGATAGAAATTGAAGTAGAGAGTGGAAAGAAAACTTAATTGCTTAAAAGAAGATGGAGGTTATCCCAGGTAAAAGGAATGGCATGAGCAAAGTTAGGTAGGTAGCTGGAAATGGTAAGTTGCCTTGGGGGCCCAGTGAACAGACCACTTTGACAGAAGCCAAATATTTTTACATCTTTTTTGTTTTGGTATAAACTGTAAAGGTGAGTTGGCATAAACCTCTAGAAGACTTTGAATATAAATCTAAGGAAATCTGACATGTAACCTCAGAGAAATGGTTAAAGTCTGCAACTGCTTCTGTGATTTGGGGATAAACAAGTAACTTCAAGCAAACCTCTTTACACATGTATTAGAAACAGAAAATGGAAGCAATTCTTAGGGAAAGAGATTTCAAAAATGAGAAGAAATAAATTGTTTTATACATAAGGAAATGAATTATGGGTGAGACATCCTGCTCTGTTGTGTTATGTGTTTATTTTAAAAGGGAAGCTCAGTATAATTCTAATGAAGATATTTTTCAAGGTTCAGAAGATGGACATTTGAATCAAGATAGAGATCAATAAAGGAGGCTGAATTAAACGTCAGTCTGTAAATTGCCAAAACATAGACTGTTCTGAATCATCAACTTGTTAGTGATAAGAAGGGTGGAAGGAAGTAGTGGAAAGAGACTTCAAGGCTCGATATTTTCTTTGAGGTTTTCAGAGCTACAGGAGCTGCTGTGTGCAAAATGATGTGTTCCCTTACTGAAAGAAATCACCAAAACAGGTCCCAGAGCAAAAATCTTAATCCCTTTTGCAATGAACTCCCTACTCCTATAGCAAATGTAACCAGTGAAGTTCAAGGGAGAAGGACAGGGACAGTCTGAGTCAGGATTTCATTAGAGACACGAAAGGCTCCAGTTCACAATTGCGAATGACAATCTAGCTCATTCTGTCAGTCAGAGGTAGGTAAGAAAGGGCATTTTAAACGCAGTTCTTTCCTGGGAAAAACTGCTAAGGAAAAAAGAACATACCCAGATGGCCAGCGCCTAAGGGAATATGAGATGGGACGAAAGGCAGTCAGGCAAAAAAGATAAAATAAATTCCACACGCACGGCTTCTTATTGCCATTTCTTCTTTGTATAGTTGCTATGGTAACTGTGTTTTGGAAGCTCTCTAAACCTGCGTCTACTCAGTGCAAAGTGATCAAGTATTTGGGCTGAAATGACCAGTCCATCTAAGCCAACTGGTTTGATTTATTTCCAACTCGTGTTCCCCCTCAACTCTAGCCAAATTGAGTAGCTGCCTAGCTGAATTCAGTGTCATCTTGCAGAAATAAAGTTGGTTTACCTGTTGTATATATTTGCATTCTTGCCTGATAATAAGATGATGATGCCCTTGGGATATGTCTTCCCCTACTAGTGCCCCATTCATTCTGGGGTTACAAGCAGCTCTAGAAGGGGATAGAGTGGCTGGGAAGGCAGGAAAAGACTAGTTGAATAATTCATACGCTTGCATCAGGGATATAGGCACACAAGCAAACTGAGGAGAAAGGAAAAGCACTGCATCAGAGACCCAGCAGCCAAGCAGAAAAGAACCAGGAAGGAACAGTTGCCCAAGGCAAGGCAGCGCTGAGAGACAGATGGAGGCACCAAAACGAGACCTGGGCAGTGAGGCCATCTTACCCAGGGCAAAGGCTGCATATCAAGCTGCTACCTAGGCTGCTACCAAACTAAGGGTTTACTCCAGCATCCCCTGCTGCTGCCATTCCATGGGAACCCAGTCAGTCTTCTCTAAGTTCAGCTGTGGGTCACTGTCCTGCATCTTCCACCTGGCCCTGGCTTGACATTAGGCCATGCTTCCAGATGGCTGATCCAAACACAGTGGCTCATTTCTGTTAGATTCTCCCAAGCTCTTGCCCTGGGCACCTTTGCTGATTGCATTGAAGAACTATTCCCTCCCGTCCCAAACCCCATCTGTCAACCCAACATGCAACATGAGGCTTCTCAGTTCTCTTTTTTTTTTTGAGATAGAGTCTCGCTCTGTCACCCAGGCTGGAGTGCAGTGGCCGGATCTCAGCTCACTGCAAGCTCCACCTCCCAGGTTCATGCCATTCTCCTGCCTCAGCCTCCCGATTAGCTGGGACTACAGGCGCCCGCCACCTCGCCCAGCTAGTTTTTTGTATTTTTTAGTAGAGATGGGGTTTCACCGTGTTAGCCAGGATGGTCTCGATCTCCTGACTTCGTGATCCACCCGTCTCGGCCTCCCAAAGTGCTGGGATTACAGGCTTGAGCCACCGCGCCCGGCCTCAGTTCTCTTCTCTTAGTGTATTATCTGTTGTCTGCCTAAGATGTCAGCTTGGCTTCTCCAAGATCAGAACCCCCGGTTAACCAGGAATCAGAATGCTGCTTCTAGCCTAGTCAGTGCTGGTGTTTTATAGTCTCTCTCTCTCTGTCTCTCCCTCTTTGGTCAAAGAAGAAAAGAACAAAAAGGAATGACCTCTTATTAATAGAAAGATGCAGAAATTATAAAACCAATATTCATCTACAAATTTCTGGGTAGGAAATACTGGAGATGTCTGAGTCTTTCACAAACAGAACTGGCCTGTGATATCGTGAAGTGAGTTTGAAGCTCTTTTCTTTTTATATGTTGTCTTATAGCTTAGTTGCCAGGTGCCCAAGACCATGGGAGCCCACCCCTTGCATCTTCGTGCCCTGGATATAAGTCATGGAGTCAAAAGAGATCATTTCAGAGCTTTAATATGTAATGACTGCCCCACTGGGTTCTGGACTTGCATGGGGTCTGTGACCCTTTGTTTTGGCCAGTTCTGCCCATTTGGAACGGGAACATTTACCCAATGCCTGTACTCCCATTACATCTTGGAAGTAACTAACTTGTTTTTTTATTTTACAGACTTATAGGCAGAAGGGACTAGCCTTGTCTGAAATAAGACTTTGGATTTGGACTTTTGTGTTAATGACGGAATGAGCCGAGACTTTGGGAGCTTTTGGGAAGGCATGATTGCGTTTTGAAACGTGAGAAGGACATGAGATTTGGGAGGGGCCAAGGTGGAATAACACGGTTTGGCTCTGTGTCCCCACCCAAATCTCATCTCGAATGGTAATCCCCACATGTGGAGGGAGGGATCTAGTGGGAGGGGAGGGGATTGGATCATGGGGGTGGTTTCGTCCATGATGTTCTGGAGTGAGTTCTCACGAGACCTGGTTATTTGATAAGTGTCTGCTGCTTCCCCTTTCTTTCTCTCTCTCCTGCCACTGTGTAAGGTGTGCCTTGCTGCCCCTTTGCCTTCCATCATGATTGTAAGTTTCCTGAGGCGTCTCCACCCATGTGGAGCTGTGAATCAATTAAACCTCTTTTGTTCATAAATTACCCAGTCTCAGGTAGTATCTTTTATGGCAGTGTGAGAACAGACTAATACAGCAGGACCCTCTCTTGCTCCCCAACACCACAGATCCCCCCAATCACATGACCTATGATACAGCAACTTTATGTTCCCACTACCTCATTTTCTTTATCAAATTGAGCTGCCCCTGTGCCCCCATTTTCTCAGAGACAGGGCCCTTCTACAGAGAAATGGGTGATAGTTGAAAAATTAGATAAAATATCCTTCCCCAGACAAACTATTTCATGACCATTCCTTTTATTACAATTGTGGAAAATACTTCAGAAAAGAAATTCACAAATTTCTAATGATGAATCAGATAAATGGAAGAATTTGTTCCATCTTTCAAAAACTACACTTGCTATTTGCTAGAGGCTAAAACTTGGCATCCTGCTCTAATAAAAATCAGATACAACTATTGAAAAAGTATAATGATGCTGATGATAAATAAGTGATATGCCTCTAGAATTTATAAATGCTTTCACATTATCTCCTTGACTTCCATTTTAACTCATAAGATACATATGATTTTATACCTATTTTATTTTACAGCTGAGACCCCAAAATTAAATACCTAACTTGGGTTTTCTGACTCCAAACTATACTTTTTTGGTATACTTTCATAAAATCCTTGATTCTCTAAATCTGTATTTTCTCATTGTTCCAGTTGGTGATTTTGTAGGAATCATTTTTCTCCTTTCATTTTCTACATAACTGCCTGATAAACTATGTACAGAGTTTAGATTTTGCCTCTAAATAATGAATTGCACTTATCTTTTCTGAAGGTTCTCTTGTTAATAAAACATTTTCCACCTCCATCTTGCCTAGAAAAGTCACTTTAAAATTTTGTGTATCACTCCAAGTATAAGACAAGAGCACAGATTTGAGATCAGACATCCAAAGCCATTATGAACCAGTTGGAATCACTGATACTGATAATGAGATTATGAAGTCTTTATCCCAAATGTGACTAGGTTTATGGATTTGGGGCTTTAATTACTTGGACTCAGTTGCTAGGTTGTCTTTAGGGTTCTGTGTGTGTACATTGCACACACTCGAACACCGGTTGGGCAGGATGGTAAAGGAGTGGGTGGGGGATAAAGCACTTGGGAAGACATCAGCTTCTCTACTTGTTAGATATGTAAGAATAGTCTAATGTTTTACAGGTTTTCTTGCTTCTCTTTCACATTAGCATAACCCAGTAATGATGGTGATTTTAAGAATTTAATTTGGCAGGTAACTGATTCATAATTTAGATCAATCACTTAAGGTATTTTCACAAAAAATAATAGTTGGAGATGTTCCCATTTAAAAACAAATGTATGCCCAAGGAGAACGCATTTCTTCCATGGGTTTTTATAATGATTTTATTATGTCTACAGAAGGGCACATCCTAAATACTTAATGGAATGATAGACTGCAACAGTGTCAATAGGGCTGAATGTGTTATGGAAATGACATACTCTTTCATAGAACAGGGGGATATGTGCTTTATTGGTATGGGCAAAACATCACCCGTGATGTCTCCTTCAGGGCTCAATGCCAAAAAAACAAACAAACAACAATAAAAACAAAAAAACAAAAAAAAAAACAGGGTTTCAGGTACTAGAGAGGAAGGAACTTTACAATCCTACTTATAATAGATTCCTATAAGACAAGAGCCAGTATATTCTAGATTCTATTGCTCCACCACTAGCAATAAATACTACAGGTATTTTTTAGCGAGAAATACCTATGGTATACACCTATAGTATTTCTTGCTAAAAAAATCCAGAAAAATAAATTGCTCTATGAACAGCAATATATACTCTACACTGAAGTAATTTTGTTCCTGGGAACTTTTAATACACTGAGTTGATTGAACTGGGTGGTCTAATAAAGTTGCAGATTAAAATGACAAACTGTTGAGTACTAAGTCTGTGAACACAGGGTTATTTTCAGTGGTGACAGGGATTCAGACTCTCTCTAAGGCAAGCTTCGAAAATTGCTTAGTAATTCTGCCTTTTCCTCCCAGACAAAGAAAAGTAAAGTAAAGGAAAGAAGAAGAGGCTGTTACATTTCTTCTTTCCCAGCAGAAGACTACAGCCCTGAATATGGTCCCTTCTATAAGCTTATAGGCTGCCTTAACTCTGAGAGACCAAAGAATAAGGAGGAACAGAACTATCCAGCCCCTGGTCTAGGCAGTGGGAAATAGGGGAAGATGAATGGGCTCAGATCATTGGGGTAATTCAAGGGACAAGACATAAATACAAGACAACCCTCTCTTCTTTGGGTATCTGTTCCTGTCCTCGGCTTCAGAGGCCCTCTGAGCTAGTCTCTACTGTGGAGACCCTGAAAAAGTAAGGAAAAACCGCACATCATCTTCAGGCCTTGCTTCCCCTGTATTCTGAATGACTACCATATAAATGGAACTAAGGCCCATGATTAGCCGTAGTCTGCAGTGCACACTGTAAACACTCCACCATCCTCTGTCCAGCTCACCTGACACATAAGACCCAAACTCTTGACACCTCTAAAACAAGCATTTGATACTCTGTGAAGAACACCAATTTGATCTGATAGAAGGGTATCAGCTTCTGTACCAAAGTTCTCCACTGTATTGTATTTTACTGCAGTACAACTCAACTAGATACATGGCATGTGTGTGCGCGCACGCGCGCACGTACACAAATATACCTACCATGTGCTAAGTGTTATGAGGGATATCGAATATTTAAGAACTATTCCAGCCTTGCAGGCACTCATAGTCTATTAAGAAAATGAGACAAGTATTCAACAACATTTGAATCCAGATGGAAGTTAGGCGCAAAAAGAGAGAGAGCTGCACAGCACAATACATGTAGTAGGGGCTGGGGGAGAAACATATCAAGGAAAGGAAGAGAGTGCATCCAGCACCCTCATTTTTCACTCCATGGGCCAAGACAGGGTTTCTCAAGCTCAGCATTTCTGACATTTTGGCTGAATAATTCCTTGTTATGGGGGCTGTCCTGTGTGTTGTAGGGCGTCTAACAGCATCCATGGCCTCTACCCACTACATGCCAGTAGCACTGCCCCCTGCTCCCAATCATGATAATCAAAAATGTCTTCAGACATTGCTAAACATCCTTTAGAGAGCAAAATCACCCCTAGCTGAGAACCACTTGACCGAAACTATTCCTTTGTAAGAATGTAATTGAATCTATGTACCCAGAGATATTTCCACTTATTTGAACACCATCCAGGCAGTAGTTTTTCATAAATCTTCTCCGTCCACCCTTTCCTGCCTAGGTTAAGTGCAGAGTGATGTTGCAAGATTAACTGAGATAGGGGTGGGGGTGAGGGGGTGTTTTTTCATTTTGTAAGAAACCAGTTTAACATCTGGTCAAAACATGCATGTGAGCACTGACTCTATGTATTATACCATGTATTGTGTCAGATTTTATGGATTTATTTCTCCAGCTGTTGGGGCTGCTCCTGAAAGACAGCTCTCAGCTGTTCTCTCTTTGGGGACGGCCTTGGCCAGAGATATCTGCCTTACCCAAGGTCGTTCCTCTTTACAGGGGCATCCTGAACCCAATCATAGTGGGGATATAAAAGGCGCACGGGCTGCCTGAATAAGATGCTGATGTGGTGGTCACTGGAGCCTTGGGACCTGCGCAAGAAAAGAGTCACTAGAAGGAAGCATGGTGCCAGGAATTACACTGATTTGTTTTATAATTCTGCATAGGACTGGGCCTGCTGCTGCTGGAAATGGAAATTTCACATACATTGCACTGACCTCCTTTCCTAACCATATCTTGAAAGGAGCCTTCTATTTGGGCTAAGAGGTGAAAATAAGGAGGACAAAGGTCAAAGAAGGGCCGGCTATTTAGGGTAGTCAGAGAGAGAACATATGAAACATTTCAGCTAAAATTGGACAGAAAGAAGCAGCAGTTAAAAGTCACTCTGTAGGAAATTAGACCAGAAGCTGGACTTAAAAGCCCCAGCCTTGCCTCTGTGGAGTGTCACCTTTCTGATCCTTTCTGAGCAAAAAGGAGAACAGTGAGTTTTCTCTCAGAGATGGCCAGGAACCAGGAGTGGGTGTTGTGTGCGATGCTGCTTCATGCTCAGGATAAAGGCCTGTGCCCTTGGCCAAGACAAGTGATGGGTCAGGGTGGGAAAGAACTGCTCCACATCCGTAGACTCGTATCTCTAATAATTTTTACACTCACTGGGATTTAAACCTTTGCATGGAGGGATCATCGTGTACCTTACTTTTGTTCAGAGTACCTATCTGCTGAGCCAACATTTTGGAACATCAGGTTGAGGGTGTTGATATGAAACAGGGCTGAGAGTGAACACAGAGTCCCAGAAATGCAGCCCCTGGAAATAAAACATCACCATGCCCTGTGAGTATCAGTGCCTGGGCACAGGAACTGTGCCTTATAAATTGTCGCAGGTCGGGTTCCTGGGGAAACAGACTCTGAGACAGGGATTAGCATTCAGGGTGTTCCTTACAGAGTGCTTTTTTAACATCAACAGCTGTAAAAGGGAAAGGATAGAAGCTGGCTTGGGCAGATGGGGAAGTTAAGAGAGTTCCCATGTGAAGCTCTGGAGCTGGCATGGTCCTGCAGTTGATATGAGTTGGAAGAATGAGTCCATCTTCTGGTCTAATTTCCTACAGAGTGAGTTAACTGCTGCTTCGTTCTGCCCAACCTTTAGCTGAAGTGTTTCATATGTTCTGTCTCTGACTACCTTAAATAACTGGCCCTTCTTTGTCCCTTTGTCCTCCTTATTTTCACTTCTTAGCGCAAATAGAAGGCTTCTTTCAGGATCTGCTTAGGAAAGGAGGTCAGTGCAATGTACATAAAACATATTTCTAGCAGAAGCATGTTCAGTCCTATGCAGAATTATAAAATAAATCAGCGTAATCCCTGGCCCTAAGCTCCCTTCTAGTGACTTTTCTCTTGCCCAGGTCCCAAGGCTCTGGTGACCACCACGTCAGCACCTTATTCAGGCAGACTCCCACACCCTCTGCACTTTCCTGCCTCTCTTTTGCCCATTAAAATCTTCCTCCTTTTGCCCCATTTACTTGGCCCCTGGTAGGCTGCTGGAGGGCTATTTACACATGCACTTGGCTGCGGTGTGACTAGATCACAGTGTTTTTATACATTATTCCTCCCCCAGGGCAT
Source organism: Colobus angolensis palliatus (assembly GCF_000951035.1). Classification (NCBI taxonomy): domain Eukaryota; kingdom Metazoa; phylum Chordata; class Mammalia; order Primates; family Cercopithecidae; genus Colobus; species Colobus angolensis. Next base: position 15,834,245 of record NW_012120709.1, on the reverse strand, counting down.
TTGTGTTTTCATGTCAATCTCCAAGAATGTAGGGACAAGTAGTATTAGGGTCTCATGAAACAAGGAAGGGCCATTTGTGAGCAAAGTAAACTTTTTCCATTCTGTAAATCATGTTGATAGGACCGTTTCCCTCACTCATGACTCTGACCCACATACTCCAACCAACCTGAGCAAGGAGAGAAGGACCTCTTCTCTCCCATCACTGCATGGCAGTGCAAACGGGCTAACCAATGCTTCCATTCCCACGCATGGGACAAAGTTGCTGAACAGCCAACTCAACCAAGCTAACAGAGTGATGAATTCATTTCATGAAAATAAAATTTGACTGATTTGATGAAGCTGACAGGTTTGTTTTCATACTATTGGAAAAGAAACTAACTTAGCTTTTTTCTTTTCTCTTTTGTTTTCTACATTTACTTCTAAAAGACCTACTCAGCATACACTATGAGGCTTAATTAAAATAAGCTCATAACAAATCAGTTGCAGACAATACAACAGCCCAAAGTTTCCCCAGGGTGATCGAGGGTTTGGCCTCGCACATCACCCCTGCCATTCACACCTCAAATCTTCCCAAAGCTGTGATTGGCAAGGACTCCAAGACATATGAAATCCAAAGGAACAATTGAGGAGATGCAGGACTGAGAAACAAAGAGACAAATATATTTATCAGTCTCACAGAGAATTGTACTCAGTGAACCAAAATGAACCTGACAGAAAACAAAGGAAGAAAAGTCTGCAGCCAGAATTGCGAAGACCCAACAGTGGGGCCCCAGGCAGAATCGACACGCACGCGGTCCCCTTGAAAAGAGGCTTTGGAAAGATCTTCCCAGGATTGCAGGTCACATGCTAGCTCCCATCCACCCTCAGTCATCTCTAAAAGGACAAATGCAAGTTTCCACAAGTCTAATTAATGTGATGTGGCAGCTTTGTCTGCAAAATAAACACTGATCCCTAGAATATCAGTTAGTGAAAGACGCTTGAGTCACCTTGCTTGGTAGTGTTCAAGTTTGTTTTCCACATTAAATCTTTAGGTTTTTCTCAAACAATAATTGTAACAAACACACATATAGCTGATCTAATTGGAGCCAGAATGAAGCAATCAACACGCTTAATATAACTTCCACCTCCTCATTCTGAAATTGCTTTTTCTCTTTCTTTTTTTTTTCATTTAGTTCTAATGGTGTATCTATTCAGTACTCACTATAAGTCTTTTGCCAAAATTATTCTGGCCATCTCTTAGTTGTTTGTAGTATGTTTCTTAAGAAGGATTCATGAAGCGATTTCTGCCTAACTTCTTTCAAAACTATTTCCCTGTAGTCCATATATTTGAAGCCTAATCACTTCTCTGTGAACCTTTCTGCACATTTGCTCTTCACCTGCCCTGGTGCAGGTGACTACCATCTGGCTCTAGTCCTGTTGGAGCTAAATTCTTTTCATAGCAGCACCAGCTTAAGTTTTAACATCTGTACTTTCAGGTTTGGTTTCTTCGCTAAGGGGATGTGTTGTACAAGTTCTTCCTGAAGTCTGCTGTCATTTGGTGCCCTGAGTACCTTGGCAGTTCTTGCCCAACTCCCTGCCACACCTGACACAGCTTCCCTCACAGCTCTGCCTCATAGATGCTTTTGGCTGCCATTATGCAATATTTGGAGCTTCCAGACTTACATGTCCCCTGGTTTCACTGAAAATAAAGTTTGTGTATATTACATATTACATATTTTATTTCATTATCTTTCTTTGGTTTTACTCCCTGAAGAAGAAAGGAATGGAGTCTAAGCTAACCTACCAGGTTTGTACTGGAAGTCCTGCCAACAGCCTTTAAGGAGGCCTGGTAAGAGACCTTTGCCCACAAGAGCACTCTGCATTGGATTACAATGACCCAAATCAATAAACTCTTCTCTTGGAAGGTATGAATGTTAGCGACACAGAGAAGGAGAGTCAGTCATTCAGTGGAGCAAAATGTCAAAGCAAGGGAAAGAGACTTGGAGAGAGAAGTGCTGACTCGAGAGAAAATGAGCTGCCAGAGGCACATTCTATCTCAAAAAACCTACTCTAATTCTTTATATGGTCTTACCTACTGCAATAAATTCTTCAGCTATCTTGCCTTCTCAAATTATTTCATAAAAACACATCACTGTGGCTCAGAACCTGAATGAGTGTATCAAACTCAGCATCCACAGCCCTATAGTAACTGGATTTTATTCCTACTTCTCTAAGTAGTTTGCGCTTGCTTCCTTGGTTTCCTCCTCCCATTTTCTTTAATAGAAGGTAATAGATATTCTATCCTCAGCCCTTGGTAGCCTTTTCAGTTTGCATGTGTTTCAACTCAGGCAAATGACTCAATACTTGATCCCAGTTCCTGCTTCTCTTCCATCATTTATTTGCAATCCACACTGCCTACTGCAACTCACCAGTAAGGTCTTCCCAGTAAACCCAACTATCCCCAAAGTTAAATCCATTATTTCCTTACTCGATATCCCAGCCTGACTTTGGTGTCGATTCTGATTATTTTATTTCCCCTGACTCTCAAACCCCACCACAGGCAGGTCATTACTGACAATGACTCTTTGAGGAAGAGATTTCTAATACTTACCAATATCTGTACTCCCTCTTCCCTCCTGCACATAAACCTGGGTTTTATTTTCCAGCCTCTCCTGCAGTCAGATGTGACCAAAGGAATATGAGTGAAAGGAATGTGTACCTCTACCAAGCCTGACACATATGAAGAAACAAGCCATCCATCCACATCTGATCCTTGTCTTCTTCTCCATCTGCCAGCTGAATGGAGAGAAAGAACTCCTGCTGGCCCACACTGGACTATGATATGAGCAAGAAATACACTTTTATTATGTTAAACCACTAATATTTTGGGATTTTCTTTAGAGCAATGGAATCTATCATGATGAATACATTTTTTAACATTCTAATATCTTTTTTTGGCTAAAATTGATCCATATTCTGCATACTTGCTTTTGTCACTGATCATGTAAATTTTTCCAAATCTGTTAGTATAGAGGCTATTCATTCTTTTTAATAGGGGTGTAATAATCCTATATGTATTGCAGTATATATTTAATATGTTATTATATTCAACATATATGATTTAATAATTACTACAGATGAGCATATCTTTGCTTTTAGATTCCTACTTCTATAAATGATGCTGCAATAAACATTCTTATACATCCCCACGTGTGTTACTAACACAACTATTCTTTTGATGATTTTCGAAATGATAAAATTTGCCAAATATCCCTTTGGCTTCTCTTCTTTCTTCAAGTTAGTACCACTCCCAGTCTAATTTGAAGGCAATCTTCATCAATTCAATGTCTCATTGTCACCTCCATCTATCATATCACCCCTATGGTCACCATCCTAGTTCAGACACCTACTACCTCTCACCTGCATGATGGTAGGAGATTGACTGTTCCTTTAAAATGTATTATTTTGGAATGCTGGCTTAAGCAGAATTAATTGTTTTCCAAATGTCATCAACTCCTTAGACATTGTGAGTTTCCTATAAGGGGATGCATTATGCAGCATTCCCCAAATTTATTTTACTGTAGTTTTTTTCCAGGGGGCATCTTAAAAGATTAATGTATAAAACACAATTTGTGAAGTGCTGTTCTATATGACTCACCAAAACCAGTTTGTTTGTTCTCACTTTTTAACAAGTTAAATTTATGTCACATAGACAGTCATAGATCTCCACTTTGCCCTTAAGGATCATAATTCCACGTATCATTTGCAGACTATTATTCCTGGGCATTTGCAGGAGAACACAGTGAGTAATTCTGAAATAAAATGCAGTTGTTCCTTGGTATCCATGGGGGACTGGTTCCGGAGCCCTCACAGCTATCAAAATTTCAGGATGCTGAAGTCCCTTACATAAAATGGCACAGTATTTATGTGTAAACTACACACATCCTCCCATATGCTTTAAATCATCTCTAGAGTATGTACTAGTAAATTTTTATTTTACTATGACTGTGTCTGCATTATATCAAATAATTCACTTTAAAAGTGAAAAATGTATTCAAGCTGATTGTATCACATAATATAGATTTAAGAGAGAATGAATTTTTAATGACACTGACTGAGCTATATACAATTTATCATTTTCTTTCAGAGAGGATTACAGAGTTGTTTGGTATCCAGTCAATTGCTTACTTGTTCTCAAATCCTTTATCTGACTTTCCCCTTGTGTTCTCTGTATCACAAGGAACTGCAGTTCTTAGGCTCTCTTTTCAATTGGCATCTGGAAATACTTAGCCAACGTTGGGGGAACTGGTAGAATACCAGAAAGCAGAGAGAGAGAAGCCAGGGCATTTTCCCTCTTTTTTAATACCTTGGGTAGAAACTTTAGCGGATTTTTTTTGCCATGGTTCAAGCTACCACTACACAGCCCCTCCTGTGGTCCCAGATATTCTAGGCAGCCCTGTCTTGGTCTGACTCTTATTAAATAGTCCTGTCTCTGGATTTTGGAAACAAATTTCCTCCCATTGTCTTCCTTGCCCTGGAGATAGCGGTAGTCTTCTGCTGTTTCTAATCTCTAGGTTACCTCACTACTTCCTGTTTGACTCTTGCCCTCCCAGATCTTGCCTATTCCTTTTACTAAATGATCTCTTATTAAATGCCTAAAGTGGTTCTTCTTTATGACTGGATCATGATTAATAAGGAAAATGGAGCAGATAACCTACTTTAGGATGTTAGTAGTGAGTCGATGGCATGGCCCATGACATTTTATCAATGGCATTGATTCAACATGGCTAAGATTATCAAATGCTTCAAAAATACCTAAAAACAGACTAAAAGATATTATATTAGCGAGCAAGGAGGGAAAAATCAGTAAAGTTTGTCTCTGATGCAGGGAAGCTATTGTTTGCATATTGGTTTATACTACGGGTACTAGTCTAGATGAAGGAAGATATTACAAAATCAAGATAAAATAAATAATATGAGCACATCAAGTAGCCTAGTGAAGAAAGTGAAAGAAAGCTAATTTACCGATATGTTTGTGCCACCACCCTAATATCATCTTGAATTGTAATCCGAATTTGAATCCCCACGTGTTGGGGTAATCCCCACCTCGCGGGAGCCGATTAGATCATGGGGGCAGTCCTCCCACGCTTTTCACATGATAGTGAGTGAGTTCTCACAGGCTCTGATGGTTTTATAAGGGGCTTTTCCCCTTTGACTTGGCACGTCTCTCTCCTGCTGCCATGTGAAGAAGGATGTGTTTGCTTCCCTTTCTGCCATGACTGTAAGTTTCCTGAGGCATGACACATATTATTTTGGGGGTAGTGGTTCTCTCTAGTACAGAAAGAAGAAGAAAAGAATAGGTTAAAAATCTTTGGTGGTATCTGTTATGTATTACTATTTTTTAAAGGTTATAAAGAAAAATCTCACCTGAAACAAAGCAAAATGCTAACATAATCTTGTGTTGTGGGGGAGTTACAATTTCCAGTCTTTTTCTATATGTTTGAAATAGGTCTCAACAGTAAAATATTATGTTTTATAAACATAGTGATTGGTTATATTAAACATATAATAAATATCTATGAATCTACAATTCAAAATGGCAACTAGGAATATTACAATAACATGCTTCTACCTGCTTGGTGCCTGGTCCATTCCTTACCTATTATCATTCCTCCTTCAAAAGGTAACCATTATCCTGAATTCCTGGTTTATCAGTTCTTCCTGTCCCTTATTATAGAGGTTTATTATAGCTCTGTGTATTCATAAAACGTATACCCTAAATGATTTCTAACTTTTGAGATGTGTTGAGTCATTCTTAAAGGCAAAAGAAGACTCTTTGTATACAATTAAAACACCTAAAATTTAAAATGTATATTTTCTGGCTACATGAAATTAAACTATATTCAATAACAAAAAGATAACCAGAAAAAAATCCAATTGCATGGAATTAAATCTAATTTCATGGAAATTAAACAATATACTTAGATATAAATTATGATTCAAGTAAAAAAATCAAAAAAGAAAATAGAAAACATTTTGAACTGAATCATGATGACGAAGATATGACAAAATATAAATAGTTATGGAACATAGTTAAAGCAAGGCTTTGAGGGAAATTATTAGCTTTATATTATAAAATAAAGGTAGAAAATCCATTTTTTAAGCTATCACCTCACTTAACTAAAAAAACACAGAAAACCAAATCTATGAAAAGTAGAAAAAATAAAATAACAAATATAAGTGAAATTAATGAGAAAACAATACAAGAGAAAATAAGACCCAAATGTTTCCCCATAAAATAAATAAAATTGATCAACTCCTATCAACTCTGATCAAAGGAAAGAGAAAGAAAAGCACAAATTACTAGTACCAATGAAAACAGGACATAACTTCAGATCTTTCAGACATAAAAAAATTGACATTTACACATAATCATCAAAAGAATAGAAAAGTGATGATAAAAATTTTAGGAAATATACAGGTCAACGTTTTCACAATCTTGAAGTAGTCAGAGATTTAGTAAGATCCAAAAAAGTGCTAATTATAAAATAAAATTTTGTTATATCAGATTCCATTAGAATTAAGATTTCCCATTTATTGCAAGATACCATTAAGAGAATAAAAAGGCAATTCACAGATGTGAGATATCTGCAATACATATATCTGAAAAATGGCGTAAATCCAGATTATATAAATAACTTATAAATTAAAAAAAGAAAATAAAAAATATTAAAAACTCAGTAGAGAAAATAGAAAAACAATGTTAAACATATACTTCCCAAATGAGGATATTCAAAAAGTCTATAAGCAAAAGATATAAGTGAACACCTAACTAGAGAGAATATACAGATGGCAAATAAGTACGTGAAAAGATGTCCAACACCATTAGCCATCAGAGAAATGTAAATTAAAACTACGGTGTGATTTCACTGCACACCTACAAATGGCTAAAGTAAAAAAATAGTAACAAAACTAAATGCTGGCAGGGATGTGGGAAACTCATGCATTGCTGATGGGACTGTAAAATAGGACAACTACTCTGGAAAACAGTTTGGCAATCTGTTATAGCACTAAATATGCAAGTACCATCGACCCAGCAATTGCTCTCTTAGACATTTATCCAAAAAGTGGAAATGTATGTTCACCCAAAACCTTGTACCAAATGTCCAGAACAGTGTTATTTATAATAGCCTCAAATTGAAAGCAACAATGGCCAGGTGCAGTGGCTCACTCCTGTAATCCCAGCACTTTGGGAGGCTGAGGCGGGCAGATCACCTGAGGTCGGGAGTTCAAGACCAGCCTGACCAACATGGAGAAACCCCATCTCTACTAAAAATACAAAATTAGCCAAGTGTGGTGGTAGGCATCTGTAATCCTAGCTACTCGGGAGGCTGAGGCAGGAGAATTGCTTGAATCCAGGAGGCGGAGGTTGCGGTGAGCCGAGATTGCGCCATTGCACTCCAGCCTGGGCAACAAGAGCGAAACTCCACCTCAAAAAAAAGAAAAAAGAAAATACTACCAATGTCTATAAATTGATAAATGCTTAACAAAACTATAGTGCATACATACAACTTAATACTACTGAGTAGTGGTATTCTAAAATGAGTGAATTTCCAGAAAGAAAACTAAGAAATTTCCCCAAAAGGCCCTCAGTTTCCACAAAAATTCTTTTTTTATTTTTGGTTTTTTGTTTTTTGTTTTTGAGACAGTGTCTTGCTCTGTCATCCAGGCTGGAGTGCAGTGCCATGATCTCGGCTCACTGTAACCTCCACCTCATTTTGTGTTTTGGATAGAGACAGTGTTTCACCACGTTGGCCAGGCTTGTCTCAAACTCCTGAGCTTAAGTGATCCACCCGCCTCAGCCTCCCAAAGTGCTGGGATTATAGGTATGAACCACTGTGCCCGGTCTCCACAAAAATTCTTAATGTAGAAGATCATCATGAGACAAAATACCCTTTCATTAGATGAATCAAGATAGGTATGAGGAAAGTTGTCTAGAAATGACAGATACAAAAGAATATAATATGTTGAACATGAAGTTTGAATAATCAATGCATCTCCTTTATTATACTTTTGGCAGGAGTGGTGACAGTTCGAGACAAGGATAAAAGCACCAGATTTCAGAACTTGACATCCACAAAATGTAAATAAGTTGAAAATTCAGCTCTGTCACTTGACATATGAGTTCTGCCCTCTGCCCCTACTCCTTGCAACTCTTTGAGCCACAGCTCTGCCTTCAGTAAGTGATTCCTTTCCATAATAGGACAGTGGGAAGATGTTTTGCTCATAAAGAAAGTGACTATAGCTATTGATTTCTGGAAAATGTTAAAACAACAAGGTTTTCAATTCCTTTGTTGACAAGTGAAAATGTTTTCTTTGTTAACTAATGTTTCAGAACTGGGCTTTCTACATTGAAGAAAAATGAATGAAGAAAAATAAATCAATTTTACAAAATGTCCCTGAAAAATTCTACCCCAAACTGTTCTGAGATTTGCTAGTCAGCAAGCTTAACATACAATTTGAAAAAGAAATATGAAGTTGAATCCCCAAGACAGTAAAAGAGCAGACATCGGGGAGGACATTATTCTAAGTGAAATAACTCAGAAACAGAAAGTCAAAGACTGCATCTCCTCACTTATAGGTAGGAACTAAAGAGTGGATACACATGAACATACAAAGTGGAATAATAATAGACCCTGGAGACTACAAAAGGTATGAGGGTGTAAGAGGCACAAGGGATGAAAAAATTACCTATTGGGTACAATGTTCACTATTCAGGTGATGGGTACACTGAAAGCCAGACTTCTCATTACGCAATATATGCATGTAGGAAGTTTGCATTTGTACTCCCAAATCCATAAAAATTTTAAAACAACAATGAAAATAAAGATCTTCTTTTAATAGAAAGCAGACATCAGGCTCTATTATTCATCCAGAATATAACCAATGGAAGAGACTATATACGTAACCTCAAAGGTCCCCAGGTCAGAACACAGTTTCCAGTTTTCCCTACTCCTCACCCCAACCCTGGTGACCCCCTAAAAGTCTGAATATAAGCAAATAAATCCCAGAATGTTGGCACTGAAAGAGACCCTGTAAATCATTTGTTTTACAATGAATACAAAAGGTAATCAAGGTGTAGTATTTACCATCCAGACACTTATAAAATTAAGAACAGAAGAAAGCAGAGGTTTCTAACATCTTAATGCACACCAATTCAGGGTCTGTTTGAAAAACAGTCACCAACTGTAATCGCTTCACAATATAGTTTTGAGAAAACCATTAGCAAGGTCACTGCTGAAATGAGCCAAGGCATCGCCATTCTCCAGCCATCTACAAGTAGCAAGGAAGTAGATTGAGCCGCGTCTTATCTTTCCTCAGCTTCATGAACTTCCAGATTACCTTCCTCTTCACTCTGGAGACCTTTATAAATCATGTGATCAGCCCACCTTTTGGTTTAGGGATTGGCAAGAAAAGCAAGCACGTGCAGACAAGGAAGTTGTTAAATATAGAAGGTGAGAACAAGTACTGAATTTTATAATACTGGATTTTGTGAAGCTACACACTAGTGGTCCTGAGAAGCTCAACTGTAGGAGTCCTGAAGGCTTTGTGGAGAAAGAACAGTAGGGGAGGGGGTTAAATCCTTCAGTTCCTATTAGGTGGAGGTTGATGTCACTTCTAGTCCAATAGTAAGGATAGGCTTTTAAAGTTCTTAATATGGACTAAGCCATTGTTTCTTAAATTACATAAAGAGACTTTAAAATGTGACAATGTTAGATCTGGAATAGAAATTGTCCTGCAGAAATTAGTGTTGGCTCCAAGAACAGAATCACAGAGAAACCTATAAGCAAGTCCATGTCTCTCTGGGCAAGACCCTCCAGAAACAGGGGAGATTGGTGCAAAAGGTTTATCTGACTTTCCTGTTGTTGGATCTTAGGATTTACAAGTGAAAGAGATTTGTTATGGTTCATTTATTCATTCAGTGAATATTTACTGAGCATCTGCTGTATGCTAGACAGATGCTGTGCTAGCTGCTGGTAATATGGCAATTCCAAAGAAGCCCTTGTCCTTGTGGCAGTTAGAATCTGAGAGGGAGAGATGAACATTAAACTAATAATTATGCACTTACTTATTAACAGATGGGAAAGTCTAGCTGGGTCACTTGATGGTAAAAAAATAAAATAAAATAAAATAAAATGAGGCTGAGAGAGGAAGTGACTTTCCAAAGGTCAGTCAGGTAGATGAGTCAGTGAAGCATATGGTTAGAAGCCTATTCTAAGCTGTGATCCAAGTTCAAGTCTTGGCTCCACTTCCTAGTAGCTGTGGAATATCAGACAAGGTACGTAACATTTCTCAATGTCTCTATATCAGAAAGATGGGGGCAATAGCCCTATACATTTGGTGTTCTTAAACCATTAGTGAAGTAACATATATAGTGCACTTACCACGCAATAACTGTCAGTTGTCATCTTATTATTATTGACAGAGTTAGCACTGTTGTCCGGGTTTCCTTTTTTTTTTTTTTTTTCTTAATACTTTAAGTTCTAGGGTACATGTGCACGTGCAGGTTTGTTACATATGTATACTTGTGCCATGTTGGTGTGCTGCACCCATTAACTCGTCAGCACCCATCAACTCGTCATTTACATCAGGTATAACTCCCAATGCCATCCCTCCCACCTCCCCCCTCCCCGTGATAGGCCCTGGTGTGTGATGTTCCCCTTCCTGAGTCCAAGTGATCTCATTGCTCAGTTCCCACCTATGAGTGAGAACATGCGGTGGTCCAGGTTTCTTAACAGCAAAGTCACTGCTTCTATCCCTGCACCTCACTGACTTGATACCATTTCATGTTTTCTTTCCTTTTCTATCGAACCAAAAAAGTTTCCTGGAAAGTAGGTCAGATTTTAGCTAACTCTCACTACTGCAGCTTTTATATGGAGGAGGGGGCACAGGAAGCTCTTTAGCAATTCTGAGTGCCCATCCAGGCTTCTAGAAGGATGACAAAATATTTCCCTGAGAGTTTATTTAATTTTGTCCCTAGGCTTGTTCACAATTCTGACCATCTGGTCCTGGAGGCTTCTCTATTTTTAATATTTCTACTTTGAGTGTTTTGCTTTCTTAACCTATTCTAGGATTAGTCGCCCCCTTTCAACCACCCCCTCTCTCTCTACCAACCCCTGATTTATTTTCCTTGAGCAGATTACTCAATAGGACAAGTTTACTGTAGCCTATAACTTTGATAAACTCAGAACTAAAAAATAGAGACATCTCAGGTCATCTGAAAGGTCACAGCAAAACTGAATTTTGCGCAATCTTCATTCATGATATTGTTCCAACAAGATCACACCAAAGGTACATGTTACAAATATGAACAGCATTTCATAGAAGAAAGCTTTTCCCACCTGTATATAAAACATACAGGTGTATAAAACATTTTTCTCCTGAAAAAATAGACCTTGTCACTGTTGGTCAGGTAGCTCTAAAGAAAAAAACCCAGCTTGAGCTGTCCATTCAGGGTTCTTCTAGGCCATCTGTTGCTGAGGTTAAATGACAGGATGTGATTGGGGTATGTATCAGAAGCTTTCCCGCACCAAAACAATCCCTCTGCCAGCCTGGCTGCCTGAATTCCCCAACAGCAGTATCATTCCTTCAAACTGGAGCACTGTCCCTAGAAAATCTATTTCCTGAAGAATAGAAATTAACAGCCTTTATCAAACTAGGTCAGTTTTTTTGTTTGTTTGTTTGTTTCATTTTTTTCTGATCTATTGACTCATCTAGCTAGAGGTAGGACTTTAAAAGACTAGTACACAGGACAGATAACGATTTTATGGGATAGAGGTGGAAAGAAGTTCCCTTCCCTTGGATCTCCCAGTCCTCTGTGTTCATCTCTGTCTAACCCTCATCTCACTGGACTGCCAGTGAGTCTACTTAGCCATTTCCTTCACAGTCTATGATCTCTCTGTAACCCAGAAAGGGTTTTAATAAATGTTAGAATAATTGATAGACAGAACATAGTACTGACAATATCAGGGGACACTGTAAAGACAAAAGATGGAAAAGACCATATGGAAATTGGAAATCTTGATGATAAAGGATGACAAGGGAAATAAAGGATGAGCAACGAACAAAATATCCAGGATCAATGTATCTACAACATTACTCACACCTCCACAAAACACAATCCCCCAATCACATCCTGTCATAAAACACATGGGGGGAGGGTGTGTTTGTTTTGTTTTTGTCTATTTTTTTTCTTTCTAAACATCTTTTAAGAACTTGCAGTCTTTTGTTTTTGGACGTCCTAATAGCAATATTGGCAGTAAGCAAACTTAAATGTTATTCTGATGTCGCCAATAATGAAACTAAGGAAGTTTCATTACTTCATTGATTAGAAACTAAGGATCTGAGAATAAAATTTACTCAAGATCACACAGGTGACAAATTTATTGAAAAGAACCTAGACCTTTGGCCTTCTGATATGCTCATTGCCTCTCTGCCTTACTTATTGTGCTCATTTTTGAAGAGGCCTGGGTCAGTGGACACAGTGAAAAAGAACGTAAGATTTGGAGTCAGAACACCTACCTACACTCAAATCTTGCCTCTGCCAATTTATGACCTTGGGCAAATCATTTTCTGTTTTCCAAAATGTAACAGCTTAGTGTTTTTCTCCCTATTTATATAAGATTTGCATTTCTAAGACATAACTTGAAAATGTGTATTGCAAAACACATAGTAAAGCTTGATAAAATATGACATTATTTTAAATACATAGTTGAGCTCTTTGGAAAGTGAAGGAAATAATCAGGAGCCAAAAAACAAGGATAAAACTAAACACCAGAGAAAACAGCCAGTTTGTGAGCCAGCACAGTCACAGTTAAAAGAGACACAATGGATCATGCGACAGTATGCCATCCCCAGGAGCTAAAAAACCTGTTTGAGTATCCAGTTGTAGGTGGTGGGAGAATTCCTGGGCTCTGACTTGGGGAAAAGTTGAATTTAGACCCTCACATGGATGGAGAGGAGGATGAGGTGAGGAAGTTGGTAATGACAGGGAAATAGATAAATGGGGAAAATGAAAAGATCTGGGTGAAGATAAAAGAGACCAAAAGGAAAAATGAGAACCTAAAAGTAAGGGAAGAGAAGATGAAAGTGTGGACTGAAAAACAAAAGAAGAACTGACCATGAACTCGGGAAGACTGCAGGAAGCTTGTATGTTTCTACTTGTGCCCTAAGTGGGAAATTCAAAATCGAGAATTTGCAATAATAGCCTGCCCTCATATTGCTTTGGTAAGTGAATGTACACCACTTTCATGGTCAGGGAAGCCTCAAATTAAGAAATTAATATAAAAGGTGTCCCTACCTGGTAATACCATTGGGTTGGATGGAAAATTCCCTTGGGGAAACAATTTCTAGGAAGCCACATAAAATTTCCATAGGTAAGGCCCAGGTAAAATGAGCTCAAAGAGTTGTTAACAGACACAAATAAATAAATAAAATAAAAATAAAAAACTACTGTGAGTGAGCCAGCAAACTCAAGAGCCAACAGAAATAAGATTTCCCAAAACACCAGGTGCTCTCAGATAGTCCTGAAAAATATTTTTAAACAATGAATAAATCAAAACCACAAGATAAAAAACAGGATGCAATATTTTTCAAATGCCCACACACATAAAATATAGAAAAGAATAAAGAAGAAAATAAAATTAACCTAAATTCTTACCACCCAGAGGGTTCATATGTTAACAATTTGGTGCATCCTTCCTTATACATGAACATATACACATGAGCATGTGAGTATCTACATATGTCCACAGCAAACAAAAAGCAACCACATTATACAAAGTATTTTGTAAACTATTGTCTTGAGATAATATGCCATGAAAGCTTTTTTATACCAATAAATATTATCAAATTAGTCTAATTAATTTCTGAACACAAGATATACATATAATTTTCAATGCATGGATATACCTACATTAACCAATTCACACACAAATTAATTGCTGTTTCATTGGTGGATATCTAGCTTACTTCTATTTTTCTTTGGTATAAGCAATGCTTTAATAAACATGCTTACAAATATCTTGTGTAATTATTTTCTCAAAATAAATGTCTTTAAGCAGAATTCCCTGATCAAATGGTTTGTAAATTCTCAGGAATCGTGGTACATACTGACAAACTGACCTCAGAAAATGTTGTATGAACTTACACTCACACTAAAAGTATTCAAGAGCATCTGTTTTTCCATGCTTTTATCAATATGCAGTATTTGTGGAAAAGACACTCTTTACAACAGATGGTGCCAGGAAAACTGGATTGTCACGTACAGAAGAATGAAGCTGGATCCCTATCTCTGCCCATATACAAAAAGCAGTGCAAGATCTATTAAAGACTTAAATATAAGACTTAAAACTATGAAAATACTAGAAGAAAATCTAGGGAAAACTCTTCTGTACATTGATCTAACAAAGAATTTACAACTAAGATCTCAAAAGCACAAGCAAAAAAAACAAAAATAGACAAATGAGACTTAATTGAACTAAAAAGCTTCTACACCGCAAAAGAAATAGTGAACAAACAACCTGCAAAATGGGAGAAATATTTGAAAACTATGCCTATGACAGGGGACTAATGTCCCAAATTTACAAGGAACTCAAGCAACTCAACAACCACCACCACAAAAATAAATAAATAAATAAATACTTCCATTAAAAAGTGGGCAAAGGACATAAATGGACATTTTTCAAAAGAAGACATAAAAATGGCCAACAAGAGTTTGAAAAAAATAACATCACCAACCATCAGAGAAATGCAAATTAAAATCACAATGAAATATATTATACCAATTAGAATGTCTACTATTAAGAAGTCAAAAATAACAGATGCTGGCAAGGATGCTGAGAAAAAAATTAACACTCGTATATTGTTTATGGGAATGTAAATTAGTACAACCTCTATGGACAACAGTGTGAAGATTTCTTAAAGAACTAAAAGTAGAGCTCCATTGACCTAGCAATCTCACTACTAAGAATCTACCCAAAGGAAATAACTATACAAAAAAAACCCTGTACTTGTATGTTTATTGCAGTACTATTCACAATAACAAAGATATGGAATCCACCTAAATGTACACACACACACACACACACACACACAATGGACTAATACTCAGATAAAAAAGAGTAAAAATATGTCTTTTTCAGGAACATGGATGGAACTGGAGGTCATTATATTAAGTAAAACAGCTCAGACACAGAAAGTGAAATACCACACGTTCTCACTTATTAAGTGGCAGCTAAATATTATATTGTGTATGCATAGACATAAGAGTATGCAATAATAGACATTTGAGACTTGAAAGGGTAGGGGGGTGGGAAAGTGGAAGGAATGAGCAATTAGTGGGTAGAAAGTATATTACTCAGGTGATGGTTACACTAAAAGCTCAGACTTCATCATGATGCAATATATTCATGTAACCAAATTGCACTTGTGCCCCTTAAATTTATAACAAAAAGTCCAAATTTTTGCTAATATGGTGACTGAAAATGGTATATTCTATTTAGTTGCATTTGCATTATTAATGAAATTGCAAATATTTAATCATGCTTATTTTTATGCTTCTTTGTGAATTGCTTCTTCATGTCTTTTTTGGATAAGTCATGAAATCTCACTGAAACTCAACTTCCACAGTTGTAAAATGACATCAATAGATCCCACATCTCAAGGCTGAAGTATATATAGATCAAGTAGATTAAAGTCAATGAAAGCACTTTGAAGACAAGATCATATAGAGGACTTATGTGATAATCTAACAATTATTTATTGAGCACCATCTGTGTACTAAGCTGTATGCTATGTTTAATGGAAAGAATACAAAAGAAATATAGTTCATAGATTGTCACTCAGGCATATTGGTGAATCTGAAATGACTTGGGTACTTACAATGTGTGCCTATAAGTTGTCACTGTGTTGTATGTCTTCCCTTCATTTCAATTTTGGAAGACTCTCATAACAATCATGTATTTTAGAATCATTTTTCTTGTTTCTGATCAAACAGTATGCATCAGATAGAATCCTTATCTCCTGGGGAATTATCATGCTTAACAAAACAAACAAACAAACAAATAAAAACACCCTGTAGTCACCAGGCACTGCACTTAAAAATGCCAAAAGAGCACAGTGGTAGCTCAGTTCAATAATGACAATTCTAAACATAAATCAGAGTGTGGGCAGATTTAGTTGTTAGGTAATCTTCCTGTTAGAGTTTTCTAATTTTTAGCTTACTTTTGTCTGTACTTGTGATTGGACAGACATGTTTCTTCTGTGGCTGTATTCCCTCATAAGAGTATTTTTAAAGTCCATTTGAAAGAAAGGCAAATAGCAACTATTTGAATCTCCTAGTAAATGGATATTTCTTCCCTTAATAGGAACAAGACTCTCTGTTTGTCTGTTATTGGTGTATGAGAATGCTTGTGATTTTTGCACATTGATTTTGTATCCTGAGACTTTGCTGAAGTTGTTTATCAGCTTAAGGAGATTTTGGGCTGAGACAATGGGGTTTTCTAAATATACAATCATGTCATCTGCAAA
>NW_012120709.1:15815417-15816641 GCF_000951035.1 Colobus angolensis palliatus | reverse complement strand
TGATCTTAGTTATTTCTTGCCTTCTGCTAGCTTTTGAATATGTTTGCTCTTGTTTCTCTAGTTCTTTTAATTGTGATGTTAGGGTGTCAATTTTAGATCTTTCCTGCTTTCTCTTTGGGCATTTCGTGCTATAAATTTCCCTCTACACACTGCTTTAAATGTGTCCCAGAGACTCTGGTATGTTATGTATTTGTTCTCATTGCTTTCAAAGAACATCTTTATTTCTGCGTTCATTTTGTTATGTACCCAGTAGTCATTCAGGAGCAGGTTGTTCAGTTTCCATGTAGTTGAGCGGTTTTGAGTGAGTTTCTTAATCCTGGAGTTCTAGTTTGATTGCACTGTGGTCTGAGAGACAATTTGTTATAATTTCTGTTCTTTTACATTTGCTGAGGAGTGCTTTACTTCCAAACACTATGTGGTCAATTTTAGAATAAGTGCGATGTGGTGCTGAGAAGAATGTATATTCTGTTCATTTGGGGTGGAGAGTTCTGCAGATGTCTCTATTAGGTCTGCTGGGTGCAGAGCTGAGTTCAATTCCTGGATATCCTTGTTAACTTTCTGTTTCGTTGATCTATCTAATGTTGACAGTGGGGCGTTAAAGCCTCTCATTATTATTGTGTGGGAGTCTAAGTCTCTTTGTAGGTCTCTAAGGACTTGCTTTATGAATCTGGGTGCTCCTGTATTGGGTGCATATATATTTAGGATAGTTAGCTTTTCTTGTTGAATTGATCCCTTTACCATTATGTAATGGCCTTCTTTGTCTCTTTTGATCTTTGTTGGTTTAAAGTCTGTTTTATCAGAGACTACGATTGCAACCCCTGCCTTTTTTTGTTTTCCATTTGCTTGGTAGATCTTCCTCCATCCCTTTATTTTGAGCCTACGTGTGTCTCTGCAGGTGAGATGGGTCTCCTGAATACAGCACACTGATGGGTCTTGATTCTTTAACCAATTTGTCAGTCTGTGTCTTTTAAGTGGAGCATTTAGCCCATTTACATTTAAGGTTAATATTGTTATGTGCGAATTTGATCCTGTCATTATGATGTTAGCTGGCTATTTTGCTCATTAGTCAATGCAGTTTCTTCCTAGCATTGATGGTCTTTACAATTTGACATGTTTTTGCAGTGGCTGCTACCAGTTGTTCCTTTCCATGTTTAGTGCTTCCTCCAGGAGCTCTTGTAGGGCAGGCCTGGTGGTGACCATCATGAGTAAACTCCCATTCACAAT
>NW_012120709.1:15801535-15811402 GCF_000951035.1 Colobus angolensis palliatus | reverse complement strand
CAATGAGATACCATCTCACACCAGTTAGAATGGTGATCATTAAAAAGTCAGGAAACAACAGGTGCTGGAGAGGATGTGGAGAAATAGGATCACTTTTACACTGTTGGTGGGACTGTACTCTAGTTCAACCATTGTGGAAGACAGTGTGGTGATTCCTCAAGGATCTAGAGCTAGAAATACCATTTGACCCAGTCATCCCATTACTGGATATATATCCAAAGGACTATAAATCATGCTGATATAAAGATACATGCACACGTATGTTTATTGCAGCACTATTCACAATAGCAAAGACTTGGAACCAACCAAAATGTCCACCAATGACAGACTGGATTAAGAAAATATGGCACATATACACCATGGAATACTATGCAGCCATAAAAATGGATGAATTCATCTCCTTTATAGGGACATGGGTGAAGGTAGAAACCATCATTCTCAACAAACTATCACAAGGACAAAAAACCAAACACTGCATGTTCTCACTCATAGGTGGGAATTTAACAATGAAAACACTTGGACACAGGAAGGAGAACATCATACACCAGAGCCTGTTGTGGGGTAGGGGGAGTGGGGAGGGATAGCATTAGGAGATATACCTAATGTAAGTGATGAGTTAATGGGTGTAGCACACCAACATGGCACATGTATACATATGTAACAAACCTGCACGTTGTTCACATGTACCCTAGAACTTAAAGTATAATAAAACAAGAAAAGAAACAAGACTGGCATTTTAACAGCTTCAGATTGGATTAAATTTTCTAAATAATGAACTCTTTTTCAGTCCCTTTTCCTTTGTGCCTTGGAGGATAAACTTAAAAGTTGAAGTAATGGATCAGAAGGACAGTAACTAGTATAAGTTAGACTCCATTTGATGGTATATTCCCTTTCCTGTAGAAATGAACACTCCCTTGTAACCTCAGAATAGTAATGCATGGCTATTCTTCTGCTAAATGGACTCTTACAGGACACACTCACCCCCAAAAGGGACCTAATCAGTTCCTCTGCATCACCATAGTCTACCTAGCACTATCCATCAGTATACACGCAGCAGTAGCCAGAGCAGCTGTAGTGTTATAGAAAGAGTTCAGCTTGGGACAAGGAGACTTGGGTTCAAATCTCAACCCTGCCACTTACAAGCTGTGTGACCTCAGGAAACCTACTCACAATCTTTGAGCCTTCAGTTGTCTTATCTACAAAAGAGAGAATTTGGGGATCCAAAAGACTTCTAAATTCCCTTCAGTGGCTAAGGCACTCTATATCCTCGGCACTATCAGGCATATAGAATTACTACAAGGCTCAGCCTGCTCTTTCACTGATGAAACATACAGGCATTCACAACATACTTATAGAGCTCCCATGTGCCAGATATTGCCTTCTGTTCAGGAAAAACCAAGAGCAATAAAACAAAGTCCCTGTTCTCAAGAAATTCACAACCTAGAAAGAGAGAGACAGGTTGAGAAGAAATTTCAATATAAAGCAATGACTGCTGTGAGGAGACTCCTTTCATATAACAGAGATTGACAATGTTGCAGAACTTATAACTAACACAGAAGTATGGGGCATTGGATTTTTGGAATTCAGAGAAAATGAGTAGAAGTTGAAATAAATGGTCTTTATGTACATAAAATACTACATTTGAAGTGATGAAGAACAAAATCTAACCTTCACTGGCCACCTGTACTAAGTCACCTATGTGAAGTAATAGACATGGGGTTAGGTTGAAATGTTTAAAATAAAATGAAGAAAGAAAGGAGGAAGGAAAGAAGGGAAGGAGGGAGGGTAGAAGAGAGGAAAAAAGCAAACCTTTTACATAGGTGAGTGAGTATGGGAAAGCTGCTGTTTATCTCTTACAATTGATTAGACTGCCGTCTTGTATTAAAAAGATTCTGGTGTAATTGGCTAATATAAGTCTTTAAAATATTTATTAAGTATGAGCCAGATGCCCTGAGAAAGAAAAGGTGAGCCCGATACCTTCACTGGGGGCAGAGGAGAAAAAACCAGGGAACTGCTTAAGGTCTTCTTCTGCCCCCAAACACTATGATACTTTCCAGAATGAGTTGGAGTGATAAATGAATGAATAGCCCTCTCCTCAAAATTACCAAGTATAAAATAAAGGGAGTTACCCAAGCTGATCCTGGCACCAAGTGAAACATGGAAAATAATTACTGGAAGATGAAACTAGTCAATTCAACATGCCAAAACATTACAGTGGATGAAACTCCACACGAGATCAGTTACGGTGTTTTATTCTACATTGCATTGCTTCTATTATATTTCTCAGGAAATTACCAGCTCGTTTTTCTTAAGAAATTTTGCTTGTTTTATTTTTTAAATGTACTATTAACTTATTATTGACTATATCAACCTGTTGTGCTACCAAATAATAGGTCTTATTCATTCTTTCTAACTATTTTCTTGTACTCATTAACCATTCCCACCTTCTCCCTCATTCACACTTCCCAGCCTCTGGTAACCATCCTCCTACTCTCTGAGTTCAATTGTTTTGATTTTTATTTTTTATTATATTTTGAGAGACTGATTGAAAGTGTTGGAAGAATATAAACTGAAGAACTGTAGAGAGGGTGGAGCAAAGTAGTGTATGCAATACATCTACTTCCTTCAAAAAGTTCTGCGCAACAAATAAGTGAGAACACGTGATGTTTGCCTTTCTGTGCTTAGCTTATTTCTCTTAACATAATGATCTCCAATTCCATTCATGATATCGTAAATGACAGAAACTCATGCTCTAAGAAGTTTCACTTTTATCCCACCTTGCACGTCTCAGTGATAAGTAGGGAACACAAACATGTTGTTACTTCATTCTGACCTCACTGCTTCTATTTTTGGCTTCCTAATCAACTCAGTGAAGAAATGTCCTTATACTGTTGGGTAAGTCTTTGGAAACTGGGTAACTCTTCAATCTTGTGTTGCTTAGAACTTTTGGGAAGGAAATGGATATAATGCATATACTACTTTGCTCCACCCTCCCCACAGTTCTTCAGTTTGTATTCTTGCAACACTTTCAACCAGTGTCTCAAAATATAATTATTGAGTACTCACTATGTGTGAGGCACTGTGCTGGGCTTTGCCTCCACAGAACTTTGCCCACAGAACCAAATAAGGCATGCATGCAGAAGCGGTGGTATACAGGTTAAAAAAAAAACAAAAAACAAAAAAACTACAACTTGAAATTTTATAGTGTTTGCCTATTTATGTGGTGTAAATACACACACAATGGCCAATTTCAAGCTACCAATATGAGGTCACTTAGAGTGGAGGTGAGAATAGATGTATACAACGGGCTTTTGTGAGCAAGTTCCAGAATGACACTCAACAGGCCAGTCAACATTTACTTTATAGACTGATATGTGCCATAATAGATAAACAAAAAAGTACAAGTACTAATATTTATTAAACATTTACCTTGTATACATGTGAGTGTATATGTATATGACCACTAATTGCCCTGCGTGCATGATCTCGTTTAGTCCTCATCACAACCCCTGAAGTAAGCACTACTCATACCCAAGTTTCACAAAAAAAAAAAAGGTAATTAGGCCCAAAACCTGATTAAATAACTTGCTCAAATCAAATAGTTAATCAATAATGGAGGTGGGATATAAAGTCATGTGAGTTCCAAAACCTGCCTTTTTAACTTCTGTGCTCTATTGCCTCTCTTAGAAAACATGCTAGTTTGAGAGGACCAAAAGGTTTACCTAAACAGACTTGGGAGTAGAGAATCAAAGCCATCCTCTAAAAGGCAGTCACAGCTAAGGCCTAAAAATGTATGAGCTCCGTGGTGGAGACTTCCATTTCTGTTTCCTATAGATACACTGATAGACTATATTTTCTAGTTTCACCTATAATGTCGAGTGACCATGTGGTGGAGTGGTGTGTGTGTATAAGTGAAGCACACAACTTTCACGCTTGGTCATGAGGTTCTTCAGTTTCTCTTTCCCCATGATCCCCTGAATGGAGGCATCTCCAAGGACCTACATCATGGTGAAACCATGGAGATGGATGGAGTGTGAGTCCCCTGAATGGCTACAAAAAAAAAAAAAAAAGCCTCCCAACTAGAAATACTATCATTGTACTCTGAAGCAAATGAGAAATACATTCTCATTTGGTAAGTCTCTGAGAATTTTGCATTTGTCTTTTACAGCCGCTAGCAATATCTTGCCTATTACAAAGAGTGAGCCAGACAAACAAGGCTGAATGAAGAAAGGAACAGTGTTCTAAGCAGGAGTAACAGAGTGACCCAGAGGTTAGGACCATGTTCAAGGAACTGACAGAGAGTTCAGTATATTTGGAACATAAAGAAGGAACAGAGAGGTAAGTTATGATCTTGGGAAGGTAGACAGAGCTATAACATTAAAGCCTTGAAGCTATGTGGGGACTTTATATTTTATTCAAAAAGTATCAGACAACCATTAAAGGGGTTCACTAAGTGCAATGCCAGGATCAAACACATGCTTTAGAAAGCTCACTTTCACTGCAGAATGGAGGATGGATTACTGAAATCTAAGATTGCATTCAGGGAAACAGATTTGGAGACTGTTGCAGTACCCCTGGAAGAGAATGATGATAGCTTGGCCTCAGGTGACGGCAATGGAGATGGAGAAAAGTCAACAAATGTGAGAGTTCTTTAAAAGTTAGAGACTCCAGGACTTTGTGACACAGACAATAGCTACACTCCAGAGACAAAAGCCATGACAGGATTCCCTCTCTCGCCATCACGTCTGCCATGACAATTACCAGAGACAGTATCAACAATATGAACTAGCCTTGGACATAATGTGGATTCTACATCCATGAAAATTGTCTTAGTTGCAAATAACAGAAGCTAATTCTAGCTAGTTTAAACAGATAATTATTTATTAAAGGATATTAGGTCATTCATAAAATCTCCTAGCATGTCAGAGGAGCAGAAAAAAAAGGTTCTGCAAAGAGAATTTTTAGCAAATCATACCATAATGCTACTTCATTGGTAACTTCATTTCTGCCATTGCTGGTCTAAGGCCCCACAGCTGTACCTCCAACATGGCCAAGGCTGGGTATGGCATGTTTGCTCAAACGCTCCTGCTTCAAAAATCAGATGTAACTGCCACCATCTTCGCCTTGGTGGTTTTTCCCAATGTAACTTTTTCTTTGTGCACTAGTTTCCAGTTCAATGTTTGATCACGGTACTCTGCTTGCAAGCACCAAAGCTACATGCCTCTACCCTAGCCACAAGGGCAGTTAAGAAAATGAATATTTTTGTCTTATGTAATAGCAGCAAATTATTTATAAATAAGATAGTAAATTCAATTCCTCAAACACAGAATAATCTTCCTAGATGCTAGGTGACAAAAGGAGTAACAAATATTTGGCCGGGAGTGGTGGCTCATGCTTGTAATCCCAGGACTTTGGGAGGCCGAGGTGGGCGGATCACAAGGTCAGGAGATCAAGACCATCTGGGCTAACATGGTGAAACCCCATCTCTACTAAAAATACAAAAAATTAGCTGGCATGGTGGCGGACACCTGTAGTCCCAGTTACTCAGGAGGCTGAGGCAGGAGAATGGCGTGAACCCAGAGGTGTAGCTTGCAATGAGCCGAGATCACACCACTGTACTCCAGCCTGCACGACAGAACGAGACTCTATCTCAAAAAAAAAAATAAGAACAACAACAAATATTCACTGGGTGACCTTCGAGGGATAATTAAGCCTGCAGTCTTAATTAGTCTACATAAAAGTGAAGAATTGACAGGGGCAGAAACCCAGAGTGGTCAAAGGGAAGATGAACTTATTTCAAAACAAATCAGGAAACTAGAAAAGGATAACCAGTATCAAAAGACAAATCCATTCATAATCTTTGAAAGACAGGTTCTACCTTTATTTAACAAATACATTTCTCAATTATTTTTAAAACAAAATAAAACAGGAATTGACTATTAAAAACAATCCCACACAGAATCTTTTCATAAAGCAAACAATTTTCCCTTAATGTGTTTCTTCACCTCTGATTTACTTATATTAGGTTGCTCAAAGTAGGACACAAGTATTCAATAAACAAAGTCAACAGAAAGGGATAGTGGTTATCAATGATGCAAGGAATATCAGGTGAAGGATAATGTGTCTGTGGCTGAAACCTACAACCTGGTTATATAAGAATAGGTCATATGAGGCCCCTCTGGTAAAGTGCAAAGGTTTCAGAGGGCCCTAGAAGATCTAATTGTTGAAAAAGGGAACAATCCTATCTAAACTGATCAGTCATGAATTAACTTCCAATTTACTAAACTACTCAACATCACAGTCATGTCAACACTTCTGAGCACATTCTAACATACAAAATACTGGGACAAAAAGCTACTACTGAGAAGACAATCAACCCATTCACTTCCCTTAAGGAACTCACATTCTAGTTGGAGAATCTGGTCTGTAGATAACAATTATTCATGACAGAAGGAACCAATCACTCTGATAAAGATCAAAATGTTCTGGGTTCAGAAGGGGAAAACAATTAATTCTGGAGCAAACTGATTTGGCTACAAAGGGCAGGTGACATTTGAGCTAGGTTAAAAAGAGCACAGTAGGCAAAAGTACAAAGTTGCAGAAGTGCAGGGCTAGGGTGAGGATGGTTGAAACAGCTGTACCTATAGCACTGGGTACCATGGCAGGGAGAGATTGGATTATGGGTCTGGAATGTAGGCTTGGACAAGATGGTTGAGGACCTAGGGTAGGGTAACATCCAAATCAGGACACACATGAGAGTGGAAGGGAGAGCAATGATGCTAGGACCATGGGTTATGAAGCAGGACTGTCCTGGGCATACTAAGATGCATGGCCACCCTAGCCTTTGAGATCATATCATGATTGTTTTTCTCTAAGTCAGGGGGAATCATCAAATATTTTTGAACCCAGCAGTAATAATGATCATGGCTGTGGATTAGACTGGTCACTGCACAGCAGTATACAGCAGAGGCTAAAGAGAGGCTAGAGAAGAAGGTCATTGTCATAGTTTAGGCGAAAAACGAGACCTCAGTGGTAGAGAAGCAATGGGTTTAGAGGAGGAAAGCGATAGGAGGTATTGTGCAGAAGCGCATTTGTAATACAACAGCTGAGTTTACTCACATATGTGACCAAGTACAGGTCAGGACCCAAGCAATTTCAGAGTAGGGGCTATAGAAGAATCCACCTCCACAGTCTAAACCCTCTAATAATGGAGTTTTAGTCTGCTCACTGGTGACTATCTTTACCCACTTGCATTTAAACCATAGGCCAAAGGGTCAGATTTAATAACAGAAAACTCCCTACATTATACAAATTGGGAGTTAGCTGGCCAGATTTCCTGAGGAAAATTATCTTTCTCGCCTTCCCATCACCACCACCTGAAATGCCTCCATTTACAATTCATTCCTTTGGATCGCAGACTGCTTTTGCCCTCATCCATTCTCAGCTACAATTCAAATGCCAGTAGAAGGGAAGATTCCTTAAATTCTTATCAATCGCCACTCAATTATACCTTTCATAAGTATCTCTCTTATCATACTTAGTGTATTCCCTGCATTATCCATACAGAGGTAAGACTTTATTCATTTTTGCTCTCCTGTTCTGGTTTCCAATCTTCTCAAGGGCAGAGACAATGTCTTATCTTTGGCATCTCAGCAACTAATCCTGTGCCTTGTATACTGAATAATAAACATTCAATGCCAGATTTTCCATTCAAGAACTGTGGGACCTTAAGCAGTTATTTATCCTCCTGAGTTTCCCTATCTCTAGCCTATCTATAAGATGAAAGCAATCAAATCTACTTCCCAAGTTGTTGAGAGGTTTGTATTGGAATGTATCTGGCAAACTGTACATCACTGTACAAACATAGATCAATATTTGCAAGCAGCTAACACAATTCCTGGCAAGCAAGTATGTTGATTAGATGAAGGAACAACTGAATAGCTCTTTTAAAAATAGCCCCCCACCCTCCAGAAAAGGGCCTGAGTTCAGCAGGGCGTCAGAGAGGGGTGGGAGCTAAGCTGAGGATAATGATGTTGGCATCACAGAATGGCAGATTTATCTTCCTTTGATGTTGAGGCAAGGAGGAAACTTCCCCCTGCCCTGGCTCCAGGGCGTTTCTCAAGCAGGGACATGTGGACTTTGGGGCTGTTAGATCCCAGCTTCTCAGATAATCTCTGAATCCCTGGGCTGCCTCGTTTGCAAGTATTCTGTCAAGATTTACTATTCATGTATCAGCTGCGTGGCCCAATTGCGATCTGTTATTTTCATTTGCTGGGTTTAGTTGTTTATCCAGGTTTCT
Source organism: Colobus angolensis palliatus (assembly GCF_000951035.1). Classification (NCBI taxonomy): domain Eukaryota; kingdom Metazoa; phylum Chordata; class Mammalia; order Primates; family Cercopithecidae; genus Colobus; species Colobus angolensis. The sequence continues at coordinate 15,803,103 of NW_012120709.1, read as the reverse complement.
TCATCTGCTTCTCTTTGAATTTGTTATCTAAATATATATCTGCTGAGCCTGAATTATTTTTACTTCTTTTCCTTCTAGTTCCCCGGCCAATTCTGAAAGCTGCCTCTCTAAACAGTCAATTTATAAGTGGGTTATTTGGAACATCTTTAAGCAAATTTCAGTCTCATTATTTTTATAAACCCCCTCATTCCTTTCCGCTCTCCTCCCCAAGAAACACCAACTCCATAAAAATCACGCACTGTGTAAGGGACGTGGAGACATAATGAAGCAAATCATGGAAAATGTGGTTGGTAGAATTATTTGTAGAAGCAGATGGTAGGTCTGAATAAAAGAAATGCTAGAACCAAGGATGTCTCCTGATACAGGCAATGCCCACTTCTAAAAAAGAAAAAATGCAATAAAACAGGGACTTAAGAGCAGCCTCCTTTGGAGGAACCTTTGAAATTTGGGGACCATGAGTTCATGGAAGGCAACATGTCAACAGTAGAGAAGATGCTTTAATCGTCACACCACTTATAATGGAGCCCCTTTGGAGGACCAACAGCTCTATTTCTCAGTACTGCCATCTTCTTTAAGAGTGTCTAGAAATTCAGGGTGGGCTGCAAGGGCAGCCAAGTTCTACCTCATTTTAGCAGGCAGCCCATTTGTTACCACTTTTCCGGATCAATTATAGTTAAGAATTTAATAAATTAGAAGGAAAATTGCCTACCTTGATTTGGGACATTTCTCCTCTTCCTGTTAGCAAAACACCTGTAATGCACCTACACTATGTGAGCCTAAATCCTGGATAAGGGTCTCTGGTGATCTATTCAAGCTTGAGAACTAGTTTCCTTAGGTATATAAAATAGTCTTTACGTCTGATTGCTCATAAATCCACCTCCATTGCTACAGCACTAGTGAAACCAGACCACAGTAAAATATAGTTTCCAGAAGAAAACAAATTTGATCTAAAAATAGGGGATCAGGAAGAACAAATCAATGAGAGAAGAAGGAAAATCTGTTTCTGAAAAAGCCACCCACGCAGTGAGTAGTTATTAAGCCATAGATGTAAGTTTTGGGCTGACAGTTAGTGGATTATACAGATGTGCATGAGGATACAGGCATCTCTCTGCAATGGTGAGGATAATCCAGCCTCTCAACTTCAGTTGGAGTTTGAGTAGAGCTTGAGTGGGTGAAAACTACCTAAACCATGCATATGTATTTACCAACAAAAGAAATTTGCTTCTAGAGTAAGAGGGCAGAATTTGAAATCCTGACTTATTTAAGAAGAAAAAGAAGAAGATGGAGAAGGAGGACAAAAAGGAAATAAAAAGAAAGAAAAACAAGAAACAAAGAGATGGAGGGAAGGAGGCTGGAGGGAAGGAGGCAGGAAGGAAGAAGGGAAGGAAGGAGAGGTGAGGGAAGGGGAGGGAAAAGTAAAGTAAAGGAAGGAAGGAAGCAAGGGAGGGGAGGGAGAGGAGGGACGGGAGGGGAAGGGAGAGAAGGGAGAGGAGGGAGAGGAGGGAGAGGAGGGAGAGGAGGGAAGGGAGGGGAAGGGAGAGGAGGGAGGGGAGGGGAAGGGAGAGGAG
>NW_012120709.1:15787764-15801215 GCF_000951035.1 Colobus angolensis palliatus | reverse complement strand
AAGGGAGGGGATGGGGAGACGTTCCAAGCATTAAATACCAGCTCTCTATGACATGGGCAAGCTCCTAAACTTTTCTGAACACCAGTTTTTCAATCTTTAGAAAGGGAAAATAAGACCTTTCCTGAAAAACATTATGAGGACTAAGAGTGAGATAGTGTTTGTAAAGCATCTGGCACATAGAGCAAGGGCAATGGAGGGTAATGGTGACAATGATGACCAATGCCAGAAAAGGCACTGATGCAAAGGAGAAGGAAAGAAAGAAGGTTGAGAAGGAAGGGGAAGAGAAGTAAATCAACCAAGTCAAACTTCTTAGAAAGAAAGGAAGTAGCAATCTCTATAAAAGTAATTCAAAGCCATCTAAAGAGGAAAGAAAAGCAAAAGAATTCAGTGTAAATGGAGAAAGGCTCCTTTTAAATTCAATTTACTTCTAGCTAACAGCAAAAGATTTTAAATGCACAAAACAGATAGATGAATACGTTGCCCATTGACAGATGCAAGTCCTAGCTCTTGGGAATGCCCCCAAATGTAGAATTCCTTAAAAAAAAAAAAAAGTTTGCTGCATTTTATTGATTGTCAAATGTCTTAGGCCCAATTCAATTCCAAAAACATTGAATAATGTCACACTAAGTGCCAGAAATTAGATGCTAGGAATCCAAAAATAAATAAACAGAAAAAAAATGAGTTTGTGACTTGAAAGGGAAATAACAGATTAATATACCACTAAATATAATGCAAGTGGAGATGCCACAAAATCAATATAAAATACAATGGAAGTACAGATGAAATAATAATTAACTGCCTGGTACATGAGGGACTCTTCACTGAAAAAGCAACATTTTCTTTGGGCCTGGAACACTGATTAGGGGTAGGCAAGGCAAAGAAGAGAGGGATATCCATTCAGCAGAGGCAACAGAATAACAAGGCAAGTGTCTGTGTGCTGCCTTTTTGGGGGCTCGGGATCTCCGTAACCACACAATCCAATGCTTTGGGCTTTCCTGCTCTCTAATGCTTGGCCAACGATTCTTGAAAAATGTAACCTTCTGTACACCCAGGGTTCTATGGTCTCACCCTTGGATAGAAATTAACTGGTTCGAATATTTCATACTGAAATGTCCATGGACATTCATGATATTTTGGCAGTTGCCTTCTGGAAAGATAATGCATTGCACTGAAAGAATGACTCCAATAGTGGAAATTTCCAGCATGTTAGTAACTCAAAGTCAGGGCAGGAGTGGAGGAGATGGACAATTCAGAGGAGAGAACCACCTTAGCACTGAGCAGATAGATACACTTCCCATTACTTTCCTGAGTCATAGCTATGTGTAAGCAGCAGCTATACAAAGAAGAAAATTTTATCACTGATTCTAGACACCCATAAAAGGGATATAAAGGGTAAAAACTTTTTTTGTTCTGTTTAAATGTATGTTCACAAGTCCCATATGGGGCTGGGAAGATTGGGTGCGTTTGATGTGTTGCATGAAGCTCAGCATTCAGATTTACAAATGTGTTTTACATTTTCCACATCTGTGATGGCTAAGGTGTTACAAGCAGCATGCCTAGTTTTGAGTGGGGATACTTAGTGAAACCATGGTTGTAAATGTAGTGTTCAGAAATAGTCTGACACTTTTGTAAGTAAAGAGTCATTGTGAGGGTAAAGACAACGATGCAAAGTAGAATGGCAAAACCTAGAGGCACAGTCAGAGCTCATCTCTCCATTCAGAATTTAAAATGCACCAGGTGGAAACTAGGCTGAATGGCCACCTGCCCTTAGAAAAATCTCTTCTCATATTGATTGTGAAAACACAAAGGGATGGAGGAAATATTTTAAGTATAAAAGAAAAATAAGCCTGTTCAAACCACTTCAAACATATTATGACTGGCATGTGAAATACAATTTAAATAATCAGCAAATATGTATTGAATATCTACGACGTGCAAGACAAGAGGTGTAAAAACTGCATCCTCCTTAGTTCGCTCCCTTAGAGAATTTCAAGCTAACTGAAGACCCCAGAAAATATAGGAATAGAAAAATTAACAAAGGTAGCCTTCTCAGTATAGCAGAAAGAGTATTAGAGTAGAAAATAAAAGAACCTGGACTCGAATTATGAGTTTGATACTTATTTGCTGTGTGACCTGTTGGACAATTCATTAAGCTCATTTACTCATCTATAAAATGAGACGGTTCAAATATATTCAGCATGGAAAATAGATTTCAGGTTAAGTGCTGCTGATTCTAACCAATCAGCGACTTCCAGGAGCAATGTGCTGACATGGATTCTAAAACTATACCTGGGCTAAATGGAAAAAGTGCCCTTTTTGATTAGCAATGACTACCATGACTTTAAAAAGGAAAAATATTAGAAGGTTTATTAGTTCATTCTCACATTGCTATGAAGAAATACCTGAGACTGGGTAATTTATAAAGAAGAGGTTTAATTGACTTACAGTTCCACATGGCTGGGGAGGCCTCAGGACATTTACAATCATGGTGGTAGGCACCTCTTCACAAGGCGGCAGGAGAGAGAATGAGTGCCAGTTGGGGAAATGCCAGACACTTACAAAACCTTCAGATCTCATAAGACTCACTTGTTATCATGAGAACAGCACCGGGGGAAACTGCTTCCATGATTCAATTACCTCCCACAGGGCCCCTCCCACAACACGTGGGGATTATGAGGATTACAGTTCAAGATGAGATTTGTGTGGGGACACAGTCAAACCACAGCAGAAGAAGAGAGTCATATATATGTCATCTGCTCGATAATCATAAAGATACCTTCCAGCTTTAACTGGAAGGGGCTGGTTCATTTTAAATCTACTCACATACATTTAATGAATGCCTTCTATATGGCTGACACTGTGTTCTGCACTGAGATGCCATGAAGCCAACGGCACAGACTTTGCAATCAAAGAGCAATTAGAACTACAGATCCATGTTCATCTAGAATGCAATGTGATTCAGCACTATTATATAGGTATATACAAAGGGCTATATAAACATAAAGGAAAAAGTAGTGCCACCCAGGGCAGCGATATTCAGGACTGACCCTGAAGGATGACAAGGAGTTTCTAAGCAGAATGCGTAGAAAGGGTTGAGCACATGTGCAAAGTGCTTCTCATATTTAGGAAACAACAGGAATGGTTGTTTTGGTGAGAAGTAGTAAGAAATAAAACAAGTAAGTTAAATTGGGCCAGTTTGGCATATGCTCTGTAGGCCAGAAGAAAACCAAATTAAACTTGTAATTTGTACTTATCTTGTAGGCAAGATGGATTAATCAAAGATTTTAAAAGTAAGAGTTCAATACTTGGGCTTTAAATACAAGTATTAAATGCCTCTAGTGCCAGAATCAAAGCCAGACTAGAAGGGCAGTGGAGGCTGAAGTTTGACATCTGGGGCAGGAGTCCCAGTTAGGAGAATTCTGTAAAACCCCACATGAGATAAAGGGTCCAGAATTAAAGGCAGGGACATGACAAAGCTCTATGGAAAACATAAAGGCAACACAATGTTTAGTAAGACAATGAATGCAAGAGAATTTCATGACCATGGGAGACCACAAAAAATCTTCTCATAAAGAAGATGGGACTGATTTGAAGTGGGAAGGGCCTGAGTGAATGGTCCCCTCAAAGTCACACAGATGATGAGCAGTGAGATGGGGTCAGAATTCAAGCCACATGGCCCTTAATCTTACCTAATTTCTATTAAACTTCATGCTTCTCTGTATTATAATACCAAGTAGAGCCGTGTTTTCCAAAGCCTGGACTACAGAATACTAGATCTACCCAATATTACTAGGTTTAAGGGAATACAGGTCTTTATAATCAAGTAAGTTTAAGGACATTTAAAAAATGTTAAATAGGAATCCTTTCTGGAGGACCCTCCAGATCTTCTAATGCATGAATGTGTGTGTGACTTTCTAAGAGGGGGATACAACATGGACTGTTTCCCAAACTCAACTAACTACAGGATGCTGTTTTCAGAGATCTTCTCATGGGGCAAATATCCCACAGGACTGAGTTTGGTAGCACAGAACCAATGATCTGAAAGCACTTGTAGAATTTATTTAGAGAACATCTTCAAATTTAAGTATACGTCTTATATTTATATTCTTATCATCAGTTTCCTGCAAAGAAATCATTCCTTTTCAGAGTTTTAGAAGCAAAAAGATTGGATTTCCAAGGGTAATAAACCACGTGCAGAGAGAAAACTCAAGTCGAACAGCCCACAGAAATCAGTGAACAGAAGGAATGAGTTGCTACGGAGGTGACTGAGACAAAGCACACAACCAGTGTGGTTGATAACACCTACAGAAGAGCTATTTCGAGAGAGAGATAGAGGCCGGAGGAAAGTGGTAAGAGGAACAGGAAGCCAAGTGTGGGATGAACCAAAAACAATAAGGAGGACTCTTCCTGTTCCTGAAAATTCCCATATAGGCGTTCAAAAATCAGATTTGCCTTTTTTTTTTTTTTTCTCATCAGTTATTTCTCAGTACTTAGACTCATTTTCATTAACAATTTTCCAAATGCAAACATCTTTGGACTGTCCATCCAAATGGTCAGTTTGGAAGAAGGGCTTGGAACAGTTGTCTTCACATTCAACTTCTTAGCAGCACTGTGCCCAAAGCCAGAGGCAGCCCACAGAAAGCTCTGAGAGGATTAGAAACAGGCATTCCCTCAGGCAGGCACAAGGATTGCTGAGGAACAGTGCCTTTGTAAAAATTAGCAAAAGGAAATTCTCTCTCCAAGCAAATAAAACTCTATCAAAGAGCACATGGCTTGCAGGCAGAGCACAAATGTGTTTCAGTTGCCACTCACCTTCACGACCCAGTACTTCTGTGCAGGACACAGACTGACTAGTCATATAGAACAGCCCTGTCTGTCTCCACCCTCCCATTTGCTTTCCATAGAAAATCCTCTCAAAAGGGACAGTCTTTTTCTTCTAGTTGAGGAGTCCCTAATCAGAAGATTCTGCAAAACTGTAATCAGCAAAATGTACTAAACTAAGATACAGACCATTTCTCTCCCTGTCAGCTTTGCTACTAAGCACGTGGAATTTGGACAAACTATTTCATCTCATAGGATTTTGTAGGTTGCAAAAATGGCCAGAATTCCTTGCAGTGTCTCCCATACAAGTTATCAAATCTCTCTTCGTTTCTTAAATATGGGCTGGCCTTGTGACTTGTTTTGGCCAATAGAATGCTTTGCAAGCAATGTGATGCCAGACTCAAAAATCTTTGTACACTTCCACTCAATCTTTTGGGATCCTGCATAGCCACCATGTGAACAAGCCCACACTAGCCAGCTGGGGGATGAGAGAGCATGTGGAGCAGAGGTAAATTATCTTAGTTGATGTCTTCCTAACCCAGCCCAGTCTAACAGAGCTAAAAAGCTAGAGTCAACCTAGGTTACCAACCAGCAGAATTTTGAGCTAAATAAATAAATGCTGTTATGCTACCAAGTTTGGGGTTTTGTTAAATAGCAATAGAAAATTGATACATGGCTAGCCAGTTTTCCCAGCACCATGTATCAATTTTCTATCACTATTTAACAAAACCCTAAACTTGAATAAAGAAAATGTGGCACATATGTACCATGGAATACTAAGAAGCCATAAAAAGAATGAGTTCATGTACTTTGCAGGGACATGGATGAAGCTGGAAGCCATCATTCTCAGCAAACTAACACAGACACAGAAAACCAAATACTTCATGTTCTCACTCATAAGTGGGAGTTAAACAATGAGAACACATTGGACACAGGGAGGGGAACATCACACACCGGGGCCTGTCAGGGAGTGGGGAGCAAGGAGAGGGAGAGCATTAGGACAAATACCTAATGCATGCAGGGCTTAAAACCTAGGTAACGGGTTGATAGGTGCAGCAAACCACCATGACACATGTATACCTATGTAACAAACCTAAACGTTCTGCACATGTATCCCATAACTTAAAGTAAAATAATATTAAATTAAAAATTTACTTTAAAAAAGGAAAATTGATACATGGAGCCATAGCTTTCTCATTTGCAAACTGATAGTTAATCCTTAAGATCCATTTTAGTTAGAAGATTCTATGGTAACAATAGATTTTCCAACCTAGTTACTACTATGCTATCTTCTCCTTTTTTGGTTAAATTTCCAGGAAATGGGGGAACAAAGTTGGTAGTAGCACTCTTCTAGGTTCTCATTTCATTCTCAGCCAGGCACAGAGGTGCATGCCTATAATCTTAGCACTTTGGGAAGCCAAAGAAGGAAAACTGCTTGAGGGCTAGGAGTTCAAGACCAGCCTGGGCAACAAAGTGAGACCCTGCCTCTACAAAAAGTTTAAAAATTAGCCAGGCACGGTGGTATGTGCCTGTAGTCCTAGCTCCTCAGGAGGCTGAGGTGAGAGCATCACCTGAGCCTAGGAGTTCAAGGCTGCACTGAGCTATGACTGCACAACTGCACACACACAAAACATTCGCTACACCATACTCAGAATAAAAAACAAATCTGAACTTAAGTAATGAGAGACTTTATTCAAAGGGATTATTGCAAGAAAGGGGAAATAGACTATTGTGATAGGGAGACTATTGCTGGAGACTATTCCAATGTGGAGAATGCTCTGTCCCTGACACATGCAGACCTCTCGAGGGCCAGGCAGAAAAGGTATGTTCTTTTATAGGTAGGAGTGAATAAGGTAGAAGGGAAAAAACAGACATGAGTAAGTGGGACACAAGGGTGGCTTTATGGGACAGTTGATCAGATAATATTTTCCAGAGGTCAGTCAGCGTTCAGGACATTAAAGACTGGGTGTATGCTAGATCAGGCTGAAGGTGGGTCAAAGCTCAAGGCTCTGGGGGAAGGAGAGAAAGTAACTAAGGTTTAAGTGAGTAAAGTAGCAGATATTTTGTCCATATTGGTCAGTAGGCACAAACAGCTCAGCTAATCATTTCTGAGGCAAAGAATGGGAATTTGGAAGCTGTACGACTGATCTTATTATAATCAAACAAGAGAGGCAACTGTGAGTCTTATCTAAGTCATCAGGAAAGAGAAATTCTCTGCAATAAACCATTTTCTGAGACACAAAAGTGTTGAGGGGGTGGGGTGGGATTTGTTGGCTATCACTGATTGCCAGGAGTGCAGGGCTTACTTAGGTAAAAGCCAATATTGTCACATTCTACTCACACAGGCCTGTTTATTTAACCCATTATACATCTACAGATAATCTCACAAACTAGAGAGAATGAGAACCTCCCCCTCAAAGTTTGGAGACTCTCTTTCTCACTTGTTCACATATTGTTAAAGGTTCATTCTTTGCTGCCTCCCTCCTTGTGAATTCTCGCTTCTATAAATCTTTGGTTATGTGAAGCCCTAGATATTAAATGTATAAAGCCTGGTGGGGTGTAGGTAAATAGAGACAGAAAGAGGCATGCAAGATACATACTGCATAAACCTAATCATTTTTCACTATAATCCCTTTTCATGTTCTCTGGCTCACTAACAGTTTATTCTTAATTCATCAACTTTAGCTACCTGGTTTTCTGTGAAAAAATGCAACTGTGAACATAGTGTTTTCTTTCCGTTTGTAGGCTAGTAAATAATGTTTCTCAGTCCTGGAATAACAACAAGGACACTTAGTTGGAAAGGCCTCCAACTGTGTGATGTGGGTCATGTTTGCTCAGCTCAGCAATTCAGAACAGTGTCCAAAGCAGTATGACCTCATTACCTCTCACATCCACACTTAGCTCTTCTCCAGTACTGCCTGCATTTGGATGCATGATTGATCTTCTCAATGCATGACTCTGGTTATGTATTTCCTTTCTTCAAAGATTTCAAACACTTTTACCTTGCTTTCCAATGATGTTTAAATTTTTTAACTTCAGGATCAAGACTTCTCTAAACTGGTCCCAACCTATCTTTTCAATCTTCTCTCTTATTAACCTTTTATACCTACACCTTGTAACCCTACATCATCCTTCATGATCTCCTTTGATTTTTTAACATGGTATTAGTCATCTCAGGCTGCTGTAACAAAATACCATAAACTGGGTGGCTTATACAACAGACATTTATTTCTCACAGTCCTAGAAGATAAAAAGACCAAGGTCAAGATGCTGGTAGATTCAGTGCATGGTGAGGGCCTATTTTTTGGCTGGCAGATGACTGCCTTCCCACTGTGTCCTCACATAATGAAGAAAAACGGAGCTTGCTCTCTCTTCCTCTTCTAGTAAGAAAACGAATCTCATCATGGAGCACTGTCCTCATGGCCTCCTCTAAACCAAATTACCTTTCAAAAGCCTTACCTCCAAATACTATTATAATGGGAGTTAGGGCTTCAAAATATACATTTTGGAAGACACATTCAGCCTATAACATAGAGTACTAAGAAAATGAAATAAAACCATATTAATATGAATATATATGATATGATGACTTGTTTTAAAAATTAGTTATCAATTGATTTCAATTACATTGAATTGAAATTAATTACCAAAAAAAATCAATTACCTTCTTTGTGAATCCATGTCCAAGGTGTAAAATTTAGAATAGCTCATCTTTAAACACGGTTGTACAAGAAAAAGACATATTCTATGGTAGACAAAGCACAAACAGTATCTATCCTCAAGAGTTATTCAAACTGCAATATAAAATGCCAAACCAAATTAAAACAACACAAATAGTGAGCCAGATCAATGCTTGTTTAAAGACATGATGCATTTTCTGAATGCGTAACAGAAATGTTTCTGTTAAGGGCATTTTAGGGAAAAGTTACAGAAGGGAAGGTGATAGAGTTTCATAATCACTGTTTAACAAATGCACTTGGAAGTCCCTAACTATAAGTAGAGCCGGCAGCCCCCAAAGGAGCTTAACACAATCTCTGTAAAGGCTGATCTTACTCAGACTGACACATGGGAAAAGAGTATTTGAGTACTAAGGCTTCAGTTCCTCCTCGACACAAGGCAAATGCTCTAAAACAACTGCCGAATTGAAGTCCATTGATAAATGTGTGTAAGACATATGGGAAATACGTCTAAATACATGGCTTGAATTAATTCTAAACCCTGGGAAAGTCCAATGGGAGGGGAGAATGTGGAACTGGAGAAGAGTATGCCTTTATTTGATTACTGACTGTAAACCTTCCTTCAAGCTGCTAATAAGACCTGTACTCTAGAGTGGATGTTTATAATGGTCAAACAGTATTGTAGGGAAGAAGACTGCACTACAGAACTCCAAATATGTATGCATAACTGAAGCTGGATTGACATGTCTGGAAAATACAGTTGGTCTTGCCTTCTAGAGCACAAAAGCTATCTTATTTTGGCATTCTTTACCACCAGTGAAGCTTGGTAAACTCAGTCCAGTGACTTCAGAAGATCTAGTCTATCTGTCCACGCCTCTGCTTTCTACTAAGCCAAGGCAACTTAAATAAAAGAAACATGGAACATTGGCAATGGTACTACATACTTGGTCAAAATAGAGACTGTGGTGAATTCAGGCCTTGGAGTAGCTTGTATTATTTTAAACTTGAAATAATCTGACTTTATTCTCTACATTAATCAAGCTAACCAATTCTCCAGGTTTATTGTAGGGATATATATACACACACACACACACGTATATATAGTATGTTTATACAATGATATATATGTAATGTTACATATATATGGTTTGTAGTATAATCAATGTATATAAAATTTCTTATGCCCAAATAGGTCTAAATTTAAGTATTTTATTTTGTAAATTAAACAAGATTTTGCAGAACTTTACTGTTGCTAGATTATAAATAAAGTTATAATTTTACCTAGAAGTGCTAGGGTAGACTACTCAACCTTTCAAGATTGATATTACAGTAGGTAACCACGTACAAAGTAGACAACCCATTGAAAGGGCCCCATCCAGAAGTAATCTCATTCTTCTACCGTTCCTATGGTACTTTAAGCACACTTAATTATATATATATACACACACACACACACACACACACACTATATCACTAAGATTCTGCATTAAGAAATAAAAACTAACTATTCAAGAGTTTAATCAGAGTAACTATTTAAAAAGAATTAAGTAGAGATAATAGAATTTCCAGGAAGGCTGAAGAATCACGCCTGGGGATAAGCAACCAAAAATAAAGCCAAGACTCAGGCTACAGAACTATTATGGGGAGTATATCCATCACTGCTACTGTTGCAAATATCTAGGGATTGTGCTTTGAGCCACAGACACTGCTGGCACATGTCACAGATGCTAACTTGCTAGTTGCACTGTTTCCTCAATAATTCAACCTTATGAGAACAATCGCCAGAGCAAATTCATCAACCCTGAATCTTTCTGTCCAGAGTGGCTGCACCTGATTAGCAGGGACCAGAGAACATGGTCATGCCCTCAGTGCAAAGTTGGGTAGGTAAGTATCTGGAATATTCATATCCTAGAGAGAGTGAGAGAGAGAGGCCTTATCTCCCACAAAGACTCATGAGGTAAAGAATTCCCTGAACAAAGGAAGAGTGTTTGGATTATACCAAGTCAAAAATAATGACAACTATTCATTACATTTGCACTGGTTTTACCATCCCTACTAGATTATAAGACCTGGTTAGGTCTTATAGAAGGAGGTCTCAAATCATATTTCTTTGTATCATCAAAATGGTACTCAATTAGTTTCATCAACAGAACCATGGTATAAACCATTTTCTAGAAAAGAGAACTTAGAATATGGTTAGCCTATATAATATCCATTTCATTGTGTGCTTCTGTAATACACAATAACATTCGCTATGACTTAAAAATTTCTGTCATAACTATGAAATTTCAAGCACAGAAATATATTGGGTGCCTGAAACTACTAATTCTTTTTAATTTGGTAATATTTGTTCTGACTAGTTTCTCTTATTACCTACAAACACTTCATAGCCAAAATGTGTGCTAAAAAATCAAGAGCTCAATAATTTGTCTGCACTTACTCCACAATGTTGTAAGATTGAAATCATATTATGTTCACTAAAGTTTGAACATAATTTCTCAGAAATAAAGTGTTTCAACTAGGAAGTCTTTGCCTTTATGTTTATAATTCAGTCAGAAATTTTCTCCAGGAAAATAAAACATGTTCAGAGAAATTTACAAATTTTGTGAAAGTTTAATAAAAGAAACTCAATTTCTTCAACTCTAGTATCTGACCAACAAATAAGAAAATCTTGTATAAATGAGGGGTGAGTATCAGTTAGAGCCACTCAGTTATAGGTGCCTTTTTTTCCAAATGAGGAACTGTGCTGGTTTTCAACATTCTAGCATATCCACATGGGCATTCAATTTAAGCAAAATGTATCTCTGGAAATCATCACCAGAACCTAAGTCCTCCCTTGAGGATAGCTTGCACCAAACTGACATTAGGGGAATCTCAGAGATTCCTGAGTCCAATACAGGTATCCTCCAGGAACTGCAGTCTACTCAGTGGAAAAACAACTTTCATAATCTGGATCCTCTCAATAAAATTGTCTGAAATTCCTTAGTGGCCAAAGATAAGAATTGACTTACATCCTCATAAATTCTGAACATCATTTACACCTAACCAGGGCTTTTAAAAGAGCCCTCTGACTAACACATGTTGATCTACTCCTCAACACTTCGCTAGAAAAATAAGAAAAAGCAAATGAAAAAGGGTAAGAAAAAGCAAATGAGTTACCCAGTTAGTATTAAATGCTATTTTTGTGCCTACCTTTGTGCTATCAGAGGGAAAAGAAAAAAGAAACAAAAAGTTAGAAAACAATATTCCCCACCTTCAATGCTCATGTATATTCTTCAGAAAGACAAAGGTAACCCAGAGGATAAAGGTCAAACTCAATTAAAACTAAATGGATAACACTAGTCAAAAGAACACATACCACGCATCCACTCCTAAAGGACTAGAAGTGTAGGTCATGTGTTTTCTTCCTGTTGAAGGTCACATTTCAGGTTGGGGACAAAAGATATGGAAAATGTTGCTGTTGATTAAATAGATGGTATCAAAGAACATGTTTTCAGACTGTGATTTATAATTCCAAAATCGAAGGATGCTGGCAAGCAAGGGACACAGCCCATGAAAAATGATAAGAAGCAAATTACACCATGATCCTAAAGACTTAAAACAAATGGCCAAGAGTGATGAAGATAAATGACTCGATTATACCATAGACGGAAACAATGAAACTACAGGAAGAAAGATAGTGGACAAGAGACCTCCCAACCCTTCCAAAAAGTCAAGAGACATTAGCAGGAAAAGAGCTTAGAAAGAAGACTGCATGAGCATTAGTTTCCAAGACTGCCACAACGAATTAACACAAACTGGATTGCTTTAAAACAAGAGGATATATTCTCTCACCATTCTGGGGACTAAAAGTCTGAAATCAAAGTGAAAACAGGGTTGATTTCTACTGAAAACTCTGTTCTACGCCTGCCTCCCAGCTTCTGGTGGCCGCCCCCAGTCCTTGACATCCCTTGGTTTGTAGATATGCCCCTCCTGTCTCTGCCCGTCTGTTCAAATGGCCTCCTTCTCTGCCCATCCTTACATGGAGCTATGCTGTGTATGTGTGTGAACACATTTCCCTCTTTCTCTTTCTCCCCACTTCTCTCTTTTTCTCTTTTCTTTTCCCCCTCCCCTTCCCTCCCCTCCTCCTCTTCTCTTTCTTGACAGAGTCTGGCTCTGTCACCCAGGCTGGACTGCTGTGGTGCAATCTCGGCTCACTGCAAGCTCCACCTCCCGGGTTCACGCCATTCTCCTGCCTCATCCTCCCAAGTAGCTGGGACTACAGGCGCCCGCCACCATGCCCAGCTAACTTTTTTGTATTTTTAGTGGAGATGGGGTTTCACTGTGTTAACCACGAAGGTCTCAACCTCCTGACCTCATGATCCGCCCGCCTCGGCCTCCCAAAGTGTTGGGATTACAGGCGTGAGCCACCGCGCCCAGCCATTTCCCTCTTTATATAAGGGCACCAGTCATATTAGATTTAGAGTACACCTTGATCCAGTATGACTTTATCTTAACTACATGGCATGTGCAAAGACCCTATTTCCACATAAGGCTGCACTCAGGTTCCAGATGGACATGAATATTAGGGGAACACTATTCAACCTAATGCAGTGGGCTATGTGAGGATGGGGAGACTAGAGTAATCATACACTACTGTGACCCTAGCACCTAGCCAACAGTAAGAGATTAGATAGCTAGCTATGTTTATGTATATGTATATATTTATGTGTATTATGTATGTATTAAACAAGTGAATTGTCCTAATATCACAGCATAGTCCAATAAACTACATGTATTAAATTTTATAATTTAATGTAATACTAAAAATATTACAGGCCGGTGCAGTGACTCACGCCTGTAATCCCAGCACTTTGGGAGGCCGAGGCAGGTGGATCACAAGGTCAGGAAATCGACACCATCCTGGCTAACATGGTGAAACCCCATCTCTACTAAAAAAATTAGCCAGGGGTG
>NW_012120709.1:15773708-15783959 GCF_000951035.1 Colobus angolensis palliatus | reverse complement strand
TTGCACAAGTATACATATGTAACAAACCTGCACGTTATGCACATGTACCCTAGAACTTAAAGTATAATAAAAAATAAATAAATAAATATCAAAAAATAAAAATCAAAAAAAAAAGGGGGGGGGAGGAGGAGAAGACAAGAATATTATAAGTTTTCTCAAGATTTGACTGGATGAAACTCACGACAAAACTCAGCCATGGCAGGTGTACATTACCAACAAACCCCAGATTTTAAAGATGAGTTTAAAAACAAGTTTCTCAGTCAAGATGGCAAATGCTTTTAAAGTGCATCAAGGATCTGGTGGAGAGAGAACTTTGAGGACAAGATAAATAATAGACAGAAATGCTGTGTTCGTGGCAACATCTCACAAACTACCTAGACAGAGGAAAGGCATGTTGATTTTCCTCCAAAGGCCACATCCTGTCCACTCCACTGTTCTCTGGATTTAACATCACAAGAAAAATGGAATATTGTGTTGATCAGTAGAAATGTAAAGTGTCTTAGAAGAGGAGAACCAAATCTTCTTAAGGTCAGTAGGTACAAAGTTATAGTTAAATAAGAGACGTTAGTTCTGATGTTTGACTTGATAATAAGATATTGTATATTTTAAAATAGCTAAAATAATTTAAATGTTCTCTATACGAAGAAATATAAATATTTGAAGTGATGATTTTGCTAATTACCTTGATTTGATCATTCTAAAATGTATACATGTGTGGAAACATTACATGGTACCACATGATTATACACAATTATTACTTGTCAACTAAAAATAGAATAATCATTGAGTGGTGTTAAGAGTAGAAAAAATAAGAATAGAGTAAAACTTAAAAAAATAAGTAAAAAATAAATACCTTTTTTTTAAAAAAAGAGTCATAATAAGTGAGAAATGAAACAAGTATAGTCAGTCTTGTATCCACCATACAAGTTATTAAAAGTGCAGAGAAAACGTGGCACATCCTTTTGGCCATATACAAGAAAAAGAGAATCCAAGAAAGAATTATGATGATTCCCTTTAATTTCATGCCCACGTTGTGTCTGGCTCTTTATATGTAATTTCGTATGATACCTATTATCCTCCTTTAGGTTAGAAAAGAGAAGAGTCAGAAATGCACATCAGTTGCTCACTCTCCAAACAATTAATTAAATCCTTCTAGGCAAAAAGAGTAACATTTCTCTGCAATGGCAAGAAGACAGAAAAAGAAAAGAAGATCAAGACTGAGAAAGACAACACAGAGAAAAGACAGAGGCAGGCAGACAGACAGAGATGCAGACACAGATTAAGACAGAAAAAGAGCGGAAAGAGAAAGAAGTGACAGAGAGACCCAAAGATGGATAGTGGGAAGATATACAGAGTAGTAAAGACAGAGAAAGAAAGAGACACAGAGTGATAAATTCTTACAAAGGCAGAGGGAAGAGGACTCTGCTTATTGTGTTTTGGGAAGGCTGATGCAGGGATTTTTTTCTTTTCCCGGGAACTTGGGACTTCATGAAGCGATACCGCTAATATGAGTTCTAAAAAAGAGACTTAAATAGATCAGGATGGTCTGACTAAAATTAAGTAGTTATTTGATGAGGATAATTATACCGTATTCTACACAAGTTCCCAAATTGGCTTATATAAAGATACAGGGCTTAAAAACATTATATGAAGATCTAATGATTTTGATGACAAGTCACTATGAGTGTATCAGTTAAGGTGACTTGTCTGTAATAGAATCTCAAACTTTAAGAGCTTTAAGAAATATGAAATTCTATTTGTTAATATAACCAGAAGTCCAGGGAGAATGCTTTGGATGTTAGGAGTAAGATTTAAGCTTTGTTTCCTATGATTCTCTCAGGAATGCCCTCTGCCGTGGATCATCTGCATTCTCAGGCTGGCCTTCTCATGATCATAAAAAGGGGGTTACCAAAAAAAGTTTAGCATTCATTCTTGAATCAAAATGTCAAGGAATTTGGGATTGCCATAAATAGGTTAAACCAATCAGAATTCAACCCTGTAACTAGAACATACCTCTAAAGCCATACTACTGCTTCATGACAGGGAATGCGTGGATTGAAAGCTGTACTATCAATCCCAATGCTCACTACAACAAAATAATATGACAAGAGAGTAAAAAGGGGTGTGGTGCCAAAGGAACCACTATTATTGAACACCTACAATATGCAGACATTTGAGGTACCTTGCTTTATTTATTTTTTACAATAACACCATGACATGGGGCTTGTTAACATTTCAGCAATAAGGATACAAATATCCTGAGGTTAAATAAGTTATTCATAGAAAGAGAGAAGTAGAATCAGTCCACTTTACACTAGTGTATGACCTGAGATGTTGATATCCTGCTGTAATTTAATAATGTGGCATGACCGTGATGTGACTTTGGAAAATAAAGATTTTGCCTTGATAACATCATCATCATCATCAAATATTCTCAACTGTTCTTCACGAGTATTAACTGCATTATGGAAAATCTACCCATGCCTCCTTAGTCCTCATGATTTGTCTGGTTCACTCTTGCTCTGGTGAAGAAGGGAAATTTCTCACAATAACTCTAGTACTAGAACTTTATTTGAGGTTCTTCATTTTTCAGGTTTCACAGTCCATTATTTTTGCCTTTTTAATTGTGAAATATAACACACATACAGCAAAGTGCGGGAAACACAAATGTATACTTCACTGAATTACCTCACACAACATTATCAGCACCTCAAATCCCTCTGGTGCCTCATCTCCATCACTCTCTCTCAAAGCCAGCCATTAATTTGACTGCTAAACATATACACAAACATTTCCTCTGAATGCACATCTAAGAGCATAATTGCTGGGTCATGTGTGTACACATAAGCCTTAGCAGATAATCCCAATCTGTTGCTTCAGTTTCCAAAGAGGTTATACCAATTTATGCCTCCAGTAGCAGTATGTAAGAGTTTCTATTTCTCTGTGTCCTCACCAAGACTTCATATTGACAGCTTTTTTTACTATTATACTTTAAGTTCTGGGATACATGTGCAGAACGTGCAGGTTTGTTACATAGGTATACACTTGCCATGGTGGTTTGCTGCACCCATCAACCCATCATCTACATTAGGTGTTTTTCCTAATGCTATTCCTCCCCTATCCCCAAATCCCCCAACAGGCCCCAGCGTGTTATGTTCCCCTCCCTGTGTCCATGTGTTCTCACTGTTCAGCTCCCATTGATGAGTGAGAACATATGGTGTTTGGTTTTCCGTTCCTGTGTTAGTGTGCTGAGAATGATGGCTTCCAGCTTCATTCATGTCCCTGCAAAGGACATAAACTCATCCCTTTTTTATGCCTGCATAGTATTCCATGGTGAATACGTGCCACATTTTCTTTATCCAGTCTGTCATTGATGGGCATTTGAGTTGGTTCCAAGTCTTTGCTATTGTGAACAGTGCCACAAAAAACATACGTGTGCATGTGTCTTTGTATTTGAATGATTTATAATCCTTTGGGTATATAACCAGTAATGGGATTGCTGGGTCAAATGGTATTTCTCATTCTATATCCTTGGGAATCGCCACCCTGTCTTCCACAGTCTTTTGAATGTTAATCATTCCAGTGAGTGTGTAGTAGTATCCCTTTGGTTGTGTAAATTTGTACTTTTCTGATTGCTAGCAAGGTTACACTTCTTTTCTTCTGTTTATTAATCATTTTGAATACTCTTTTTTGTAAATAGACTTTTTGAATCTCCTGCCCACTTATATATTGGGTTTTTTTCTTAACTTTTAGATGTTGTTTATGTAATTCTGCTTTATGATTCCATTATCGGTTATATGAGGTAAAAATATTTCATCTGGCTCTACAGCTTTTCCTTTTATTCTCTGTCACAAGTTGGATTCCCCAGAAGACACGCACAGATAAAGTTTAGCATGCAGAATATTTATTAAAGAATCCCCTATGGCTCAGATGAAAGGGAAAAGCTGTAAATGGGATTGAGCAGAGAGAGGAGTCTGTGATGCAGAAGCAACAATGGCTTCAGCTGAGCCCACAGAGAGTTTTGGAGTGAGACTGGGCCTTCAGAGTTGTGCCAAGTTGAGTGGAGATTGCCAGATTTTTGCATCTCTGCATCAATCACTCATTGACTATGTGTCACTATGGGGAAAGCGTGATCTTGGGGAGGGCAGCTCTCTGTAGCTGAGACAACTCCTGAAGAAACTGAAAGTTTCTGGGTGACTGCCAACAGCACACCCAGCAGGTGAGGCAACAAGTTCTTCATTGAAGAAGAATTTGAATAACACACTGGACTGTCCACCATACTGTTTTACTTTTTAAATTATTTCCATTTTTATTTTAGATGCAGGAGGTACATGTGCAGGTCTGTTACATGGGTATATTGCAAAATGCTGAGGTTTGAGGTACAAACAACCCCATCACCTGACTAGTGAGCATAATTTTTCAACCCTTCTCTCTCTCTCTCTCCCTCCCTGCTCTAGTAGTTCCCAGTGTCTCTTGCTGCCAGCTTTATGGCCATGAGCACCCAATGTTTAGCTTCCTCTTCTAAGTGAGAACATGTGGTATTTGGTTTCTGTTCCTGCATTAAAAACACACATGAACCTGTATGTTCATCATAGCACTATTTGCAATAATAAAGACTTGGAATCAAGCTAAGTGCCCCCATCAGTGGTGGACTGGATAAAGAAAGCGTGGTACATATACACCATGGAATACTATGCAACCATAAAAAAGAATGAAATCATGTCTCTTGCAGCAACATGCATGCAGCCGGAGGCCATTAAGCAAATTAAACCACACTCTCTTAAAGGTGTTTGAGGAGCAGAAACTCTTAATTTTAGTGTAGTCCACTAAATTAAGTGGACTTAAAATTAAGTGGGCACTTCCTTTATCTCCAGTGCATTTTGTTTCCTATTTTAAAATCTTCCCTTACTCAAATTTGTGAAAATATTCTCCCATTTTTTTCACATTCAGATATACAATGTATTTAAAAATAGACCTTTTGTGTATGACTCGGGGTTCATTTTGTCCACAGTGATTTCTAACTCTTCTCAGCATTGATATATCAGATAAGTAGAAGATAACTGGTATCATAGTCAACCAGAAGGAAGCCAGGTGATTCTTATTAATGCCTAAGGCAATATAAGAGTTTGAGAGAATTGTGGGGAAGAATATTAATTAGAGCAGATTCTACTTGAGACCCATTCTCATGTTTAAACAGGAATCTCAACAGTCTCTTGCAAATCAATAGGAGGCCCTTACTTGTAGGGAGTAAACTGAAAGAGATAAACATAAAGTGGTAACACATTCTGGGAGCTCAATAAATGGTAACTATTCCTATTATTCTGGGGCTAGGATCAGTCCCAACATACAGTTGGTTCAGAATATTATACATTATCACATTCTCATTTCACTAAAACGTATTTCACTTCTTCCTTTTTCTATGAAAAAAAAAAAACAAAACTCATCATTTCTGTTGTCTAGCTTACGTTAACCACACCCTATAGAATCAGATGAGACTTGACCAGTAACCAGAACCACATTCTCTACAGGATGTTACAACACCTGTAGAGGATGTTTAAAAGCAGATGAAACTGTGCGCTGCCATTCCAGGAGCAGACAAATAGCAATTCACTGAGTCCATCCTGGGGTGCAGCCAGTATAGTCTCTACTATCGTATTTTCCAGCCTTCAAACCTTTTGCAAAATAAATTCTAAGCAGCTCAGTAACACAAATTATTTATGAAGAATCCATGCTCCAAAAACACATATGCACATGAGGAAAGAGCAGTCTCAGCTCAATTGCATTTTCCTTCACTCAAGTAACATTTTGTCAAGACAATATCTAAAGGGCACAAATCGTGGATGATGACACCTTCGTGGTCCTAAAGATTTCTAATTGTTCCCGTAATTCCAATAACAAGAATTTCTCCCTCAGTCTCACAGCTGATGCCTTGTTCAGCAGTTAAAAAAAAACAAAAACAAAAATAAACCTGTGTATCAGTATGTGTTCAGCATTAAGTAATAACAACAACAGAAACACTACCTTTGTTGGCACCATTCTCGTATTTGTTATTTATCAACAAGGAGTTGGTTTGGCTAGCAAGCTCCATACCATCATCAAAGACCCATGCTCCTTTCAATCTCCCACTCCATCATAGGGGTACTGATTTGCATCCAAGGCACTGCAGCTTCATGGTTACAAGTGGCTGCTAATCTTCCAGACAGAGTGTCTTTAAATGTCAGCATTCAAAGCTATTTTTATTTGATTCCATTTTTTAATCAGAGATTTAAAAATTTTTCCCCAGTTCCCCATACCCTACCCCCTCTCCAACCTTATAGACTTCCCATGCCTCTCCCTGTCCTGAGACACATGCTTGCTGTTAGTTCAATTACTGGTGATGTGGAAATAATTATGATTTGCTTAGATCTATTATGATTTATGATTCACCAACTAAATCAGGCACATTGTCTCTCAAACACTGTCGGGGTTCTGACTTCAAGAAAGGAAGGCTAAAAGCTATTGAGTAGGCAACCGACTGCATCTGCCATAAACACCTGGTTAAAGTGGGGCAAGAAAAAAGCCTAGAAGGAAAAACTCCAAATTCAAATCATGATTGTCTTTGGATGACAGGATGTTTTGTGTGTGTTAGGAGGAGAGAAGTGTAATTTTTCTTTTTCTTTTAAGTGTTATATATTTATAATTTTCTACAACAACCATGTATTGCTTTTAAATTAAGGAAAACACTTTCTTAAAATGGAAGAAGCCTCTATAATTTCCATAACCTAGCAAAGAAACTGAAGGACAGATATCTCAATCTCCAGCCCAGAACTTCCCTGAACACACATGAGAGGTAGAGTTGACGTGCTTCTAGAAACCCTTCCCCACCCAGGAACTTTGGAGTCTCTGGATAACCTATGTTTAGGTTGTGGCCACACACTCAGTAGCAATATCTTTAGAGAATAATTCTGACTGTAATTTTTAGTAAAAATGATCAATTACCATCTGTCTGCACAGCAGAGACCAAGATGGGTTTTTTATTGGAATGGCAATCTACTTTGATGGACAGTGCAAACTATTCAGTACTGTGTTCCAGCAGTTCCACCCCCAAAATCCTAATTTCAGCCATAGGATGAGCTTGTGCTGTTTCAGTATGATCTGTGTTGTGGGGCTGGAGATGGTAGAAAAGAGAGGAAGAAAGAATGAAAACAGTCTTCTGCTGTCACTGTCACTATGGGTTTCTTTTTTCCATGCCAAACGGTGACATGGGGTCTTCTGAACAGAAAATAACTGGAAATTTGTTGCCTGAAAAAGTAACTCTGAAACTAAATATGTATCACAGGTTTTAAGGTGAAGGACAGAACAAAAATAAACCAAAAACTATGACTAAGATATTTGATGTACTGTTATTTGAAATTCAGCAATACATCTTCAGGACTAATAGTAATAATAATTTCAGTTTATTTCATTTGTAATAAAATTCCAAACATTGTGCTAAGAGCTTTACATAAATTATCCCATTTAATCCTCATAGCAGCTCTACAAAGAAGGAATTATTACCCTCATTTTACCAATGAAGAAACAGTCCCAGAAAGGATTTATAAATTTTTCAAGGTCACAGAATTAAAATGTGATCGAACGAAGTTTTGAAATCTTCTCTAATGGTATCCAAATTTCATGCCCTTAACCACAACTGTTTTCTGCACCCATCATCTCCAAAAAGGTAAACACCCAATCAAGGAGACAGAGTGATCCTCAGGTGCTGAGGCCAAAGCTAATACTAAAAATGTGAAAAGATCTTTCTGAGTATATTAGTAGCAGAAAAGAAAGGAGACTGATAGGAATTCAACACAAGGGTTCTCCTATATAAACAACTTTTACTCCATGTAAATGATTTAAAAATAAAACAACCATATTTCTCAAAAGACCAATGTTTGTATCATCTCAGGGCTTTGTAATAGCCACAGTAGTGATTAAAATGCTGACAGATACATCCTAAGAATCTAATGACATTATATTACTTGAAGAAAATGGCAACGGAAAACCCCAGATGCACTCCAGTCTTTTTTAAAATTTTATACTTACAGTCTAGCTTCTGCAGGAAGTAATTATGTCCCCTTTTCTGACATATTAACTACAGCAGTAGTAGCCATAATTTTCCTAGACTACCCCCACCGAAATTTGGGAGCAAAGGCCTTAAAGGATGGCCAAGTAGAGAACAAATCACAATCCAGGAGCTGCTATGATGGAGTTAGAAACAGAAGCAAGCTGACTACCATGCTGAGGTGACTCAAGATTTGGATTTGGACTCAAATTCTACTTTCTCTAAAACTATGTTCTGCATAAATGTATTTCCTGATTGCTTAGAGGATTTTTCAACACACACATATTAAGCACTTAGTCTACATGAGTCTCAGTTTTGGGCATTGCAGATAGGGAAGACTGTCACACTGGACTCTGCTTGTACCACATACATAAACATTCTTATTTCAGAAGTATTAAAATGTAAAAAAAAAAAAAAAAGTACATTTTAATTTTCATTACTTTAATTATGAGTGAGGGTGAGCATAGGTTCAAAAGATTAAAAAGTCTTTTTCCACCTCCAGTCATAACCACTTAAATGGTATTGAAATTGCCTTTCTATTGTGTATAACTAGCAAACAGGATAATATATATGAAGCGGCTGTTTTTTGATATTGGACAATAGGCAATCAGTTCAGGAATGCAAGCAATGAAAGAAGGAGCAGAAATCAAGGTGAGCCCTGAATTTTTATTTGGAGATATTACCTGAACCATGGTACAAGAAAGAGCCCATAATAGTATCACTGAGTTGAGGAGGCAAAGATTAGAGTTTTGGGAGATAGCTGGAATTTGCAGGGTAGAGTATTGGTGAAGATAGATTTACGTAGGGAAAATTTTCCAGAAACCTGCATAGTATTCTCCTTGATTCTACTGCTGAAAGCTAAGGTGAACATCTGTACAGTAAAACTCAAAAGATCAGGCAAAGATCTACCAGGGAATCACAAGCTGAACAATTTCCACAGCTCACATTAGGATAAGAAACACTATAGTTTTATCCAGTTTGAAAGGATAAAGTTTTGGGTTTTGTTGCTGTTGCTGTTGTTTTTTGTTGTTGTTGTTGCTGTTTGTTTAATGATACAGGGATTCAATAAAGATCCCCACAAGAATGACAACTCGAAAGTAGGGGCCAAAAACCATATCAAAATGAAGCTTTAACACGATTGTCAAAAAATCTGCAAGATATACGGACGAAATGGTGAACTAGGAAACCCCAGGTCCTCATTTGCCCATGGAAACATTAAAAAACAACTAAAAACTCAATTAAAAACCTTATAGGAGCCCTGAAAGACAGTCAAAGTTCTGCAAGATCTAAGTGAACACCCAATCAAGAAAAAGCCACTTTCAAACCAGGAGGAAATTTTATCACATGTTTACTTGCCCATGCCCCATCCACTTTCTGGTACGGTGTGGTCTCAGTCTAGAGGGTGGTATTCCAGTTCCCAATTCCCTCTCTCAAACCAAAGGGAGTGAAGTAGACCTTATCTGCAAAATTCTAACTATCCTGTCTTAGGGATGCCTGAAGGACTTGTCTCTGTCTCACCTAAATCAGATCTCAGACAGAAGTGGCAGGCACTTTTATTGACAACGGCAGAGAGATTAGAGACTGAAGACGACTGGGTCAGGAAACTATGGGTGACACGTACAACAGACCATCAAAGACAAAAATCAATGCAAACTATTACACCAGGGATCCCAAAGTCTTAATAAGCCTCTGGAAGAATAAACATTGAAAACCCACATTGAAATATATCATAATCAAATTATTGAAAACCAAAGATTAGTAGATAATTTTAAAAGTAATCAAAACAAAAAAAAAAGAAGAAAAAAGCCAGAAGACAATGGAACAGTATCTATAACACTCTAAAAGAAGAGGAAAACACACATCAGCCTAACATTTTACATTACATGAAAAATATACTTCAAAAATGAAGGGCGGCACCAAGATCTTGTTTTCCAAACGCTCTTCCCTAATCAAGAAAATAACTCCCTAGAGATGTGGTTTGTTCCACCCATGTAGCAGGGAAAACACAATTATCCTCCTGTGTCCCATGGTGCCAGAAAAGGAAGGAAGAGGTAGTCAGGAAGAAAATAAGGCAAGAAGGAGGAAGAAAGGAAGGGAAGGGAAGGGACAGGACAGAATGGGGGAAGGAAGGAAGGAAGGAAGGAAGGAAGGAAGGAAGGAAGGAAGGAAGG
>NW_012120709.1:15764451-15773658 GCF_000951035.1 Colobus angolensis palliatus | reverse complement strand
AAGGAAGGGGGGAGGGAGGGAGGGAGGGAGGGGTTGTGTTCTGTAAAAGCACAAAAATCAACCTAAAAGAGCTCTCAATGTCTAAAGCTGGAACTAAATAATTATTGTATTTATAACTCAAAGAATAAAATATCCATGAGTTAACATTAATATAAATAAATGATTGAACAAATAAGGGAAACTTCTTCGTATAAAAGAATTCACATTAGTAAGTGTAGAAGGAGTAGAGATATCACCATCAGAAAAATGCAGCAATAATTGCGGCAAGCAAGACTCACAGATGAATGCTAAAACTAGTGGGAAAAAAAACTGAAAGAGAAACAAGATACTTGCATAGAGTAAAGATATTGCCTCTAAAATATTTATTAATTCAAAAGGGGAAAATAGTAACTTTAAACTGGAGAAACCCGGCAGGTGTCATCCTAATCGAGTAACAAAGATTAACCTCACCAGTAATAAGACATATTGACATCATGTACCCCAGACGTGAGTACAGTAAAACTGTATATATTCACTTTGTTATATTTTTGCCAAAAATGCATAACCACCATCTAATCACCAGAAAATATCAGATAAATACAAATTGGGGAAAATTTTACAAAATACCTGGCCAGTAATGTTCAAAAGTGTCAAGGTCATGAAAGACAAGCAAAGACAGAGAAAATGTTACAATTTGCAGGAGACAATGAAGACATCACAGCTCAATGCAGTCAGATTTGTGATTAAATCTTGGAACAGAAAATGGATGTTATGAAAAACTAAGGAAATCTGAATAAAGTTCATAGCTCAGTCAATAGTATTATACTGATACTAACTTCTTAGTTTTAACAACAGTACTATGGTTATGTAAAACATCAACATTAGAAGAAGCTGAGTGAAGGATATATAGTTCACTGTACAATTTTCTTAACTTTCTGTACATCTAAAACTTTTCAAAATAAAAACTTAAAAGTATAGCAGGCTCTGGAAGCATACCATGTGAGTAGAATTCTGACTCTACCACTTATAATTTTGTACCATTACGAAATTCAGCTAATCTTTCTGGACCTCTGTTGCCTTAAAATAGAATGAAGATAGCAAGAGTATTAACCTCAAACATTTGTGCAGAGGAATAAATGAAATAATAATTGAAAAACACAGACTATACAGTATCCAAACCTTAGCTAATATTAAATATTGTTATTTTTGTCCCATGGAAATTTTGTTTTAATGTGCTGTTTTTATCTATGATTTCTGAGTTTGCTTTACTTAGATAGACATACCCCACTCTAAAGCTATAAAAAGTTTGTCTATTTTTTTCCCCTGAGACTTTTATAGTTCATTTTTGCCCGTTTAAATCTTTGGTCCATGTGGAATTCGTTTAAATGTAAGAAGAGAGCTTAAAGCTCACTTTTTCTTTTTCTTGCTTTTTCTTCTCCTTCTTTTTAAAGATGACCAGACATTTGTTGCAACATCATTCATTAAATAATCAATCTTGTTTTCATGGACCAATTTTCATGGGCAGCAGACACTAGAAATCTTTCATCTTCTTCTGCTTGACCCCTACACCTACAACCTGAGTTTAGGGAAAACTCCTTATGTTAAACAGAGTTGAGAATCAGGTGTAAGCATAGCATAGAACCCCATGAAGGGTGTCATAAATATCAACTGATCCATAAACACATAGAGTTTCCTGAGCAAATATAAACTATTCCCTCAGAGAATCCAGGTGAATTTCCAATTATCACATCTGACAGTTCTTCTTACCCCTCACAAAGATGCTTGTCAGTCTTTTTGTAAAAACTCTCCCCTTTGTCTTCTGCATCTGAAACAGGAGTTAGGCTGGGTGCAGTGGCTCACGTCTGTAACCACAGCATTTTAGGAGGCCAAGGTGGGTGGATCTCTTGAGCCCAGGAGTTTGAGACCAGCGTGGGCAACAAAACAAGACCCCATTTATACCTCCCCCACAAAAAAAAGGCTGGGTGTGGTGGCTCATGCCTGTAATCCTAGCACTCGGGGATACTGAGGTGGGAGAATTGCTTGAAGCCAAGAATTCAAGAACAACCTAGCCAACATAGCGAGACCCTGTCTCTATTAAAAAAAAAAATTAGCCAGGTGCAGTAGCATGCACCTATAGTCCCAGCTACTTGAGAGGCTGAAGTGGGAGGATCCCATGATCCCAGGAGTTTGAGGTTCCAGTTAGCCATGATTGTACCACTCCACTCCAGCCTGGGTGACATAGTGAGACCCTGCCTCAGAAAAATAAACAAATAAGGCCAGTCATGGTGGCTCATGCTTATAATCCCAGAACTTAGGGAGGCAGAGGCAGGAAGATCACATGAGGCCAGAAGTTTGAGACCACCCTGGCCAACATGGTGAAACCCTGCCTCCACTAAAAATACAACAATTAGCCAGGCGTGGTGGTGCATGCCTGTAATCCCAGCTACTTGGGAGGCTGAGACACGAGAATCACTTGAACTCAGGAAATGGAGGTTGCAGTGGGCTGAGATCATGCCACTGCACTCCAGCCTGGGCAACAGAGCTAGACTCTGTCAGAGAGAGAGAGAGAGAGACAAGAGAGAGTAAATAAATAATAGCAACAGGAGTCTATTGCTATTATTCAGGGGTGTTGATGAGACCTGAAATACACTCACCCTTTTCCACTACTTGCTGACTGTTTCCCTTTTCCTGTCTTTCACTGTCTTCTATTTTAAATTCTTTTTCTTAACTACCATCCAAAGTGAGTGCGCCTTAAAGCTCATCTTTATTACTCTTCTTATTTCACCTGCTCTCCGTGAGCTTTCTCCTCCATTTACATGATCTGTTATTACTTATGGGCTTCTTACTCCACATTTATCCCTCATGCCACATTTTCTGACTCAAGCCAGGTTCCTACGAATCAGAGACTGAGATTAGGGTTCTTGTTCAAGTGATTTATTAGTAGCCAGTGTTCATGAGAAAGGAAGTGAGGAAAGCCAGATAGGAGAAAATCCTAAGCAAGAATGTGTTCTTTCCTAGAGACTAGTGGTGGCAGCTTGAGCCAAGGTGACCAGCCTCTTACATTCCCGTGAGTCAGTCAGTCACTGGTTGCTGGCTCCTCCTGGAGAGGGGTTGGAGAGTTGCCTCCTGAGCAACATGGCTTCTGTCCAGCAGGGGACAATTCTCTGGAGAAAGGGTAATTGTAAGCTTTTAGCAACCAGAACTTACAGCAACTGTGGGGTTGATGCACCGGTGAAAGGTATTGAGGCAGGGTAAGGTATCTAATCTAATATGTGTACACTCAGATCTACTTGCTTCCCACATTAAGTTCACACTATCTAGACATAGCTTCTCTAGGACTCTAGCTGCTCACAAACTCTAGAAAAGCTTCTGAAAGAAGAATTCATAGCAGGAACTACTACCCCTACTGCTATAGTTGGTGTTGAGAATTGAAACTCATCAACTCCCTCCTTCACTACCCATATAAGATTCCCTTCCACTTCACTGGCACTTCTGCTGGTCTAGGTGTTTTTCCTGGTGGAATGATCTAGAGCCTCTTCCTGAGGGTTCTGAGCCCTCTGGAGATTTGGTCTTAGTCAGACCATAGCTGCTGTGCTTTCCATTAAGTTAAAAGACACCGCAGTGGAACACTTAAGTCCTAAACATATTCTTCTACGTCTCATTATGTAGCAGTAGTCCAGCCTCTTCATGATGATCAGATTAAATTACTCTAGTTTAATGGTTTTCTAACACCAGGATCCCAAGGTGGCCAAGTGGCAGCCGTGGCTTTAAATTTTATGGGACTCTCACTCTGTCTCCTGGAGGATGTGTACCTCCTCTGACATACAGGACCTCTAAGCACACAAACTTAAAAGTCAGACTTACAATCACACCAACTTAAAATGTTAAGAAACACAAAATTCCCAAATGGGTTTCTGGGAATGACAGTGAGGGGCATCCCTCCCACTTTGATCCCCTGATTCTGGGATCTAGGTACTGTAGTCATACCACCACAAAATGGCCTCAGATTGAAAGTGTAAACCACATCTAGAAGGATAACACCCATCCTCAAAAGTTATCACCCTAAGATGATGTCACAGCTGTGCCTTCCACTTGACACACTGGATAGTTTTGGATAATGTGCTAACTGGAAGGACCAGCAGATTTTCTGGTCACGTGTCTACTGCCATAACCCTTTGCTGTGAAATTATCTCTTGGTCCTGGACAATGTTATGTGGCCTCCAATACAAGTAAATCTGACATTTTCTGAGACATCAGTGGCACTAAGCTGAGGCACTGCAGGCAGAAAGGTAAATCCATGCCTTAAATGTGTGTCAATACCACTCAGGATGAAATGGTTTTTTTCCTTAAGGTAGAATGGGTTAAATTAATCAAAGTTGCCTCCAAAGGACTAGTTGATATTCTCAAGGTATTATATCGTATTAAGCAATTCAGCATATAATCTCTGTTGCTAGCAGGTCAGATACTCAACAACCACAGTAGTTAAATCAGCCTTAGTGAGAAGAAGCCCATGCTGTTAGGCCCATGTAAGGCTTTCTTCTCTAGAACTTTATCTACTTTCTTCATGAACCTATGTTATTAATACAAGGAGGGCCAAGAATACGGTCTGGTTGACATGTTCTCTATATCATCTTGTCTGTCTGTTGTTTTGTGGTCTTCCACAGGAGATGTCTTCTGGACATATGATGCAAAGATCATTATACTTTGTATCCACTCCTGTAAGTCACTCTGCATTTATCTTCCCCAGAATTTCTTGTCTCCAGTCTTCCTATATTGCTCATTCCAGAACTCTGATAAACCAACCAAACCATTGGATACTGCCTGTGAGTTTGTGTAGAGCCTTATCTTAGGCTGTTTCTCTCTACAAAGTGGATGGTCAAGTACACTACCCAAAGCTCTATCCAATGGGAGAATGTTTCCCTTACCACTGCTTCTTATGGTCACCCCGAGCGAAAGCATTGTGCAGCAGTCCATTTTAGGATTGGATCGTTATACCTAGGCTTACTTCTCTATCATTTACTCAGTTTACTCGACTGCTTAATTCCTTGAAACTATACCCCTTCTTACCCATTGCCACTTCCTTAGTGCAAGGCTTCATTACATCTAGGCTATTGAATAAGCTCCTAACATCCATTCCTTGATTCTTGCTCCTTCTACTTTTTTAACGTTTAATTTCTCCTTTTAACTCCAATGAGTTTCTTCCAAAAACACAAGTTTGATCATGTTACTTCTTTGTCTTAGTTCATTTTATGCTGCTACAATAGAATACCTGAAACTGGGGGATTTATAATGAACAGCAGTTTATTGAATCACAGTTCTGGAGGAGGCTAGGAAGTTCAATATCACGGTGTCAGAATTTTGCAATGGCCTTCTTGCTGCATCATCACATGGTGGAAAGTGAGAGGGTAAGAGAGGGAGACCAAAGGCAGCCAAACTTACCCTTTCATAAGAGCACCAATCTCACCCATAAGAGTGGAGCCCTCATGACCTAATCACTTCTTAAAGTTCCCACTTCTTACTACTCTTACAATGACGATTGCATTTCAACATGAGTTTGGGAGGGAATAAACATTCCATTCCAACCATAGCACTCCTCAATTAAAATCATATCATAATTCTCCATTACCTATAAAGCCTAAACTTGTTAACACAACATACAAGGTCATTTGTGTTCTTTATAATATTCCCCTTTCTTATTTTAACTTTCACCATCATTCTCATACACATGATATCACAACTACAACCAGACAGTTTGCTCTTACTCCATCAGGCCATATCCTTTGATACATTTATGCTTTGGCATTTGTCAAGCATGTCCTTTCTTGCCTACCTCTTTTGGAAAACATCTACTCTAATTTCAAGACACAATTCAAAACATATATGCTTCATTAAAGGCTTCACTCTTTACCCGTGCATACCTCTTGAGTAGTGTAGCTGTTTACCTGTGTGTACCTTTTGTGTTGTATCATATAGTTTTGTATATCATCTCCCTCACTGCACTGTTAGCTCCTGGGGTCTAAGAACTATGCCTTATACATAACTCTACCCCCTGCTCTTAGCAGAGTCTAGCCTATAGCAAAAGCAATCAACTGGATGGTTTACCATCCTCTAAAGAGATAAATTCTGGCAACGTCAGGCAATGAAACCACTGGGTTCCAAGGGGAAATTATAACAGATTCTGAGGACTTTAATCATAAATTCAGGAATCAGGCAGGTCACAAAATGGTATAAGTTGGCTATAAGTAATGATGAGGGAGTGAGGAGGGCAGGAACAAACTTATGGGAATATCTTCCCTACCTAACAGTGATCTCAAAACCATTTAAAATAAATAAAAGCACACTGTATTTGTATGAATCTATTTTCATGCTGCTGATGAAGACATACCAGAGACTGGGCAATTTACAAAAGAAAGAGTTTTAATTAGACTTACAGCTCCACATGGCAGGGAGGCCTCACAATCATGCCAGAAGGCAAGGAGGAGCAAGCAAGTCACATCTTACATGGATGGCAGCAGGCAAAGAGAGCTTGTGAAGGAAAACTCCCCCTTATAATAACCATCAGATCTTGTGAGACTTACTACCACGAGAACAGCATGGGAAAGACCTGCCCCCATGATTCACTTACCTCCCACCAGGTCTCTCCCACAACACGTGTGAATTCAATATGAGATTTGGGTGTGAAAACAGCCAAGCCATATCAGTATTGATCAATCAAACTCAACTACAGCCCTTCATGTGTCTTGAGGTCCTCAAATATTAGAGCCCTGGTCTACAATTGGCTAGGACTATTTTATCATATGAAGTTATATGCAAGTGTGTGAGTTCGCATACTTTGAAAATTTTTAAATCAAATTCCAGGATGAGGTCTCCAGTCAGTTTGTGTGACCTGAAGTTGTATGGTTTATACCCTACTTAGTTCACATATAAGAAACAGAGAAACATAGAAGAGCATACTCACTTTACCTGAAGTGGTTGTTAGTTTTAAGCTAGAAAGAACCTCCAGCTTCATGGGATGTGGCACTTATTTTAGAGAGAGGATCTTGCTCTGTTGCCCAGTCTGGAGGATGATGGCCTGATCTTAGCTCACTGTGGCCTCAAACTGCTAAGCGCAAGCAATCTTCCCTCCTCAGCCTCCTGAGGAGCTAGGACTACAGGGAAACACCACCACACCTGGCTTTTTTTTTTTTTTTTTTTTTAAGAGATGAGGTCTTACTATGTTGCCAGGCTGGTCTCAAAATCCTGACCTCAAGTAATCCTCCTGCCTTGGCCTCCCAAAGTGCTAGGATTACAGGTGTGAGCCACTGCACCTAACCAGGATTTGGAACATTTACAAGACTTTGTCCAGGGCAGGAAGGAACAAATACAAAACTTGGATTCAAAGAACATGAATTTAAAACCAGAACCTGATTCTTAAGAGATGTCTTTGACAAGCTGCATAAGTTTTCTGAGTCTTATCTGTAAAATAGGCATTCTAATATCTACTTCACAAAGTTGCTGAGAAAATGGAATGAAAGTAGCAACTGCAAAACCAGCGCAGTGTCTGGCACATAGTAAGCACTAGATAAATGTTATTTAAGTCTGAATATGAAACTTGTGCATTTACATCCAAAATCAGGAAAAGAGCCCAGCACATGCATTTCATTTGCAAAAAAAAATCCAGTAAATATTTTAAATATGGGATGATATTTGCAAAATTATTTGAGTTCCTTTGCAAATGTTTGAGAGTGAATATTAAGCATTATCCTAGGAAAAGTATTGCAGAATCCATCTCTAGGGGACAGTGTTAAAACCTAAAGCCTTCTCCGCTTCTAGCCATTCTCCAGGATATCTTTATTTTCCTAGCCATTATCAGGGTAATCAGGACATTCAATTTCATTTCTGACATCCAATATTGATTGATGAGCATGAATGGATAACTGACATCTCACTGGCAGAAACTGCAGTTTCCCCTCAGCCTCCTCCTCTGAGAGCTAGCATAACCCTTCCTGAATCCGATGCTGAATCACTTCCAAGGTAATTTGCTTAGCAAAAGTAGGCTTTTTTCATACACTGTGCTCAGCTTGAGTTCACCTTTCTCACCTTCAAATATTAAAACTCACCGCATAGAAAATGAATCTGGGAGCCTAATCAGAATCTTTGCCTTCTGTTCTGAGATAGGTTCATTCTCCTGAGTACTCATATTTGTTCAGAAGACATTGACCCCAAGAGTAATTGGCTTCCAATGATACTTTGATTCCTTATTTCTCTTTTATAAAGAAAAAAAAAATGGATTCCA
This sequence comes from Colobus angolensis palliatus, assembly GCF_000951035.1. Lineage (NCBI taxonomy): Eukaryota > Metazoa > Chordata > Mammalia > Primates > Cercopithecidae > Colobus > Colobus angolensis. Next base: position 15,765,404 of record NW_012120709.1, on the reverse strand, counting down.
AAAGCAAGTTCAAGAGAACAGTCCTAACCTTTGCAACAAGAGAGTAAACTTCTAAAATAAAGGCATTTAAATCTTGACTGCAATGAGATTAGAAAAAAAACAACCCATCACTGCAAGAAGGTGAAAGAAGGACATAGGCTTTTGTGTTCATAAAACATCTAGCATTTTGTTTTTATTTCTCTGAGTTCAAAATAAAACAATGAGGTTTAAGCCATAAAAAGAAAGAAGTCTGGGAAAGTATGAAAAAGAATTTCCTGGGAAAAAAATTAACTGAAAAAGACTCTATGCTTTCCTTAGAAGGCTTTTGAAACCTAGCGACATTTATTAAAACACTTATTAAACATGTACTATGTGCTGGCTATTCTGATCAATGAAATGGGAAATGCAGATGACATATAAGATAGAACCTTAGTTCCAATAAGCTTGCAATTAAGTTGGGAGTAGAAAACCTAGGACGCATGAAATTTTTTAAAAAGTAAGCATTTGAGAACCAATTTGGTATTGACTAAAAGTTTAAATGGGAGATTAGTGAGGAAAGTGTACTCTGTGGGCTAGATTAGCTGATGAAAGATTTATTGAGCTTACCTCAGAGACAAGGACTTCAGTAGTTGGAAGAGAAGGTAGAGTTGCAGGTGGACAGAACAAGAAGTGCAAATATCCAGACAAGATACTGGTGAACAAATCAACATGTCAGTAGCAGAGGGCATATTTGGGTGGGGGTTAGTAATAGGTTCTGATAGGGAGGTATCAAATTAGGAAGAACTATAAAAAATCAAGATGAAGAATCTAAACAAAGAAAAATTGAGGATCAATGCTTTGGTTATTGAGTAGAAGAATGAATATGAATGTGGAACTTTAAAATAATGGAGAGAATTTCAGCAAGACATCTTGGGGTTTATAGCTATATTAGAAGGGGAGGGGAGAGACTGGAGCCAGGGAAAGTAGTGAGAAGG
>NW_012120709.1:15755542-15755849 GCF_000951035.1 Colobus angolensis palliatus | reverse complement strand
TGAGCAACAGGTCATGAGAGGGTTGAAGGGGAGTGGGTGGGTTGGTGGGAATGTATATGGAGGCCTTTAAGGTGCTCAGGATGTCTCGGCCTAGTGAGGGGGTAGGGCATGAGGGTATAATGAGGAACGAGTGCGCAAAGTAGTTGTTGGTCAGGCAGCAATTAAGGAGTGGAGTTTTTTGTGGAGTGGATGGCTTTCTGTCTACTCCTACTACAGAGATATTGGATGGAAGGCTATGTCCAGAGAAGGATGGCAAAACAGAATAGGTAGCCTCGCTGTCGATTAAAAAAAAATTAATTGTCTTACC
>NW_012120709.1:15720185-15753453 GCF_000951035.1 Colobus angolensis palliatus | reverse complement strand
CAGGATGGTCTCGATCTCCTGACCTCGTGATCCGCCGGTCTCGGCCTCCCAAAGTGCTGGGATTACAGGCTTGAGCCACCGCGCCCGGCCGAGAAGGCTGTTAATATCATTCAAGTTTGAAGTGGGAAGGGTCAGTACCAAGAAAGTGAAAATTTGGAAGATTTTTTTTTAAGGAGAAAAATAATAAAACTTGCACAGAGCAGTTAGAGGGGAACCCAGAAGGGAAAGAGCCAAAGGTTTCTTAACTTCTAATGATTTCCAAGGATTTCAATCTTGGAAGGAAAGAGTAGTGATGACATTAATAAAAATAAGATCATTTGGAAAGAGTTCAAAGAGGAGAGGAAGAAAGTGAATAAATTCAAGAGAGGTATTTAGCTGATTAAATAGACTAAACTCAATAATAGATATTGGGGTGGTGAGGGAGAGGAAGCGGGGAAGCCTAACTTTCAGTTTTCTGTCTTAAGACATTAATGAAGGGATTCTTAGAAAAGGACAAGGATTGATGGGTAAATTTGAGGTGTATTTGAAACATCCAAGTGGAAATGTTGACTAGGTAGTTGAAAATAAAGAGGTCAGGGAAGCACTGTGATTCTCAGTTGGGATGATTTTGCCCCCCAGAGGACAACTGACAATGTTTGGAGACATTTTGGTAATCTCAACTGGAGGAGGGAGCAGTTGTTACTTGTGTCTAGTAGGTAGAGGCCAGGGATGTTGCTAAACATCCTACAATGCATGGGATAGCCCCCAAAACAAAGAATCAGCTAGCTCCAAGTGTCAAGGTTGAGAAACTCTGGGGCAGATGATGTCCATTTGAGAGATATCAGCAGATACATGGAAATTAAAGCTGTGAGCATAAGGCTAGTGAATGATTTTAAAAACCTAGATTTGAGTCTTGAGAAATTTTGAATAGTTAGATGAAGGCGGATGAGCCTAAAAAGATCTTGTAAGAAGGAGAGAACAGACAAATAAAAGGAAACCCAACAGACAGGGATCAAAGTAACCCTAACAAGGGTTTCTGAAGAAGGGAGATACCCAGCAAGAGAAAGACTCTATCCACTGGATTTAGAGATATGGAGACAGCTTGTGGGCTGTGAGCTTAGCAAAAGCAGTTTCTGTGGCATATCAGTGATGAAAGCTAAATGTAAGTGAATGAAGAAAAAGAAAATAAAGATCTCTGGCCTGTGATGAGAAGGCTAGAGATTAAGGTAAAGCGTGTTAAAGGAAGGTTGGTTTGTTATTGATACTGCTGCTTTTACTATGGGGGAGTCATGCATAAATAAAAATAAAGGACCTAGTTTGAAGTAACAGTTTGAACATATAGAAGAGATTAGAGTTTTTTTAAGAATGAGTAATGAACACTAGTGGGTCATGAAATTAATTTATAGGTTTGAAGCAGCATTTTTGAAAACATGAAATAGGATGAGATAGAAAATAGAGACCATTACATAGAGTAAAATATTGTTTCAAGAAACTATTGTTTCAGGTGTGGTTTGCAGGTACACACATTGAATTTTGGTATACACACGTACACATTTGCAATTTTGGTAACTAAATGAACATAGAAGGCAAAAGAATTATCCTTCCAGGCAAGGGTCTAGGTGACTTGGAGAATAATGGAGTCATAATGAAAATACGAAAACAAGGAAATAAAGTAATGGGAAAAAGAAGAAAATAAAGATGAATTTAAGACAACAGCAGAACATTCATGCAAAGATATGCTATATATAGTTATCCAGCCCACATAAGCCTGGGTTCGATGATCCTCCTAGATGCTCCCACAGTTGCTGTCCTTTCACAGTAAGTATATTGCAACTGTCCATTTTCTTGTCCATCTCCTTTCTCAAAGAATGAGCACCATGAAACAAGGAATCATCTCTCATTGTATCCCTATTGCCTGGCACAATTTCTGGCACATAGTGGGTACACATTAAATATGAATTTAGTCGGTGATTTATAGATGTGATGTTAGAACCATGGAATCTAAAAGTCAATGATGATAAGCTATTTATAAAATGGTTTTAGACCCTTTTAGAGACACATCATGACAAACCACGGGTCATGCACTTGATTCCAGAAAGCAATTAGCATCTGAAACCTGGATATGCATCCTGTATCAGTCAGCTTTATTGGTTGCAGCAGAAACCAACTCTGGCTGACATAAGCAGAAAGTAAATTTATTGAAAGAATATTAGGTAATTTATAATTGCCAGGAAATTCAGGCTTGGGAAACAGTCAAGAGCAAGGGAAGCTAGTGCATTAACCTGGACTACAGCCAAAATTCGCATACCATAAAACCAGACCACTGAAAACACTGTCACCTCTAAATTCTAGACACCTCAGCTACAACCACCACCACCACCACCATAGGCACTAGTCAGTTACAGCCACTGCACTGTTATTCCTCTTGTGCCTCTGAAAACTCATATTATTAATCCTCATGTTCCTCCATCCCAGCCTTTTTGCACTTCTAACTCTTGATTTCAAAATTCAAGGCAGCTGCATCTGATTATTGGAGCCTAAGTCATATACAAGAGAATCTGGGAAAATCAATAGCTAAACAACTTGCTTTTTAAGCTTTTATAGAAGGACACAGGTTAATACATTCCCAGGCAAAAGAAGATGCTGGGCTACCACAGTGATAAATAGCCATTACATAATGAATGATATATAATCTCATAGATTCCATAATTGCTGCCAGTTGCCAGTCCCTGGTACCACCTAGGAACCGAGCTGAGTGTAACAGAAGTCTGTAGCTGTAAACAGGTAAGGCACTCAACGCTGCTCTATCAAGTGCTATTCCTGATCAGCTTTACTCTTGAATGATGCACAGATGCTAGATCACCCTGAAATGACAGGCAAATGTCACCCTTTAATAGTAATCACTGACCTTGAGATTTGTGTCTTCTTACCACAAAAATGATGCTGCCATCATTTCAGCTTCTTGGTGGATGACTCTGGCCCGTTATTTTAAATGGTGCCAGTTGCTTCAGTCATTACTTTGAATTTAGTGTCAAACATGTGTAGTGACCTGCATGAAAATGTTCTGCCTCTCTGGCTTCCATATGAGATGATCGTGCCCCATGTCAGCCCAGCCTTCATCTCTGCTAGTTCTCAGGCAACATACTTGTAACCAGTCGCCTCCCTGCACACTCCTCTGAGCATGCCTATTTATTTCATTCAGGATAAGGGTGAATTTTGATCACATAAACATACATTCATTTACTTCTCCTAATCCGTCCTTAGGAAATCTATGTGAAGAGGACAGCATCCACTTTGAATGAGCCCATTACAGCTCACCTTTATTTTGTTCCCTTAACTTCATCATCTCTCGATAATCCTCCATGAAAAATAAGGCATATGATAAAATCTTTGAGACGACACGAAGAGCTTCATTGAATGAATGGTAATTCCCTCTGTTATTCAGGAAATATCAATGTGTTTTGTATTAATAAATTCTAGATACAAAAAATTAAGAAACAAGTGTGGTAATAATTATTACTATAATTTACACAATAATTTTCTGCTGTATTAAAAAAAGATAGGTTTCTCCTATATACTTCACTTAAACTTTTATGCATTTAGATTTTTAGAAACATTAATTGCTTTTTACACATTAAAAACACATCTGATAAAAAAGTTACATATCTATTAAGTTTATGTAATATCTCCATATGCATTTTTAGAAATTAAACTTCAAAAGCTGGATGTGCCAAGAAATTAAGGACCACATCCATTTGCTTCCTTAAATTTTTTTTCTTGCAAAATCATATACTTTTATCTTCAATTTACCTAAATATGATAGCATAACAGACCTCATTCCTTTTAACTTTTTTACTTGATATCTCAGTTTTAAGGTTTATCTATGTTGGGATGTGTGCTTCTTGCCATCAACTGCTGCAGAATAGTCCATAGAAAGCGTCCATCATACAAGTTCATAGCCTGAACTCCTTACTACTACAAATGTTGAATCTTCTCAGCCATGCCACCTTGTAGATTTGCATGAAGATTTTTCTGGCATATTATCTTAAGAATGGGATTGCTGGGTAGAGGCTGACTTGACTTCACCAAAGACTGCCAGATGGCTTCACACAATGCCGCTAGCAGTTCACAATCTTACCAGTCACGAATAAGGGTCCCGCTTCCCCACCTCTTTCCTAACACTTGATGCTATCCAATTTACACCCAGATTTACAAAAAAGTAAAGTGGTTGTTTTAATTTTTACATCTCTGATTATTCATGAGTTTAAGTCATTGCATCTATTTTTAAAACATTTGGGTTTCTTTGTTGTTTTTCCACCCCCTCCACCCCACTTGCTGTTGTGGCTCCTGTCTTTTCCCAGTGGTATAAAGAAACTCTTTGTTTATTTTAGATATTAATTGCCTTTTGATTCTAGACATCACAAATATCTCTTCCCCGTCTGTTATTTCTCTGTTAATTCTGTCTATGGTGCACTTCCTTGAACAGAAACTCTTAGCATTAATGTAATCAAACATACTGATTTTCGGCAATAAAGGATGTTCATATACAAGGTATATTCTCATATGCATACTTTCCAGGTAAATGACTATTAATCTATATCTTTCTCTCTCACTCAAGAAAGCTTATCAGAAGACACACAAATGAGAATGATGTTCAAAAAGTGATTCCAAATGTTGGTTCTTTAACTGTTAGTAGAGAAAAATTGGCTTTCAGTCATCCTGAAATTACCATGCCACCAGTTTACCACAACTAGTTACGGAATTACTAGTTGAAAACTACTGACCTAGCTCATGCCCTCTGAGCCTACCAACTGTCAGCCGCATCTAGTTCACCCTTTCACCGATCTATAATAGCGGCGGCCATTTGCTGATCTCAAACTGTGAGACAGACATTTCCACAAAATATTGCCTACCCTCACAAAAACTCTAAAAGATAAGTATTGTTATCCCTGTTTTACAGGTGAGAAACCTGAGGCTCAGAAACACCATTTGCCTAAGTTGACACAGTACATGGTAAAGCCAAGATTTATAATTAGGACTGCCATGTTCCAGAATCCAGAATCCCAGCCTTCTCTTCAAGGCTGAATCATCCTTCAGCAATGAAAGTGAGATAAATGAGGTATCCCAGTCAAGGCCAGCCTCCACCAACACATGCCGAGCATCTGCTGATTTGCGAGATGCCCCCATTCTCAACCCAAGACACTCAGAAGTGCCCAACATTTATTTCCAAAAACTCCCTGGTAAAACAAAACTGTTGACTTGAAGAGTAATACTACCTATGATCACATTAGCACAGAATCAGTTCATCATGTAAGACTATTTCCACTAAGGCTCTACAGAAATGGAAGAAGTTATCAAAGAATGGGGGAAGAGAGGAGGGAGAGAGTAGGCACTTCATCTAGAACTTGTAGCACAGCCCAGGGCCACAGAGATGATATAACCTGTGCAACCTCCATGTACAGGAGGTTGAATGAAGGAAGGAGTGGATAACTATCTTTACAGAGCATTTATCATGTTCCAGATGTACCCAGCTAGAAAACTTTGCAGTATCTTTTCTCATCTTTACCAAGGCCATTGTCTTCATTTTTTTTAAAAGAGGAATACTTGGGAGGCTGAGGATTATTTCACAGGGCCCCACTGCTAGAAAATAGCAAAGCAAGAATTTGAACCCATGCTGTCTGATGTCAACAGCCCACCTTCTTCCACTGCAACCACCTTCATCACCACTCGATGATGACTAATCATCCCTTACTGTTCTTCCCTAAGCCTGAGGTTAACCAGCTCTCGGGGTCCCAAGGTTCTGAAAAAGTATTTTGTTTTCCCACTGAATAAAACTTGAAGTTCTTGTCATTGAAAAAAAAAAAAAAAAAAGTCTCCAAATATTCTAGTGTTTGGGAACAATGAGATTAATTGGAAAAGTAAATACTTGCAGAAAACGAATTGGCATTCCCTTGACAAAATGTAATGGATTCAAGCATTGGCCAGTGTTAGCTCTTATCCTTGTATGAAGCATTAATGTGATTGCAATGACCACACTGCTGCTGAGCCTTAAGTCTGCAGGCCAAGAGGGTTACAGTTTGGTTCCTCCTCACCCATGTTTTAGGAGACCATTCAGTAAAAAGTTGAAGAATATGACATTCCCATGTTTTTCCAAAATATAAAAGGCTTGAGTGACCGGTACAAAGTGTGGCTTTTCCCATCCTCCTCTTTCTTAGGGCTTCTTCCATGTCTGGTTCCTGCAGTTCCAGTGAAATGTAATAAAGGCATCTGCAGGGATCTGGGTCGGGCCTATATCAGGAAAGGCCCCCAGAGCATCAGGTTGGACAGAGTCTCCAGAAAACTGATTGACCCTAGCCTGATCAGCCCATCACTACCCACACTCTGGCAACTCCATCCCGCTATTCCCTAAGGCCTGTGTGCATCAGGGCCTCCTGACATGTGCTTCTGAATTCACATCAAAAGCTGCTCAGGGCTGGGAGCAGTGGCTCCTAGCACTGCGGGAGGCTGAGGCGGGTGGATAGCTTGAGGCCAGGAGTTGGAGACCAGCCTGGCCAACATGGCAAACCCTCGTCTCTACTAAAAATACAAAAATTAGCCAGGCATGGTGGCAAGCACCTATAATCCCAGCTATTCAGGAGGCTGAGGCAAGAGAATCGCTTGAACCTGACCTGAGAGGCAGAGGTTGCAATGAGCTGAGATCACTCCATGCATTCTAGCCTGGGTGGCAAAGCAAGACTCGAAAGAAAGAAGAAAGAAGATAGAAGGAAGGAAGGAAAGGAAGGAAACGAAGGAAGGAAGAAAGAAAGAGAAAAAGAGAAAGAAAAAAAATCAGGGCTGTGGACTTGGGACTCTACTTTTTTTACTAATATATAACATTTGTACATATGATATTTTGATTCATGCATACAATGTATAATAATCAAATCAGGGCACTTAGGATATCCATCACTTTGAACATTTGTCATTTCTTTGTATTGAGAACATTTCAAATCTTCTCTACATTTTAATAGGTTCCTCAATGATTCCCAAGGAGCAAAAACAGTTTGAGAGACACTGGGCTAAGGATTAGGAGTGGTAAGAGTCAAGACAGAAGTGACCTCAAATGAGAAGGTTCTCTTACAAATGAATGCAATGGATTCTGATGAGGGCTGATTACGTCCTACCAAGTCACCATGGACAATGAATTAGCAAACACTGAGCCATGGCTCCTAGGTAAATACAGGGTTAGGTTACTGCAAGCCTCTGCTCATAACATTTTCATCAACTAATAAATACATAACTGTATTTTATGTGTGTTTCTGTTTGAAGACATCTTATGTAACATATGCAATTGATTCATTAACATTGAGCTCATGGCCCACGGTGCTATGACTCATGCCTGAATGAAGCTTCTCTAACATATGTGTTTTCTCTGTAAGGTACATTGCAGCCTTCTTGTGCTTAGAACACTAGAGAGCACTTCAGAAGCAAGCTCAGGGCCCATTTTAAATGGTAAAATCACCAATAAAAGGCACACAAATGCAGTGAAATCTGGCCAAAAAAAAAAAAAGAAAGAAAGAACACTTAATAGCATGAGAGCTAAAACAAGAAGGAAGAGTGTCACCCTTTTCTCCCTCAGCTGGGAACATGAATGTTGAGGAGAAACTCAAATTTTTCACAGCCCGGTGCATGTCTGACAATGACTGTGGAAATGCCATGAGTATTGATTTGGGGGTTACACATAAATTTTAGGCACTGGGCAAATTTGCAAACACAGAATTCACAAATAATGAAGACTGATGATATAGTGAGGATGGATTACAAAAATAGTTTGCACATGCATTATCTCATTACCTTACTTGAGGACACAATAACTCTGGAACTTAAATAGAACATGTACTATTTTGATTCCCAACACCGAAATAAGCGACTGTGGGCTAGAGAGCTCGAAAACAAATCCAGGTCTTGCTTTTTCCACTATAGAGTAAAAGGAAGTCAACTCTGCTAATGCTCTTTCAGATGCTAGAACTGTCCAGCCAAGTGAAGATGCCTCAGTGGAAAGCAGGCATAGCATGATTACACTGGGGAAATTGGGGAGAGCTGGAGCAGACCTAGCCCTAGACACAATGGGACTTAATCACTATCTGCACAAGCTATACAAGTGTTCTTTCTTTTTATGTATACTGAAGTTTGCTTTGCAGAATTTCAGTCAGAAGGCAAGCACTGACTGAGTCCCATTGGATGCATCTTATTAGATAATGAGTCAGAGAAGAAAGCAGTAGCAGTTCCTGATCTGAAGAAGATTACAGACAAGTGGAGAAAACATCGTATAAAATAGCTAATCTAGTAAATAGAGTTTGATTGGAGGGAGAACATAGATGAAGAAGGTAGATCCGAGACAGTATGAAAATAGAGGTAAAGGACTTGTCACGTAAAATTGGAGAAAGATTATTCCATGCATTTCAAACAGTTTGGGCCAAATTCCTAAGGCATTGATAGTCGTGAGGTTTAGTGCCTGCTCTGTAATTTTCTAGCCACAATACCTACAGAAGTTGACTGAAACTTTTTCAGACTCAGTTTACTGATCTATATAGTGGGGCTTCAGTTCAGATCAACATAGTTTAATTAGCAGAATGCTGCAGTGCTAACACCTAGGATTCAAAAGCTTCAGACGTGTATTTGATATAGCTTATGCTTTCCAGGAATAGGAGCAGACAAGGCACATAACAAATAGGTCATTTTAATACAAAATAAATGTTAGGATGTGGATGGGCACACTTAGACTGTGTGCAGCAGGGGAGGGGACAGGGATACTGCCTGGAGGAGCTGCCCCGGCCTTCTAAAGGACAGTAAGAATTAGATGAGCAACAAAAGGGGAGGAAAAGTCCTGATCAAGAAGGAGCAAGAGCAAAGCCTCAGCAGTGTGAGATATTGCAGTGGGTTCTCGGAACTGTGTTTGATTTGGCACTGCTGAGTCATATGATGAGGAGAGAAGAGTGAGAATAAAAGAGCTGGAAAGGTAGAAAACAGCAAGACCCTATCAGCATAAGAACCCACTGAAACATTTTAAACCAGGGAGTGATATGGACAGATTTGTCCTTCCTGAAAGAGTCCTCTGGCAGCAATGAGGAGGAAGAATCTGAGGTGGACAGGAATGGAAGTAGAGAGTCCAATGTCTGGTTGCGATAATCCAGGTAGATGCCTCATAGATTTGTTGTGGGAGCCAATGAAATAATGTGTGTGAAAGCAGATTGTAAGCTGGAAAGCAAACCAACACAAAACAGTATTTTTCTTAGGTAAACAGCTAACATTGAAGGGCAAAGCGAAGTGGGAAGACAGCAACGCAAGAACGCAAGTTTTCCTAAAAGGAAGACTATGCTAGAAAACAATGAAGTCACACATGCAGCATAAGATCATTTAGTTGAAAAGTTTTGAACGTAGCGGAAATTTTGACATTTGATCTGAAAAGTCAATGGATGCTTCTGAAAGAGGTTGAGGAAATGGCATGGTATAGATAATGGGCAGTTCTGGGCATCTGAGAGTAGAGAAGAAGTTGAAAGCTAGCAAACAAAGAGTCCTAAGAATCCAGCTATGACTTGCTACATTTCTATCAGGATGAAAAACGCAAAATTATTCAAAGTCCTGAACTCTAATACTGGTGTCCACCACAACGAAAAGAAAAAGCTAGAGTCTTAAAAAATAATTAGAGAATCTTAAAACTGGAAGGGACTCTGTAGAGGCAGTGTAACACAATGGAGAAAAGAACAAAATGCAAAGCCCAGCTGTGTGGAATTGAATCCTACCAACTTCTAGCTCCATAGTAAAGTTATATAAACTCTGTTTCAACTTTCTCCTCTGTAAAATAGGGATAATAATAATACCTACCTCTCAGAGCTGTTGTGAGGCTTAAACAAGTTAAAAAACATGAAATGCTTCGATTAGTGCCTAGTGAGTATCCAATAAATTTTAGAATTTACTAATTCTGCCTCTCACTTCATAAATGAGAACACTAAGGTCTAGAGAAGTTGACTCATCTAAACTTTAAAAATTTTGTATCCAGTACCCTACAATTTTTTCTAGCCCCCTGCAAATTTATAGCAAAATCATGGTTAATTCTGTATCTGGGAGGCTTAAACATGCACAGCATTAGCTTCTGTATTGGAATTGAAAAGGATCCAAGAAAGAGGAAAACTGATTTTAATTGACAAGAGCTCAGGAAACCAGAGGGTCAAAATTGATGTAATCTGGGCTAGGAAGTCAGGTCCAATTGGTCTGCTGCTTCTGTAAAGCACTCTCAAAAATGGGGAGTGAGGAGTGGGCATTGCTCATCATCAGGAAACAGCAGAGTTGGAGAAGGCAGAATGGCAGATGGTGAGGTGGGGAGCATTACCTTAGGAAAGGTAAACAAGAAACCACCTATTAGCTCTGCCATGCTCTTGATTCTAAGCTGGAGCTGCTGGCTCAGTTCAAGTGTGTCCTTTTTTTCCCCCTCTCCTCTCCCCAGCACTGTTCCTGGCAACACATTTTATCTTCTAGCAGATGGCTGCAGCTGCTATGGTGGCATCTGTTGCTGCTCTTTCACCTTCCAGCTTTGGCAGGAGCAGTTGGCAAGACAAACTTGCAAGGTCTGTCAGCACCCAGTAGTATCACTATCAGTCTAACTTGCAAAAAAAAAAAAAAAAAATAGAAGCAGAGGAAGTGCTGGTGCTACCAGCTGCAGTCCCTGGGGCCTGCTTAATTCAAGAATCTGCTTCAGACTGGCTTCTCCTCTCATGGGATCAGAAGTTGGGATGGAGTAGCTTAGATGAGCTCGTTTTACCCATCGCCCATCTTTAAAAATGAAGACCCTTTTGATTGGCAAATAAAGAGGCCCTGGTGCAAAAAGCAAGAGCAATAAGTCTTACAGATGACAACTACATTGAAAATCCAGAGGAGAAATTTGAAGGAACAAAGATGACATACTAATTCCTGCCTTCCCCAGCCTCATTTCACAGAATGGTTTCCAGCATGGCCTGAGACAATCCTTACAAAGCTTTGAGGTATATTTCGAGCCCTATTTACATTGATGAGTGGAGTCTGTGTGAGTCCTGGTCAGCCTGGACTGAGGGTCACAGTCTGTGTTTCTCTATACCTCTATGTTTTCCTTATCTTGGGAAAAGACGGTTGCTATGGTTTTCTGTTTTGTACTTTCATCCCCTGTAGAAGCAAGATTTGTGTCTCAAACCCCAGTCAATTTGGCCTGAGCTATAGGCGGCTGTTTAGCACTTGTCAAATCCTTCTTGGCAGTCAGTCATCCAAATCGACAAACCAACCAGAAGAAAGGTTTATCCATTCCCTTGATACCATCATCCCTGAATACAGGCTTTTACTGCCATGCCCCCGTGAATCAAGATTGAATTGAACCTGAGTTCACTATGGCCTCTGGGAACCTGTGATTTGAATGAAACTTTTTTCCCACCACTTCGTCCCCTCCATTGAATTACTATAGAAGGGATCTGTGAGCCAATAAGTTATTCTCGGCCATCACTGGAAATTGGAAGAGACTCAGTAGTTGCAGGTTGGAAGTCAAAGCTGAACAAGAGGCCAGTATATTCCCAGTGAGCAAGGATTTGTATCAACCGACAGCTCACAGGAAAAATTATATGATAAATTTTGAAGAAAATAACTTTGATGAAAATACATAAAGGAAGTAGAAGAAGATACCATATTTAATTTAAATTATTTAAACATTTATTGGGTGTCCAACTGGGTACCATTCTAGGGTTTAGGTCATGAGGTACCCAGGAAAAAAGGGGGAAAACTAGTTAGGAAGTGGAGGGAAAGCTAACGCAAATTGAACTAAACTTAAGAACAGAAGATGTAACATCATAGGGGAACTGACAAACACACATGTAAATAACTAGAATCAAATGCAGTCTAATTCTGACAAATAACAAGATTGAACAAGAGTACTGCCTATTCAAAGTAGCAACATGAGCACGTATGCCTGCCTTCCCTCTTGAGAAATTTTCTATTGAAATGACAAAAATAGACATATTTTTAAAGAACACAACCATAATAGTACTGAAAAACAATACAGAGGCCGGGCACGGTGACTCACGCCTGTAATCCCAGCACTTTGGGAGGCCGAGGCAGGCAGATCATGAGGTCAAGACACTGAGACCATCCTGGCCAACATGGTAAAACCCTGCCTCTACTAAAAGTACAAAAACTAGCCGGGTGTGGTGGCACGCACCTGTAGTCCCAGCTACGCAGGAGACTGAGGCAGGAGAATTGCTTGAACCCGGGAGGTGGAGGGTGCAGTGAGCCAAGATCACGCCACTGCACTCCAGCCTGGTGACAGAGTGAGACTCTGTCCAAAAAAAAAAAAAAATACAGAATGCCATCAATAGACTAAAATGTTAACAGATTTATACTATCTGAAAACCCCCATGATCAGATAGAGAAGCAAGCCATCACAGAAAAAAACATCTGTCCAACATACCAGAGCAGAGTACAGTTCTTTTCAAGGAGCACCCTGGAGAAGCCCCAAGATCAAAGCAAGTAAGTACATGAGTCAGAGAGGCTAATGGGGAAATCATCAGGATAATTAATTTAAGAACTACAATTGGAACAGTTGGGCCTGTTAGGCCCCTCCCCATCACCCGCATATACAGAGCATCTGGCAGAACAGATTTTGCCCTCAGGCTGTTGCTCTGATAAGGGTTCTATACAGAAAAAGTGTGTTCTCCCTGTGAGAACTTCCTATATGCATGGGTTTGAAGCCCTAAGAGAGGGGAAGGCCTATTCTTTCTTACTTTAAAAGATCATTTGGGGCCTCTGCATTAACAGTAGCCTGAGAGAATAATGATGAAGAAGATGAGGACAAGGGGGAAGAAGAGAGAAAAAGGGAAATAATGGATAATGTATACTGAGGCTATACTGTATGATGGCTTCTAAGTGTTCAAATAAAAGGAAAGGTTACATGTTTCTCACTTTAAATCAAAAGCTAGAAATCAGTAAGTTTAGTGAGGAAGGCACATTGAAAGCCAAGAGAGACCAACAGCTAAGACTCTTGCACTAGTTAGCCAAGCTGTGAATGGAAAGGAAAAATTCTTAAGGAAATTAAAAGTGCTACTCCAGTGCACATATGAATAAGGAAAAAAAAAACCTTATTGCTAATGTGGAGGAAATTTTATTGGTCTGGATAGAAGATCAGTCTAGCCACAACATTCCCTTAAACCAAAGCCTAATCCAGAGCAAGGTCTTAACTTTGTTCAGTTATATGAAGTCTGAGAGAGGTGACGAATCCGCAGAATAAAAGTTTGAAGCTAGCAGAGGTTGCTTTATGAGGTTTATAGAAAGAAACTGTCTCCATCACATAAAAGTGTAAGGTGAAACAGCAAGTGCTTATGTAGAAGCTGCAGCAAGTTTGTTTTGTTTTGTTTTGTTTTTTGTTTGTTTTTGTTTTCTGGAGTGCAGTGGCATGATCTCAGCTCACTGCAACCTCCGCCTCCCAGGCTCAAGAGATTCTCATGCCTCAGCCACCAGAGTAGCTGGGACTATAGGCACATGCCACCACACCAAGCTAGTTTTTGTATTTTTTTTTTTTTTTGTAGAGACGGGGTTTCACCACGTTGGCCAGGCTGGTCTTGAACTCCCAACCTCAAGTGATCTGCCCACCTCTGCCTCCCAAAGTGCTGGGATTACAGGCATGAACCACTGCACCCAGCCTGGAGCAAGTTACTCAGAAGAGTTAACTAAGATAATTGATGAAACTGGCTATAAACAGGACATTTTCCAAGTAGATCAAACAGCCTTCTACTGTAAGAAGATGCTACCCAGGACTTCTATAGCTAGAGGAGAAGTCAATGCCTGGCTTCAAAGCTTCCAAGTACAGGCTGACCCTCTTATTAGGGACTAATGCAGCTGGTGACTTTAAATTGAAGCCAGTGCTCATTGACCATTCCGAAAACCCCAAGGACCTTAAGAATTGCTAAGTCTACTCTACCTGTGTTCTATAAATGGAACAACAAAGCCTGGATGACAACTTGTCTGTTTAAACCATGGTTTGCAGAGTATTTTAAGCTCACTGTTGATACTAACTACTCAGAAAAAAAGATTCCTTTCAAAATATTACTGCTCATTGACAATTCACCTAATCATCCGAAAGTTTTGATGGACATGTATAAGGAGATTGTTATTTCATGCCTGCTAACACAACACCCACTCTGCAGCCCCTGGGTTGAAGAGTAATTTTGAATTTATGTCTTATTTAGGAAATACATTTTACAAGGCTACAGTTGTTGTAGATGGTGATTCCTCAGATGGATCTGGGAAAGGTAAATTGAAAACCTTCTGGAAAGGAGTCACCACTGGAGACACCATTAAAAACACTCATGATTCATAGGGGGAGGTCAAAATACAACATTATCAGGAGTTTGGAACAAGTTGATTCCAATCCTCATGGATGACTTTGAGGGTTTTAAGACTTCAGTGGAATAATTCACTGTAGATAGGGTAGAAATAGCAAAATAACTAGAGTTAGAAGTGAAGCCTGAAGATGTGACTGAACTGCTCCCATATCATGATCAAACTTCAACAGATAAAATGTTGCTTCTTATGGATGAGCAAAGAAAATGGTTTCTTGAGACGAAATCTGCCCCTGGCTAAGATCCTGTGAACATTGTTGAAATGGCAACAAAGGATTTAGAATATTACGTAAACTTAGTTGATAGAACAGCAGCAGGGTTTGAGAGGATTGATTACAATTTTGAAAGAAGTTCTACTGTTGATAAAATGGTAAACAGCATCACATGCTACAGAGAAATATTTCATGAAAAGAAGAATTAATCAATGTGGCAAACTTTATGGTTAGCTTATTTTAAGAAATTGCTATAATCACCCCAACCTCCAACAACTACCATCCTGATAAGCCAACAGCCATCAACACTGAGGCAAGACACTACATCGGTCAAAAGATTATGACTCACTGAAAGCTCAGATGACTGTTAACATTTTTTAGCAACAAAGAATTATTTAATTAAGATGTGTACAGTTTTAGATGTAATGTTATTGCACACTTAATAGACTACAGTATAGTGCAAACATAATTTTTCTATGCACAGGGAAAGCAAAAAATGTGTGTGACTCACTTTATTGCAATATTCACTTTATTGCAATGGTCTGGAACTGAACCCACAATATCTCTGAGGTATGCCTGTGTATTAACTCATTTGATCCTCACAACACTGAGGCAGTTACTGTTATTGTTTCCATGATGGAAATAAGGAAACTGAGCCACACAAAAAATGATAATTAGCCCTCTAAGATCACAAAGTTCAAGAATGAAGAAGCCAGGATACAAATGAAGGTATGCTGGCTCCAGAGCAATAATATTCATCATTCCAAGGGAACTCTCCCTCCCCCTTCTAAAATGTAGGCATGTACAGATATGGAAACAAAAAATCTCTTCTAAATATGTTATTTTTACATTTTTATTGGGGGGAGAAACATACATGTATAAAGTGCATGAAAGTAAAAATACATCACATAAAGCAAATTCCCATGTAATTACTACTGAGCAGGTTACATAGAATATCACTGAAGCCTAGAAGTCTCCTAATTTCCCTATGGCCCCTCTTAATCATTACCTCAGTCACTTCCTTGCCCTGGAAAGTAACCTGTCCCCTGACTGCTACCACTCTATGGTTTAGTTTTGCTTGATTTTTGTACATTTTACACATGGAACTATAAAGTGTGTATTTTGTGTCAGGCTTATTTTACTCAACATTACATTTAAAAAGCTTCACGTTGTTGCACATAGACGCAATTTAGTCATGTTCATGGCTATATACATTCCATTTTATAAATGTGCCACAATTTATTAAACATTCTGTCAGTGATGGACATGTGGTTGTTTGCACAATGCTAATATGAACATTCTTTTTTAGCCTTATCTTTGATTTCTTTTTAATTGATATGTAATATTTGTGCATATTTATGGGGTACATGTGATATTTTGTTACATGCATAGACTGTGATGGTCAAGTCAGGGGATTTAGTACATCCAACTTCTTGAGCATGTATCTATTTACTGGATACATTTCAAGGTCCTCTCTTTCAGCTATTTTGAAATATGCAAGTTATTATTGTTAACTATAGTCATCCTACTCTGTTATAGAACATTAGAACTTATTCCCACTAACTGTATGTTTATACATATTAATCAATCTTCCTTCATTCCCTCTCCCACACATACCCACACATTTCCCAGCCTCTAATAACTACCAGTCTACTCTCTAACTCCATGAGGTTAAATTTTTTTTTTAGCTCCCACATGAGTGGGAAAATACAGTATTTGCCTTTCCATGTCTGACTTGTATCACCAAATGTAATGACTTCCAATTCCATCCACATGCTGCAAATTACATTATTTTCGTTTTTATATGGCTGAATAGTATTCCATTGTGTATATGTACATTTTCCTTATCTATTCATCTGCTGATGGACACTTAGCTTGATTCCATATCTTTGCTATTGTGAATGGTGCTGCAATATACATGGACGTATGCCTTTGATACACTGATTTTCCTTTCCTTTGGATTAAAAACCCAATAGTGTGATTGCTGGATTGTATAGCAGTTCTATTTTTTTTTTTTTTCAGTTTTTTTGGTACATCTCCATACAGTTTTCCATAATGGCTATACTAATTTACATTCCCACCAACAGTGTATAAGAGTTCCATTTTTCCCACATCCTCACCATGTTATTTTTAAAAATCTTTTTGATACTAGTCATTCTAGTCATTCTAACTGATGTAGGATGATGTCTCATTGTGGTTTTGATTTGAATTACCCTGATGTTTAGTGATGTAGAGCATTCTGAGAAATATCAAAAGAAGACATACAAATGGACAACAGGTATATGAAAAACAGGTATATAAAAAATTTCAGATATTTTTCCCACTTTTTTTAATGGGACTTTTTGTTTTCTGTTGTTGGTTTGAGTTCCTTGCATATTTAGGTATTAGTCCCTTGTCAGATGAATAGTTTACAAATATTTTTCTGCCATCCTACAGACTTTACTTCATTCTGTTGATTGTTTGCTTTGCAGATCATTGTTAGTGTAATATAATCCCATTTGTCTATTTTTGTTTTTGTTGTCTGTGCTTTTGAAGTTTTAGCCATAAAGCTGTTGCCTAGACCAATGTCCAGAAGTGTTTCCCCTATATTTTCTTCTAGTAGACTTATAGGTTCAGGTCTTACATTTAAGTCTTTATTTCATTTTATTTTTATATATGGTAAGAAGTAGGGGTCTGGTTTCATTCTCCTACACATGGATTTTTTTCTGCATATGAAATATCCAGTTTTCTCAACACCATTTATTGAAGAGGGTGTCCTTTCACCAGTGCACGTTCTTGGGGCCTTTGTCAAAAATCAGTTGGCTGTATATACACAGATTTATTTCTGTGTCCTCCATCTGTTCCATTGGTCTGTGTGTCTGTTTTTATGTCAATACCATGCCATTTTGGCTAGAGCCTTATAACATATTTTGAAGTCAGAGTATGATGTCTGTAGTTTATTTGTTTTGCTCAAGATCTCTTTGGTTATTTGGACATGTTTTTGGTTCCATACACATTATAGAATTGACTTTTCTAAATCTGTTAAAAATGTTATTGGTATTTTCAGAGGTATTCTATTAAATCTGTAGATTGCTTTGGGTGGTATGTTAATTTTAAAATTGTTAATGCTTCCATTCAATGAGCATAGAATACATTTTCATTGGTTTGTGTCTTCCATTTATTTCATCAGTGTTTTGTGGTTTTTCTTGTAGAAATTATTTATCTCTGGTAAAATTTAATTCTAGGGATTTTATTTTGGGGCCAGTATAAATGGAATTTTTTTCCTGATTTCTTTTTAAGCTAGTTCATTGTTAGTGTATAAAATACTACTAAATTTTGTATGTTGATTTTGCATCATGCAACCATACTGAATCTGTTTATTAGATCTAAGAGTTTGGGTTGAGTCATTGGGTTTTTCCAAACATAAGATTGTGTCATCTGCAAAGAAGGACATTTTAACTTCCTCTTTTCCTATTTGGTGGCCTTTTATGTAATCCCAGTGTCTGATTGTTCTGGCTAGGACTTTCAGTACTATGTTGAATAGGATTGGTGAAAGCGTGCATCCTTGTCTACTTGCAGTTTTTAGAGAGAAAAGCCTTTCAGATTTTCCACATTCAGTATAATGTTAGCTGTGGGTTTGTCATATATGGCCTTTATTTTGTTGAAGTATGTCTCCTACGCTTGTTTAGACTTTTATCAGAAAAGGATGTTGGATTTCATCAAATGCTTTTTCATATGGTTTTTGTCCTTCATTCTATGTGATGTATCATATTTATTAATTTGCATATGTTGAACCATCCTTGTATCCCTGAAATAAATCCCACTTGACCGTGGTGTATTAGCATTATTGTGTTAGTCCATTCTCATGCCGCTAATAAAGATGTACTCAAGACTGGGTAATTTATAAAGGAAAGAGGTTTAATATACTCACAGTTCAGCATGTCTGGGAATGCCTCAGGAAACGTACAATCATGGCAGAAGGGGAAGCAAACATGTCCTTCATGGCGGCAGGGAAGTGAAGTGTTAGCGAGAGGTGGGGAAAGCCCCTTAAAAAACCTTCAGATCTCGTGAGAACTCACTATCATGAGAACAGCATGGGGGAAACTGTCCCCATGATTCAATTACCTCCCACCGAGTCCCTCCCACGACATGTGGGGATTAGAGAACTACAATTCAAGATGAGATGTGGGTGGGGACACTGCCAAACCATCTCAATTATGATGTATTGTAAGTTTCAGATTGCTGGTACTTTGTTGAGGATTTTTGCTTCTATATTTGATATGCTTTGGCTCTGTGTTTCCACTCAAATCTCAAGTAAAATTGTAATCCCCATGTGTGGAAGGAGGAGCCTGGTGTGGGGAGTGATTGGATCATGGGGTCAAACTTCCCTTTTTCTGTTCTCATGATGGAGTTCTCATGAGATCTGGTTGTTTAAAAGTGTGTAGTCCTGCACCATTTGCTCTCTTCTTCCTACTCTGAACATGTGAAAATATGCCTTGCTTCCCCGTTACCTTCCATCATAATTGTAAGTTTCCTGAGGCCTTCTCAGCCATGTGGGACTGTGAGTCAATTAAGCCTCTGTTCTTTATAAATTACCCAGTCTCAGGTAATTTATAGCAATGTGAGAATGAACTAATACAGGACATTTATTTATAGCAGTGTGAGAATCTACTAATACAGTAAGTTGGTACCAGAGAAGTGGGGCATTGCGATAAAGATAACTGAAAATGTAGAAGCAACTTTGGAACTGGATAACAGGCAGAGGTTAGAACAGTTTGGAGGGCTCAAAACAAGACAGGAAAATGAGGGAAAGTTTGGAACTTCCTAGAGACTTGTTGAATGATTTTGACTGAAATGCTGACAGTAATATGGACAGTGAAGTCCAAGCTGCATTGGTCTCAGAGAGAAATGAGATATTTACTGAAAACTGAAACAAAAGTCACTTCTTGTTATGCTTTAGCAAAGACACTGGTGGCATTGTGTCCCAGCTCTAGGAATCTGTGGAACTTTGAAGTTCAGGGAGATTATTTAAGGCATCAGATAGAAGAAATTTCTAGGAAGCAAAGTGTTCAATGCATGGTCTGGCTGCTTCTAAAAGCCTACACTTATTTGCATGAACAAAGATAACTTATATTTAAAAGGAAAGCAAAACAGAAAACTTTGGAAAATTTGCAGCCTGATCATGTGGTAGTAAAGAAAACTCCATTTTCTGGGGAGAAATTCAAGTCTGCTGCAGAAATTTGCATAAGAGGAGCTGAATGTTAATAGCCAAGACAATAGAGAACATGCATCCAGAGCATTTCAGAGACCTTCAAGGCAGCCCCTCCCATCACAGGCCTGGAAGCCTAGGAGAGAAAAATGGTTTCCTGGGCCAGGGCCAGGGCCAGGGCCCCACTGCTCTGTGCAGATTTGGGACCTGGTGGCCTGCATCACAGCCACTCCAGCTCCAATCATAGCTAAAAGGGCCAAGGTTAGCTTGGGCTGCTGCTTCAGAGGTTCAAGCCCCAGGCCTTGGCAGCTTCCATGTGGTACTGGGTCTTCAGGTGTGTATAACGCAAGAGGTGGATCTTGAAAACCTCTGCCTAGATTTCAGAGGATGTATGACAATGCCTTGTTGTCCAGGTGGAAGTCTGCAGCAAAGGTGAAGCCCTCATGGAGAACCTCTATTAGGGCAGTGCAGAGAGGAAATGTGAGATTGGAGCTCCCCTCTCAGTGTCCCCACTGGAGCACTGCCTAGTGGAGTAGTGAGAAGAACACCACCATCCTCCAGACCCCAGAATGGCAGATCCACCAACAGCTTGCACTGTGCACCTATAAAGGCCACAGACACTCAATGCCAGTCTGTGAAAGCAGTTGTGGGGGCTTTATCCTGCAGAGCCACAGAGGTGAAGCTGTCCAAGTTTATGAAAGCCCACCCCTTGCACCAGCAGGCCCTGGATGTGAGATTTGAAATCAAAGGAACTTACTTTGGAGCTTTAAGATTTAATGACTGCCCTGCTGGGTTTCTGACTTGAATGGGGCCTGTAGCCCCTTTGTGTTGGCTGATTTCTTCCTTTTGGAACTGAAGCACTTTACCTAATGCCTGTGCCCCCATTGTATCTTGGAAGTAACTAGCTTGTTGTTGATTTTACAGGCTCATAGGCAGAAAGAACTTGCCTTGTCTCAAATGAGGCTTTGAACTTGGACTTTTGGGTTAATGCTGGAATGAGTTAAGACTTTGGGGGACTGTTAGGAAGGCATGACTGGTTTTAGAAATGTGAGAAAAAGATGAGATTTGGGAGGGCCAGAGGGAGAATGATATGGTTTGACTCTGTGTCCCCACCCAAATCTCATGTCAAATTGTAACTCCCACATGTGGAATGAGAAGCCTGATAGGGGGCGATTGAATCATGGGAGCAGACTTTCCACTTGCTGTTCTTGTGATAGCATTCTCACAAGATCTGGTTGTTTAAAAGTGTGTAGAAATTCACTGTTTGCTCTCTTTTTCCTGCTCTGGCCATGTGAATATGTGTTTTGCCTCCCCCTTCACCTTCTGCCATGATTGTAAGTTTGCTGAGGCATCCCCAGCCATGTGGAACTGTGAGTCAATTAAACCTCTGTTCTTTATAAATTACTCAGTCTCAGGTAGTTCTTTATAGCAGTGTGAGAATGAACTAATACAATATGCATCAGTGATATTGGCCTGTAGTTTGTTGTTGTTGTTGTTGTGTTCTTGTCTACTTTTGGAATCAAGGTAATGGGGCCTTATAGAATAAGTTAAAAAGAATTCCTTCCTCTTTATTTTTTGGAACAGTTTGAGGAGACTTGGTGTTAGTTCTTTATTAGTTTGGTAGAATTCAGCAGTAAAGTCATCCAGTCCTTGGCTTTTTTGGGGGAGATTTTTTGTTATTAATTTAATTTTGTTACACATTTTTGGTCAGTTTAGGTTTTCCATTTTTTCCTGATTCAATTTTGGCAGATAGTCTGTATCCAGGAATTTATCCATTTCCTCTGGGTTTTCCAGTTTGTTAACGTATAGTTGATCATAATAGTCACTGATATTTCTGAGGCATCAGTTGTAATGTCTACTTTTTAGATTCTAACTTCATTTATTTTCAACTTTTCTCTTCTTTCCTTGGTTAGCCTAGCTAGGGGTTTATCAGTATTTTTCATCTTTTCCAAAAATCTAACTTTTCATTTCACTGTTGATTTGTTTTTGTTTTTGTTTTTTTAAGTTTCTGTTTTGCTTAGTTCTGCTCTGATCTTTATTATTTATTTTCTTCTACCTATTTGGGGTTTCGTTTGTTCTTGTTTTTCTAGTTCCTTTAATTCATGATTAGTTCATTTGAATTTTTACACTTTTTTGATATAGGTGTTTACTGCTATAAACTTCCCTCTTAGCACTGTTTGTGTTGTATCCCATAGATTTTAGTACGTTGTATTTCCATTTTCATTTGTTTCAAGAATTTTTTTTATTTCCTTCTTAATTTCTTAATTGGCCTAACCATCATTCAGGGTGTATTAGTAAGTGTTCTCTAGAGGGATATATGATAGGATATATGTACATATGCAAATGAGTTTATTAAGGTGAATTGACACATGTGATCACAAGGTGAAGTCCCACAATAGGCTGTCTGTAAGCTGAGGAGCAAGGAAACCAGTCCAAGTCCCAAAACCTCAAAAGAAGGGAAAATGACAGTGCAGCCTTCAGTCTGTGGCCAGAGGCCTGAGAGCTCCTTGCAAATGGTGTAAGTTTAAGAGTCCAAAAGCTGAAGAACTTGGAGTCTGATGTTTGTGGGAAGGAAGCATCCTGCACAGAAGAAAGATGAAGGCTGGAAGACTCAACAAGCCTAGTCCTTCCAAATTCTGCCTGCTTTATGCTAGCCCTGCTGGCAATTGATTAAATGCTGCCCAAACAGCCCACTGACTTAAATATTAATCTCCTTTGGCAACATCCTTATGGACACGCCCAGGAACAATACTTTGCATCCTTCAATTCAATCAAGTTGACGCTCGATATTAACCATCACAAGTTCACCCCTTGTCAACTTGAATCCATACACATCTCCTGAAATTATACATAATCTTCAAATAAAGATAAAAATAAGGTCATAATTACACCTAACATAATACAGCTATCCTCCAAACAAACAGAAGTGCAATAATCTTCAACCTAAATGCTATTATATAAAGTTAACAACACTTAAATGCTGATATAAAGTCAATAAATATTATGTCACAAGATAAAGGAAGAAAAAGAAAATGAAGATATTTTCTTGTATAAGTATATACATGCACAAACATATTCTTAACAAAATAAGGAGGAAATACTAATGACAATTACAGTTCTCATTTCTGCAACTGGTCATAGCTGGTAGTGATGACTATCTTCTTCTACTACCCATTCTGTATTCCCTTTACCTTGAGCAAGCACTTCAGCAGGTCATAGTTTTTTACCTGGTGGAGTGATACAAATTTTCATTTCTGAAGGGTTTCAGCATTTTGTAGCTCTGCCTGAATTGGGTTGTTGTAGTTCCCCATTGACCTTAATCACATGGTAATACCAAGAGATGCCCTAAGGGATCTGCTATATTCCACACTTACTCTTCCTTACCTCCATTGTGGAGTAGTAGACTGATTTCATCTTAATAGTCTGGGTAAATCGCCCCAGCCAACACTGTAACTCCCTTCTTAGCCTGTTGACTTAGAGGTAGGAAGAGCCCAAAGTGGCCAGGTGGCAATCTTAACTTTCAGTGTAATGCAATCATTGTTGTGTCTCCTGGTGGCAGCGTTCCTCCCTGTGAAACTAAGACCTCTAGGCCAGCAGAACATAATGTCATAATGTCACAGGAACAGAAGGCAACAAATTTACTAGTGGGTCACTAGGAGTGATGGTAAGTGGTACCACTTCCACTTCTGATAAAGAAAATTATCTCACCTCACTCTTTAAGACGCTGTGCTTATTCTTAGACCTTTAAAATTCCATATAAATTTAAGAATCAGCTTTTCAATTCTCACTCAAAATTCTACTAGAATTTTTACTGGCATTATCATTATTATTTTTACTTCTTTTGAGTTTATTTTGCTGTTCTTTTTTTCAACTTCTTGATATGGAGTTTTTTTAGTTATTGGGGTTTCTAGTTATTAGGTTATTTTAATCATTTAATCTTTTACTTTTGTAGTGGTTACGTTTTCTATTTTAGTAATTATTTCAAATATTAAAATGTCAACTTATCAGTGCTTCATATTTAATGTTAACTGGCATTTTTACCTGCTTCCTGGACAATGCAGTGACCTTAGAAAATTTTTTGCACCCTTCCAACTTACATACTATAGTTTTGGGTGCTTTAACTCTTAATGTAAATTACATGATACTGTTATTTATTGTGCTAAACATTATTTTTGTTTATCTCACCCTCACCCTTTTTGTTATCTTCAATACTTCTTACATATCTTCAATCTAAAATTATAAAGAATTATTTTATTATTTCCTTTAATGAGAGATTGGAAGTAATGAATTCACATAGTTTTTCTTTGCCTTGAATTTTTTTCCCCTTCATTCTTGAAGGATAATTTTGCTGAGCATAGATACCTTTTATATTAATAGAGATATCTTGATTGTCAGTAATTATATTTCAGTTGTCTTCTGGTTTCTTTTCTATTGTTGAATGCCAGCTGTCAATCTGTTACTCAAGTGAAGGAAATGGTTCATTTTTCTCTAAATGTCATTACTTTTTTGTCTTTGTCTTTGATATTCACTAATCTTCTCATTTGTTCTAGAGGTAGATTTCTTTAAATGTTATCTCTTGATTTTTATGGTGCTTCATGCATTTATGAGTTGATGATACTTATCAGTTTTGAAAAGAAAATTTTAAATATCTTTTAAAATACTGCTTCTTCTCCATTCTACCTCTCCTGTCTGAGATTCCAATTATGTGTTAGAATTTCTGGCTATATCCACTGTTGCTTACCATCTCTTCTGTGTTTTCCATGCTTTTGCCTCTCAATGAGTCATTCTGGATATTTATACTAATCTATCTTACATTCTATTATGTTTTTCAGATATGTCCAATAGACTGTTAAACCTATCCATTGAGTTCTTAATTTCAGCTTATGTATTTTTCAGCTCTAGAATTTCTATTTAGCTTTCTTTTATAATCTGCTATTTCTTTTTATACTTTCTATATATTTGCCAGGATTTTTAGTTTTGTCTTCTATTTCTTTGAATATAGTAAGCATGTTTATCTTAATGTTTGACTATATGTTAATTCAAACATCAGGAATCCCTGTATGGTTTCTTTTGCCTGTGGTTTCTCCTGAGTTTTGCTCACCTTGCTTTATCTCACACTCCTAGTTATTTTTAGTTATGTACTGCACATTATATCTTTTTTTAAAAAAGTAGAAATATGAAGGTCTAGGATGTTTTCTTTTCTCAAAGAAGATTTTTATTTGTTTCTAGCAGTTTCATGCATTAAAATCTGAACACCTATTTACTTCTGCAAACCTATTTACTTCTAGTTAGTCTATTCACCCTTATGTATAGATGTTAGCCTTTCCAGTTTAATGCCAAACAAGAGGTGTTCACTAGGCCCTTATACGTTGGCAGTCTGGGCACTCCAATGTCTGAGCCTCCAGCCTCACAAGGCTTCCAAAACTTCTGACCAGCTTTTCAGCCTATTAGCAAGCACCTCAGGAATTAGTAGATGCCTCTAGGGGAAAAAATAGCTTCAAATAGATTTGACATTTTCCAGTTCTTGGTACAGTAATTCCTCACTGCCCTGTTAGTTTACTCATTACTTTAAGTAGACTTTAAAAATTTTTTTTCTCAGCTTTTCTATTTATCCTCAGTGAGATATTTGATTCATAATGCCAACTGCATAAGGAAGGGGCTCTTAAACTAGTTTTTAAGCTTTATATTTTAACTATTAATGCTAGACTGTAGTGAGAAACAAGAAAATACAATTTAACACTTTTAACTACTATCCATAAAATTTAACCATTGTTAAGACAGGGAATTATCACAAGGTCAGGGAACATGTAAGAGGCATGTGTTGTAACTCCCATTCCACGGATGTATGGTGAGAAATGATGGTGCTGTCTCTAGAGAAACACTGCTCTGAATAGAAGGAATAAATGCTTAAGGTCGTTTCTTTGGAAGACTGATGGACAGCTTACAGGTGTTTGAAACCCAGCAGAAAAAGAAAAAAGAATAAAAGCTTATTAAAGAATAAAAGTTCATAATGAAACCCCCATTATGAACTCTTTTCACCAGAAAGGGGCTTTCAAAATGAGCATTTTAAGTAATACCTTGAGACTACAGGAGAGTACTTACAGGACTTAATTTTATAGCCATTCCCTACAATCTGTAACCACCAACTTTTCCCTCAATAGGACAAATGGTAGAGAATCTTTGATACAAGAGAAGCATGGTAACACACACACAGACACACACACACACACACACAGAGAGAGAGAGAGAGAGAGAAAGCCCATATTTTACAATGTGACTTAAAACAAAAATGGGAGGTATCCAGTTATTATGAAACAGGAAAGTGTATTAATTACAAATATCAGGATATAAAATAAACATACAATTTTAAAAGTTTCATTCATATTACCAGCAGTTTGTTAAAAGAAGACAAAAATATTCATTCTTAACAACAAATAAAGAGATAAAATACATGGAAATAAGCCCAATAAGAAATGTAAAAACCTATATTGCTGGGGATGTCATTTCTATATCTGGCCTCAGATTAGGGACAGAATATCTTTATTCAAGAAAATATCTGCATGAGCCACTTCAGAGAAAAGAAAAACCATGAGGGTAAGGGAAGTTACTTTGATAGTTCTGCATAATAAATAGGCACTTGGGGATTGGAAATGTCTGATAAACAAGGCAGGATAGCCAAAGCGTATTGTTGGGTTTTTTTTAAACAACCTAGATGTTTAAGATTCAATTTCACATCCCTTCAGTCTTTCAGCCAAGTCTCTTGAATTTAAGATACCTTTTGAGAGAAAGTTTGTATGAGTAAGTAAGCGCATGAATTTATGTGTGTATGTATATGTCTGTGCAAAGGGGAAATAAAACCAAAGTCCATAGCCGGGTCAATGTGAAATAGAATAGGAGTAGACAGTGTAAGATGGTAAAATGATACAGAGCCAGAGATAACTATAAAAACACATATGGTGCCAAATCAAAGTATTTTAGAGAAGGCCTCAACATTTCATAAATTGTAGAATTGAAATCTGAGAGAGAATATATTTAGACTTCTAAGGAAAAGGGAGATATTAAGTAAAGTCGGGGTTATGCTCATGTGGGGGAAAATCTACGAAACTATTGACAGATATACAAGAAACTTAAATAAGTAGACAAGCCAGGTTGCTGAATGAAAACACTACTAAGGAGTGTCAATTCTCTCCAAGTTAACTGTCAGATCTAATGTGTTTCAATCAAAATCCCAACTGTGTTTTAAAATACCTTGAAAATTGATTCCAAAGTTCATCTGGAATAGCTTAAGAAAATGAAAAAAGAAGAGTAATAACCTCACTAGATAGTAAAACCATATGAAGCTAATCAGTATGAAATTGATATGAAAATCAATGGAAAAATCAACAAAATGATGTATATAACCAGGACATAGTAACTATTGCATAGATTTTTAATATATAATCACAAATCAGGGAGAAAAGCTAGAAGCACTCAATAAACATTGTTAAGACCTTTTTTTTTAGCTATTTGAGAAATAATCTATTCAATTTTCATGTCACTTTATCCAAATAAATTCAAGATGGGTTAAGAAGTTATATGCTAAAATGAAACCATAGAAAACAGAAGGAAATGTAGTTGAACATTTGTCTGTTCTTTAAGTAAGGAAGACATTCCAGGTGTAAAATAAATCCAAAAAATTTTAAAATACTGGCAGATTTAACACCATGAAAATATTAAATGTCTGTATTTAATTTTATTTTATGGTTGTTTAGTCATACATCTATTTATAGCGGTTCCTCCTTATCCACAAAAGATACATTCTGAGACCCACCCCCCATGGGTACCTGAAACTACAGATAGTACAAAGCCTACATATACTATGTTTTTTCTTACATATACATACCTATGATAAAGTTAAATTTATAAATTAGGCACAGCAAAAGATTAACAATAGCAAATAATAAGTAGAACAATTACAACAATGTACTATAATAAAAGTCATATGAACATGGTCTCTCATTCCCTCTCAAAATATCTTATTGTACTGTACTCACTCTTGTGATGAAGAAGGAATGCAGTGGAACAGGGTGAGATTTCATCATGTTACCTGTAACAGTGTATAATTTAAAAATTATCAGTTGTTTGTTTCTGGAATTTTTCATTTAATGTATTTGTACCATGGTTGACTACAGGTAACTGAAACCACAGAAGGTAAAACTATAGGTAAAAGAGGACTAGTGTATTAATTAATTTGTTAGACCTTTACTCAGTGGCACATTTGTGACAGATATTTAGTTGACAGAAGATTCCAAAATGAGTAAGAAGTTTACATCTGTTGGGAAAGGCACACAGGATACATAATATCAATTATAGTGAGATATTTAGGATTAGTTGTAGGGAAGAAATTTTAAGTGAATGCATAGAAAAGAGAGTCTAAAAATTCATAAGATAGATTTACTTCTATCCTTATGAAGTTTTCCCTTGTGTGTTTGGTCTTTCCTTTTGTCTGCATTTATGGTAGGCTGCTGCCAAGTAAGCTGCTAAAGCTAAACAATTGCACTTTATAAATTCAATACAAATATAAGTGGATTTTATCATGTGCTCTATTATGGTAATTTTTTAAAGGTCCAGACTCTTGTTTTGAAGATTTGAGCATTTATAATCTAAATGTCTGTAGATTAGATAAATCTACTTGAAAGGTAATCAAAAAACTATATACAAATACTTACATTAAATATAACCAAGTGGTGACATCTCTAAAACCCATATAATTTGATAAGAAAACAGTAATATTGTCCCATATTCCCCTTACCTCCCAAGATAAAAAGGATAAAAGACATAAACATACAAGTCACAAAATGCCAATAAATATTTAAAAGTCATTGAAGACCAGCATTCCTGAGAGGACCCACAGCCCCTTTGGAGGAAGTGAACTGCTCCTGTAGGGCCTGGAAGACACCCCAAATACTGTGAGTGCCCCAACCATGGAAGTGGGAAAGGGAGATCCTCCACTCCCGAACACCCACCCTCACCGGAGAAACGGAAGGTCTGTTTGCGGGAAAAGTTTCTGACCTTACCTGCAGCTGAGTCAATTTAGACAGTCAACCAAAATACAAGGACAGAGGAAGCAGCAGAAGGGCCCTGGGAGCCCGCTGGGCCCTCTAAGCAGGCCATTCCTACATGGCACCACAGGGATCCATCAGGAGGGTGGCCAGAGGAGCGAGGGAGAAAACACCACAGAAAACAGGAAATCTGTAGCTGAACTTTGCAACAATTTGAACGGGGTGAGAAGCATCCAGACCAGAACTTGGGGGAGGGCACAAATCTGGTGTGCAAACTCCACAGGTAGGAGAAGAACCAAGCCCTTTTCATTCCCAGCTTGGAGGCAGATAGCCTCAAGCAAGTTATCAAGCCCAGCTTGCCCACTGCCTGGAAACAGACTCAGGGTTGTTAAGAGGGGCACAATGGGAGTGAGACCAGCCCTTCAGTTTACAGGGGAGCTGGGTGAGGCCTGCGACTGCCAGCTTTCATTCACTTCCCTGACAACCTGCACGACTCAGCAGAGGCAGCCATAATCCTTCTGGGTACACAACTCCATTGACCTGGGAACCTCACCCCCATTGCCCACAGCTATTGCAGCAAGATATGCCCAAGGGGAGTCTGAGATCAGACATGCCTAGGCCTGCCCCAACCTGATGGTCCTTCGCTCCTATGCTGGTAGCTGAAGATAAAGGGCATATAATCTTGGGAGTTCTAGGGCCTTTCTCACTGCCGATTCCTCTCCGTACTACCACAGCTGATGCTCTCTGGAAACTGCCACCTCCCAACAGGAGATCAACCAGCACAAAAAAAGAGCTTTAAACTACCAAGGCTAAGAACCCTCATGGAGTCCACTGCACCCCCCTGCCATCCCCACCAAGATAGGCACTGGTATTCATGACTGAGAGACCCATAAATGGTTCACATCACAGGACTCTGTGCAGACAACCCCCAGTAACAGCCTAGAGTTAAGTAGACTTGCTGGGTAGCTAGACCCAGAAGACAGACAACAATCACTGCAGTTCAGCTCGTCAGAAGTCACATCCATAGGAAAAGGTAGAGAGTACTATATAAAGAGAATGCCCTGTAGGACAAAAGAATCTGAGCAACAGCCTTCAGCCCTAGACCTTCGCCCTGACAGAGACAACCCAAATGAGAAGAAACTGGAAAATGAACTCTGGTAATATGACAAAATAAGGCTCTTTAACACCCCCCCAAAATAACACTAGTTCACCAGCAACGGATCCAAACCAAGAAGAAATCCAATGTACCCGAAAAAGAATTCAGGAGGTTAGTTATTAAGCTAATCAGAGAAGCACCAGAGAAAGGTGAGGCCCAATGCAAGGAAATCCAAAAAACCAATACAATAAGTAAAGGGAGAAAAATTCAAGGACATAGATAGCATAAAGAAAAAACAAAACTTCAGGAAACATTGGACACACTTACAGAAATGCAAAATGCTCTGGAAAGTCTCAGCAATGGAATTGAAAGTAGAAGAAAGAAATTCAGAGCTCGAAGACAAAGTCTTAGAATTAACCCAATACAACAAAGACAAAGAAAAAAGAATAAGAAAATATGAACAAAGACTCCAAGAAGTCTGGGATTATGTTAAACAACCAAACCTAAAAATAATCGGTGTTCCTGAGGAAAAAGAGAAATCTAAGAGTTTGAAAAGCATATCTGCGAAATAATCAAGGAAAACTTCCCCAGCGTTGCTAGAGACCTAGATATCCAAACACAAGAAGCACAAAGAAAACCTGGGAAATTCATCACAAAAACATAGTCACCTAGGCACATTGTCATTAGGTTATCCAAAGTTCAGACGAAGGAAAGAATCTTAAGAGCTGTAAAACAGAAGCACCAGGTAACCTATAATGGAAAACCTATTATATTAACAGCAGATTTCGCAGCAGAAACCCTACAAGCTAGAAGGGATTGGGGCCCTACCTTCAGCCTCCTCAAACAAAACAATTATCAGCCAAGAATTTTGTATCCAGCAAATCTAAGCACCATATATGAAGGAAAGATAGTCTTTATCAGACAACCAAATGCTGAGAAAATGCGCCATTACTAAGTCACCACTATAACAAATGCTAAAACAATCTAAATCTCTAAACAAATCCTGGAAACACATCAAAACAGAACCCCTTTAAAGCATAAATCACACAGAACCTACAAAACAAAAACACAAGTTAAAAAGCTAAAAAAAAACAGTACACAGGCAACAAATAGCATGATGAATGCAACGGTACCTGACATCTCAATACTAACACTGAATGTAAGTGGCCTATGCTCCACTTAAAAGATACAGACCCACGAAATGGGTAAGAACTCACCAACCAACTATTTGCTACCTTCGCGAGATTCATCTGACACATAAGGACTCAAAGGGATAGAAAAAGGCATTACATGCAAACGGATATCAAAAGCAAGCAGCAGTAGCTAGTCTTACATCAGACAAAACAAACTTTAAAGCAACAGCAGTTAAAAGAGACCAGGAGGGACATTATATAAATGGTAAAAGGCCTCGTCTAACAGGAAAATATCACAATCCTAAACATATATGCACCTAACACTGGAGCTCCCAAATTTATAAAACAATTACTAATAGACCTAAGAAACAAGATAGACAGCAACACAGTAATAGTGGGGCACTTCAATACTCCACTGACAGAACTAGACAGGTCATGAAGACAGAAAGTCAACAAAGAAATGATAGATTTAAACTATATTTTGGCACAAATGGACTTAGCAGATATATACAGAACATTCCATCCAACAACCACAGAATATACAGTCTATTTAATGGTGCATGGAACTTTCTCCAAGACAGACCATATGATAGGCCATAAAACAAGCCTCAACAAATTTAAGAAAACTGAAATTGTATCAAGCACTCTCTCAGACCACAGTGGAATAAAACTGTAAATCAACTCCAAAAGGAACCTTCAAAACCATGCAAATACATGGAAATTAAATAACCTGCTCCTGAATGAGCACTGTGTTAAAAATGAAATCGAGATGGAAATTAAAAAATTCTCCAAACTGAATGACAATAATGACACAACCTATCGAAACCTCCGGGATACAGCAAAGGCAGTGCTAAGGGGAAAGCTCATAGCCCTAAACATCTACATCAAAAAGACTGAAGGAGCACAAACTGACATTCTGGGGTCACACCTCAAGGAACTAGAGAAACAAGAACAAACCCAGCAGAAGAATGGAAATAACCAAGATCAGAGCAGAACTAAATGAAATTGAAACAACAGAAAACAACACAAAAGATAAATGAAACAAAAAGCTGGTTCTTTGAAAAGATAAATAAAACTGATAGACCATTAGCAAGAATAACTGAGAAAAGAAGAGAGAAAATCCAGGGCCAGGCGCAGTGGCTCACGCCTGTAATC
Source organism: Colobus angolensis palliatus (assembly GCF_000951035.1). Classification (NCBI taxonomy): domain Eukaryota; kingdom Metazoa; phylum Chordata; class Mammalia; order Primates; family Cercopithecidae; genus Colobus; species Colobus angolensis. The sequence goes on along the minus strand of NW_012120709.1, from coordinate 15,721,259 downwards.
CCAGCACTTTGGGAGGCCGAGGCAGGCGGATCACGAGGTCAGGAGATTGAGACCATCCTGACCAACACGGTGAAAACCCGTCTCTACTAAAAATACAAAAAATTATCTGGGTGTGGTGGCAGTCACCTGTAGTCCCAGCTACTCAGACGGCTGAGGCAGGAGAAGGGCATGAAGCCGGGAGGCAGAGGTTGCAGTGAGCCAAGATCGCGCCACTGCCTCCAGCCTAGGCAACAGAGTGAGACTCTGTGTCAAAAAAAAAAAAAAAAGGGAGGGCGCACCTAAGATGGCCGAATAGGAACAGCTCCAGCCTCCAGCTCCCAGCATGAGTGACACAGAAGATGGGTGATTTCTGCATTTTCAACTGAGGTACCAGGTTCATCTCACTGGGGTGTGTCAGACAGTTGGCGCTGGTCTGTGGGTGCAGCCCGACCAGCAAGAGCTGAACCAAGGCAGGGCGTCGCCTCACCTGGGAAGTGCAAAGGGGAAGGGAATTCCTTTTCCTAGTCAAAGGAAATTGAGACACACAACACCTGGAAAATCAGGTAACTCCCACCCTAATACTGCGCTTTACCAAGGGTCTTAGCAAACGGCACACCAGCAGATTATATCCCACACCTGGCCCAGAGGGTCCCACGCCCATGAAGTCTTCCTCATTGCCAGCACAGGAGTCTGAGATCTAACTGCAAGGCAGCAGCCAGGCTAGGGGAGGGGCGCCCACCATTGCTGAGGCTTAAGTAGGTAAACAAAGCCCCAGGAAGCTCGAACTGGGTGGAGCCTACCACAGCTCAAGGAGGCCAGCCTGCCTCTGTAGACTCCTCCTCTGGAGACAGGGCAGAGCTAAACAAAAAGCAGGAGAAACCTCGGCAGAGCTTTGAAGAGAGCAGTGGATCTCCCAGCATGGAGGTTGAGATCTGAGAACATACAGACTGCCTGCTCAAGTGGGTCTCTGACCCCTGAGTAGCCTAACTGGGAGACATCCCCCACTAGGTGCAGACTGACACCTCACACGGTGGGGTACACCCCTGAGACGAAGCTTCCAGAGCAAGAATCAGACAGCAACACTCGCTGTTCAGC
>NW_012120709.1:15718765-15720124 GCF_000951035.1 Colobus angolensis palliatus | reverse complement strand
CTGTTAGAAGGAAAACTAACAAACAGGAAGGACACCCACACCAAAACCCCATCAGTACGTCACCATCATCAAAGACCAAAGGCAGATAAAACAACAAAGATGGGGGAAAAGCAGTGCAGAAAAGCTGGAAATTCAAAAAATCAGAGCATATCTCCCCCTCCAAAGGAATGCAGCTCATCGTCAGCAACAGAACAAAGCTGGACAGAGAATGGCTTTGACGAGATGAGAGAAGAAGGCTTCACTCAGTCAAACATCTCAGAGCTAAACGAGGAACTACTTAACCAGTGCAAAGAAACTAAAAACCTTGAAAAAAGAATGGATGAATGGATAACCAGAATAATCAATGCAGAGAAGACCTTAAAAGAACTGATAGAGATGAAAACCATAACATGAGAAATACGTGACAAATGCACAAGCTTCAGTAACTCACTCGATCAACTGGAAGAAAGAGTATCAGCGATTGAAGATCAAATGAATGAAATGAAGCGAGAAGAGAAGTGTAGAGAAAAAAGAGTAAAAAGAAATGAACAAAGCCTCCAAGAAATATGGGATTATGTGAAAAGACCAAATCTACATCTGATTGGAGTGCCTGAAAGTGATGGGGGAAAATGAAACCAAGTTGGAAAAGACTCTGCAGGATATCATCCAGGAGAACTTCCCCAACCTAGTAAGGCAGGCCAACATTCAAATTCAGGAAATACAGAGAATGCCACAAAGATACTCCTCGAGAAGAGCAACTCCAAGACATATAATTGTCAGATTCACCAAAGTTGAAAGGAAGGAAAAAATCTTAAGGGCAGCCAGAGAGAAAGGTCAGGTTACACACAAAGGGAAGCCCATCAGACTAACAGCAGATCTCTCGGCAGAAACTCTACAAGCCAGAAGAGAGTGGGGGCCAATATTCAACATTCTTAAAGAAAAGAATTTTAAACCCAGAATTTCATATCCAGCCAAACTAAGTTTCATAAGTGAAGGAGAAATAAAATCCTTTACAGACAATCAAATGCTTAGAGATTTTGTCACCACCAGGTCTGCCTTACAAGAGATCCTGAAGGAAGCACTAAACATGGAAAGGAACAACAGGTACCAGCCATTGCAAAAATATGTCAAAATGTAAAGTCCATCAATGCTAGGAAGAACTGCATCAACTAACAAGCAAAATAACCAGCTAATATCATGATGACAGGATCAAGTTCACACATAACAATATTAACTTTAAATGTAAATGGACTAAATGGTCCAATTAAAAGACACAGACTGACAGATTGGATAAAGAGTCAAGACCCATCAGTTTGCTGTATTCAGGAGACCCATCTCACACGCAGAGACACACATAGGCTCAAAATAAAGGGATGGAGG
>NW_012120709.1:15716820-15717152 GCF_000951035.1 Colobus angolensis palliatus | reverse complement strand
GAAGTCAAATTGTCCCTGTTTGCAGATGACATGATTGTATATTTAGAAAACCCCATCGTCTCAGCTCAAAATCTCCTTAAGCTGATAAGAAACTTTAGCCAAGTCTCAGGATATAAAATCAATGTGCAAAAATCACAAGCACTCTTATACACCTGTAACAGACAAACAGAGAGCCAAATCATGAATGAACTCCCATTCACAATAGCTTCAAAGGGAATAAAACGCCTAGGAATCCATCTTACAAGGGATGTAAAGGACCTCTCCAAGGAGAACTACAAACCACTGCTCAGTGAAATAAAAGAGGACACAAACAAATGGAAGAACATACCATG
>NW_012120709.1:15704888-15715659 GCF_000951035.1 Colobus angolensis palliatus | reverse complement strand
CAGGTGCTGGAGAGGATGTGGAGAAATAGGAACACTTTTACACTGTTGGTGGGACTATAAACTAGTTCAACCATTTTAGAAAACAGTGTGGCGATTCCTCAAGGATCTAGAACTAGAAATACCATTTGACCCCGCCATCCCATTACTGGGGATATACCCAGAGGATTATAAGTTATGCTGCTATAAAGACACATGCATATATATGTTTATTGCGGCACTATTCACAATAGCAAAGACTTGGGATCAACCAAAATGTCCATCAGTGACAGACTGGATTAAGAAAATGTGGCACATATACACCATGAAATACTATGCAGTCATAAAAATGGATGAGTTTGTGTCCTTTGTAGGGACATGGATGCAGCTGGAAACCATCATTCTCAGAAAACTATTGCAAGACCAGAAAACCAAACACCACATGTTCTCACTCATAGGTGGGAATTGAACAGTGAGATCACTTGGACACAGAAAGTGGATCATCACACACTGGGTCCTATTGTGGGGGTAGGGGGGAGGGATAGCATTAAGAGATATATCTAATGTAAATGACAAGTTAATGGGTACAGCACACCAACATGGCACATGTATACATATGTAACAAACCTCCATGTTGTGCACATATACCCTAGAACTTAAAGTATAATAATAAAAAGAGAGAGAGAGAGAAAATCCAAATAACCTCACTAAGAAATGAAACAGGAGATATTACAGCTGACACCACTGAAATACAGAAGATCATTCCAGGCTACTATGAACATGTTTATGCACATAAACTAGAAAACCTAGAAAAGATCGATAAATTCCTGGAAAAATACAACTATCCTAGCTTAAATCAAGAAGAATTAGACACCCTGAACCGACCAATGACAAGCAGCGAGATTGAACTGGTAACGTAAAAATTACCAACAAAAAAAAGTCCAGGACCAGATGGATTCACAGCAGAATTCTACCAGACTTTCAAAGAAGAATTGGTACAAATCCTTTGGACACTATTCCACAAGATAGACAAAGAAGGAACTCTCCCTAATTCATTCTATGAAGCCAGCATCACCCTAATACCAAAACCAGGAAAGGACATAACCAAAAAGAAAACTACAGACTGATATCCCTGATGAACACAGATGCTAAAACCCTTAACAAAATACTAGCTAACTGAATCCAACAACATATCAAAAAGATAATCAATCATGATCAAGTGGGTTTCATACCAGGGATGCAGGGATGGTTTAAGATATACAAGTTATCAATAAATGTGATACACCACATAAACAGAATTAAAAACAAAAATCATGTGATCATCTCGATAGTTGCAGAAAAAGCACTGTTATTCAATATAGTACTGGAAGTCCTAGCTAAAGCAATCAGCCAAGAGAAATAAATAAAGGGCATCCAAATTGGAAAGGAAGAAGTCAAATTATCCTTATTTTCAGATGATATAATCTTGTATTTGGAAAAACCTCAAGACTCCTCCAAAAACTATTAGAACTGACATGCAAATTCAGTAAAGCTACAGGATGCAAAATCAGCATAGAAAAATCAGTAGTGTTTCTGTATGCCAACACCAAAGAATCTGAAAATAAATCAAAAAAGTAATCCCATTTACAATAGCCACAAATAAAGTTAAATACCTAAGGGATTAACTTAACCAAAGAAGTGAAAGATCTCTATAATGAAAACTATAAAACACCAGTGAAAAAATTTGAAGAGGACACCAAAAAATGAAAAGAGATTCCATGTTTATGAATCCCAAGAATAGTGTCCAAAATGTCCATATTACCTAAAGCAACCTACAGATTCAATGCAATCCCTCTCAAAATACCAATGACATTCTTCAAAGATAGAAAAAAAAACCCCTAAAATATATATAGAACCACAAAAGACCTAGAATAGTTAAAACTATCCTAAGCAAAAAGAATAAAAGTGGGGGAATCACATTACCAGACTTTATACTACACAACTATAGTAATCAAGACAGCATGGTATTGGAATTTAGAAAGACACATAGACCAAAGAAACAGAATGGAGGACCCAGAAATAAATCCACACACCTACAGGGAACTCATTTTTGACAAAGGTACCAAGAACATACCCTGGGGAAAAGACAGTTTCTGCAATAATTGGAACTGGAAAACTGGATATCCCTATGTAGAAGAATGCAATTAGGTCCTCTATCTCTTAACCATACACAAAAATAAAATCAAAATAGATTAAAGACTTAAATCTAAGACCTCAAACTAGAAACTACTGTAAGAAAGCATTGAGAAAAGTCTCCCAAGACATTGGTCTGGCCAAAAATTTCGTGATACCGCACAAGCACAGGCAACCAAAACACAAATGAACAAACTGGATCTCATCGAGTTAAAAAGCATCCGCACAGAAAAGGAAACAATCAACAAAGTGGAGTGACAACCCACAGAATGGGAGAAAATATTTGCAAACTACCTATCGGACAAGTGACTAATAACTAGATTATATAAGGAACTCAAACAACTACAAAGGAAAAAATGTAATAATCCTATTTAAAAATGGACAAAATATTTAAATAGACATTTTTCAAAAGAACATATGCAAATGGCAAACAGGCATATGAAAAGGTGCTCAACATCATTATTGATGATTCCAAGAAATGCAAATCAAAACTACAATGAGATACCATCTCACTCCAGTTAAAATGGCTTATATCCAAAAGAAAGGCAATAGCAAATGCTGATAAGGATGTGGAGAAAGGGAAATCTTGTACACTGTTGGTGGGAATGCAAATTACTACAACCACTATAGAGAACAGTATGGCGGTTCCTCAAAAAACTAAAAGTAGAGCTGCTATATAATTCATCAATCCTTCTGCTGGGTATATACCCAAAAGAAAGGAAATTAGTATATCAAAGTGATATTTAAACTCCCATGTTTGTTGCAGTACTGTTCACAATAGCCAAGATTTGGGACCACTCCCAACTGTCCAAAAACAGGTGAACGGATCAAGAAAATATGGGTTAGAGGAAAAGACGGCAGACGGCAGGCAATATTAACTTGAAGCTCCCACTCAGACAGAGCAGTGTGTGGATGCTCACATCATCAACTTTTGCTCCAAGAACTACCACAGGAACACACCAGGAAAGCTGAGATAATACATAGATCCTTTGAAGGAAGCAGCTTGCCAATGCAGGCTCTGTGATACAGCTGAAACACTGAGAATGCCCAAAGTGTGTAAGGGGAAAAATCTGCCCGAGAACACACATCCTAACTGGGGAACCTGAAGGTTTAGGTTACGGGAGAAGGATTTAACCTTACCTGGAGCGGAGATCAGTTCAGAGAGCCAACGGAACTATAGGGGTAGAGGAAGCAGTGGGAAAAGCCCTGTGAGCACTCTCAGTCACCAGGGAAGCCACCTGTGATCTATGGTTTTGTCTTGCAGGGGTCCTTAGGGAGGGCTGCAAGTGGAATTGAGAAAATACCACAGGGAGAAGGAAACGCCCAGCTAAACTTTGTAACAATTTTGACCAAACACAGCATCCTGGACAGAATCTGGGTGAGGGAGCAAAAAGGGAGTGCAGATATAAGCACAAAAGCCACAGCAGGCAGGGAGGTATGAAATCTGAGAACCCTGCTTGCTTTCTTTGGGGAAAGGCTTGTAGCCTGTGGAAAATTCTGAGCCCTGGTCACCAGCTGCCTGGAAATAATCCTGGTGTTGTTGGCGGGCATGGTGGAAGTGAGACTGGCCTTTTTGGCTGCATGGAAGCTGGGTGAGGCCTGTTGCTGCCAACTTTCCCCCACTTCCCTGGTAACCTGTACAACACAGGAGAGGCAGCCATAATCTCCCTGGGAACTTAACTCCATTGGCCTGAGAACCACACTCCCATCCCCAACAGTGACCACAGCAAGCCCAACCCAAGGAGAGACTGAGCTCAGACACACCTAAACCTATCCCCACCTAATGGTCTTTCTCTAGCCACCCTGGTAGCCGAAGACAAAGATCGTAATCTCTTGGGAGCTACATGACCATGCCCACTGCCTGAGAAACTAGAATACTCATCCAGGTGACCAGAGGGCAAGCCTGTATCCTCCCTCTACTACCACAGCTGATGCTGTCCTGAAAGCTCCACCTCCTGGCTGGAGGCCAGCCAACATAAAACAAGTGCACTAAACAAAAGTACAGCCAAGGGCCATCACAGAGTCCACTTCACTCTCCTGCTACCTCCACTGAAGCAGGTGCTGATATCCACGACTGAGAGACCTGAAGGCCAATCACATCAGAGGACTCCTTGAAGACATTCCCCAGTACCAGCCTGGAGTCCAGTGGCTCCGCTGGGTGGCTAGACCCAGAAGAGAAATAACAATCACTGCAAGTAAGCCTTATCCCTAAGGAAAGGAGGAGAGCACCACATCAAGGGAGCACCCATGAGAGCAAAGAATCTTAACAGCATCCCTTGAGTCCCAGATCTTCCCTCTGACATAGAGGGAACGAGAAAGAAACAGACAAACAAATCTGGTAATATGACAAAACAAAGTTCATTAACACCCCCAAAAGATCACACTAGCTCACCAACAATGGATCCAAACCAAGAAGAAATCTCTGAATTTCCAGAAAATAAATTCAAAAGGTTGATTACGAAGCTACTCAAGGAGACATCAGAGAAAGGTAAATACAAACTTAGAGAAAATTTTTTAAATGATAAAAGGTATGGATGGAAAAATCTCCAGTGAAATAGATAGCATTAATAAAAAACAATTACAACTTCTGAATATCAAGCACACACTTCGAGAAATGCAAAATACACCGAAAAGTCTCAACAATAAAATCAAGCAGGTAGACAAAAGAATTTGAGAGCTCAAAGATAAGGCTTTTGAATTAACCCTATCTGACAAAAATAAACAAAAAAAGAAAAAAAAATGAATAAAGCCTCCAAGAACTTTGGGATTATGTTAAATGAATGAACCTAAGAATAACTGGTGTTCCTGAGGAAGAAGAGAAATCTAAAAGTTTGTAAAACATATTTGAGGGAGTAAGTTGTGAAAAATATGCCTGGCCTTGCTAGAGATCTAGACATCCAAATACAAAAAGTTCAAAGAACACCCAGGAAATTCTATCACAAAAGATCATTGCTTAGGCCCAGAGTCATCAGGTTATCTAAAGACAAGATGAAAGAAAAAGTCTTAATAGCTGTGAAGCAAAAACATCAGGTATGCTATAAATGTAAGCCTATCGGATTAAGAGCATATTTCTCAACCAGGCATGGTGGCTCACGCCTGTAATCCCAGCACTTTGGGAGGCAGAGGCAGGTGGATCACGAGATCAGGAGATCAAAATCATCCTGGCTAACATAGTGAAACCCTGTCCCTACTAAAAATACAGAAAAATTAGCCAGGCATGGTGGCAAGCACCTGTAGTCCCAGCTACTTGGGAAGTTTGAAATGGAATCGCTTGAACCCAGGAGAGGGGGGTTGCAGTGAGCTGAGACTGTGCCACTGCACTCCAGTCTGGGCAACAGAGCAAGACTCAATCTCAAGGAAAAAAAAAAAAAAAAAAAAAGAAGGGATCCAGGTCTTATCTTTAGTCTCCTTAAACAAAACAATTATTGGCCAATACTTTTGTATCCAGTAAAAAACTAAGCTTCATAAACAAAGGAAAGATACATTTTTTTCCAGACAAACCAAGGCTGAGAGAATTTGCCACTACCAACACAGCACTAAAAGAACTACTAAAGGGAGCTCTAAATATTGAAACAAATCCTTGAAATCTTGAAACAAATCTACCAAAATAAAACCTGCTTAAATAATAAATAAATGGCCTAAATGCTCCACTTAAAAGATACAGAGTGGCAGAATGGATAAGTATCCACCAACCAAGTATCTGCTGTCTTTGAGAGACTCACCTAAAACATAAGGAGTCACAGAAACTTAAGGTAAAGGGGTTGAAAAAGACATTCCATGCAAATGGACACTAAAAGCAAGCAGGAGTAGCTTTTCTTATATTAGGCAAAACAGACTTTAAAGCAACAACATTTAAAAAAGACAAAGAGGGACATTATGTAATGATAAAAGGACTAGTCCAACAGGAAAATATTACAATCCTAAATATATATGCACCTAACACTGGAGCTTCCAAATTTATACAACAGTTACTACTAGACCCAAGAAATGAGATTAGTGGCAAAACAACAGAGTGGAGGATTTCCATACTCCGCTGACAAGACTAGATAGGTGAGTAGGACAGAATGCCAATAAAGAAACAATGGATTTAAACTATGCCCTAGAACGAATGGACTTAACATATGTACAGAACATTCTGCCCAATAACTGCAGAATGTACATTCTATTTACCAGCACATGGGACATTCTCCAAGACAGACTATATGATAAACTATGAAACAAGTCTCAATAGATTTAAGAAAATCAAAATTATATCAAGTACTCTCTCAGATCACAGTGGAATAGAATGGGAAATCAACTCCAAAAGGAACTCTCATAACCATGCAAATACATGAAAATTAAATAACCTGCTCCTGAATAATCATTGGTTCAACAATGAAATCAATATGAAAATTTAAAAATTATTTGAACTGAACAATAGCGACACAACCTATCAAAACCTCTGGAATATAGCAAAAGCGGTGCTAAGAGGAAAGTTCATACCATTAAATGCTTACATCATAAACTCTGAAAGATGACAAATAAACAATTTAAGATCACACCTCAAGGAACTAGAGAAACAAGAACAAAACGAACCCACACCCAGCAGAAGAAAAGAAATAACCAAGATCAGAGTAGAAGTAAATGAAATTGAAACACACATACATGCCAAAAAAAAATGAAACAAAGAGCTGGTTCTCTGAAAAGATAAACAAAATTGATGGGCCATTAGTGAGATTAACCAAGAATATAAGAAAGAAGATCCAAACAACATCAATTAAAAATGAAATGGGAGATATTATAACTGATACCACAGAAATACAAAAGATTATACAAGGCTACTATGAACACCTGCACATGCACAAACTAGAAAACCTAGAGGAGATGGATATATTCCTAAAAATATACAATCCTCCTAAATTACATCAGGAAGAAATAGAAATTCTGAACAGACCAATAATTAAGCATTGAGATCAAAATGGTAATTTTCAAATTTTCCAACAACAGAAAGTGCAGGACCAGATGGATTCATAGCTGAATTCTACCAGACATGAAAAGAAAAATTGATACCAATCCTATTAGCGTTATTCCAAAATACAGAGAAAGAGGGAATCCTCCCTAAATCATTACTTGAAGCCAGTTACCACCCTAATACCAAAACGAGGAAAGGAAATAAAAAAATAAAACTATAGACCAATATCCCTGATGAATACAGATGCAAAAATTCTCAGCAAAACATGAGCTAACCAAATCCAACAGCATGTCAAAAAGATCACATGCCATGATCTAGTGGGTTTCATACCAGGGATGCAAGGATGGTTTAACGTACGTAAGTCAATAAATGTGATACACCACATAAATAAAATTATTAACAAAAATTACATGATCATCTCTATAGACACAGAAAAAGCATTTGACAAAATCCAGCATCCCTTTATTATTAAAACCCTCAGCAAAATCGGCATAGAAGGGACATAACTCAACGTAATAAAAGTCATTGAGGACAAACCCACAATCAACATTATACTGAACAGGGAAATCTTGCAAGCATTCCCCCTGAGAAATGGAACAAGATAAGGATGCCCACTTTCACCACTTTTATTCAACATAGTACTGGATATCCCAGCCAAGGCAATCAGACAAGAGAAAGAAATAAAGAGCATCCAAATCAGTAAAGAGGACGTCAAAATTTTGGTGTTTGCCAGTGATATAATCATATAAATAGGAAATCATAAAGACTCATCCAAAAAGTTCCTAGAACTGATAAATGAATTCAGTAAAATTTCAGGGTACAAAATCAATGCACACAAATCAATAGCACTGCTGTACATCAACAGCACCAAGCTGAGAGTAAAATCAAGAACTCAACCCCTTTTACAATAGTTGCAAAAAAAAAAAAAAAAAACCTAAGAAATAAACCTAGCCAAGGACATAAAAGCCTCTACAAGGAAAACTACAAAACACTGCTGAAAAAAAATCATAGATGACACAAACATATGGAAACACATCCCATGCTCATGGATAGTTAGAATCAATGTTGTCAAAATGTCCATACTTCCAAAAGCAATCTAGAAATTCAATGCAATTCCTACCAAAATATCATCATCATTCCTCACAGAACCATAAAAAGCAATTCTAAAATTCATATGGAACCAAAAAAGAGCCTGCAATGCCAAAGCAAGGCTAAGCATGGGGGGTGGGGAGGGGGAGTCATCACATCACCTTACTTCAAACTATACAATAAAGCTATAGTCACCAAAACAACATGGTACTAGTATAAAAACAGGCACATAAACCAATGGAACAGAATTGAGTCCAAATAAAGTGAAATACTTACAGCCAACTGATCTTTGACAAAGCATACAAAAACGTAAATTTGGGGAAAAGGTACCTTATTCAATAAATGGTGCTGGGAAAACTGGCAAGCCACATGTAGAAAATCAAACTGAATTCTCATTTCTCACCTTATACAAAAATCAACTCAAGATGGATCAAAGACTTAAATCTAAGACCTAAAACCATAAAATTCCTAGAAGATAACATTAGAAAAGCGCTTTTCTGGACATTGGCTTAGGCAAAGAATTAATTACTAAACCCCAAAAGCAAATGCAATAAAAACCAAAATAAATAAATGGGGCCTACTTAAACTAAAAAGCTTCTACACAGCAAAAGAAACAATCAGCAGAGTAAACAGACAACCCACAGAGTGGGAGAAAATCTTCCAACAAAGAACTAATATCCAGAATCTATAAGGAACTCAGACAAATCAGCAAGAAAAAAGCAATCCCATCAAAAGTGAGCTAAGGACATGAATTGACAATTCTCAAAAGAAAATATATACATGGCCAACAGACATACCAAAAAAAAAAATGCTCAACATCACTATTGAAAAGAAGTCATTATACAAAAAAGATACTTGCACACATATGTTATAGAAGCACAATTTGCAATTGCAAAAATGTGGAACCAGCCCAAATCCCCATCAATCAACAAGTGGATAAAGAAAATGTGGCATAGATATATATACACCATGAAATACAACTGAGCCATAAAAAGAAACAAAATAATGTTATTCACAGCAACGTGGATGGAATTTCTGACCATTATTCTAAGTAAAGTAACTCAGGAATGGAAAACCAAATATTGTATGTTCTTACTTACAAGTGGAAGCTAAGCTATTAGGATGCAAAGGCATTAGAATGATGCAATGTACTTTGGGGACTTGGAAGAATTGGTGGGAGGGTGGTGAGGGACAAAAGACTACACATTTGGTAGAGTATACACTACTCAAGGGATGGATGCCACAAAATCTCAGAAATCACCACCAAAGTACCTATTAATGTAACCAAACACTACCTGTTCCCCAAAAACATTTTGAAATAAAAAAAAATTAAATACATATACTGTAAAGTTATAACAATTTACTGGATTTGAACTGTTAGAAGTATAACTATACATTTCTTTAAAAACCTGTAAGATGTTGGCCAGGCATGGTGGCTCACTCCTGTAATCCCAGCACTTTCAGAGGCTGAGGCGGGCAGATCACAAGGTCAGGAGATCGAGACCATCCTGTGAATGGTGAAACCCCATCTACTAAAAATACAAAAAATTAGCTGGGCATGGTGGTGGGCGCCTGTAGTCCCAGCTACTCAGGAGGCTGAGGCAGGAGAATGGTGTGAACCAATGTATATATTGCATATTTTATGCATATTATTTTACTTTAATATTAGTCTTCCTTTTCTGAACAAAATGTTGAATGGCAGAGACATGAAAATAGTGTTAGTCTTATCACAGCTGGGTAAAATAATATGCATAGAATAAGGAAAATACAAAATGTTACCAATGATTACCCCTGAATGAAGGTATTGTGGGTGATTATTTTATTATCTTAATATGCAGTTTAATTTTTTCCTAGTTTTACATAAATAACCTGTATTATTTTTATAACATCCCATAAAAAAACAGGAGAGAGAGAGACTCTGTTTTCTCAATGCAATGATAGGCTGTTGTTTCAGGCACCCTAGTCAGAGATGTCTCCCTGTGCATTTATGTAAAATGTCAGATAGGGCCACCCTAAAGGAACCATTGCAGAATCCAGCCCAGCAAGAATGACTGGGGATGTCTCAGATTTCTGATCTGGCCAAGCTATTCCCTCTTTCTGGACCGCCTCATGAGTCGCCTCATCTTTCTGGCAATCTCATAGTGCATGCTTCAACACTTGGCTAAAATATCTGCTTCCTGAGCCTTTGCACACCCTTCCAGGAAGAACTGGGTGCTTTCTCCTCTGCAGTCCCATGATGTGGCTCAGCCTCACTTAAACATGAACATTTTCCCCAGTCATTAAGCTTTCTCAGAAAAGGAGCAGAGTTTTCTTTGCCATTAGACTATATCCCACTACAGGAGACTGATGAATATTTTCCAAGTGTTTGGGAATTTAAAGAGTGCTACAAGGTTTAACAGACAAATCTACCATTCCAGTAATGTTTTTGTGAAGGTATTTATTAATTTCTTAAACCACTACCAGGGAGTTTTCAGTCACGGTGGAAGGCAAAGAAGGAGCAGGCACTTTACATGTGAAAAGCAGGAGCAAACAAGAGAGCATTGGGGAGGGTGCTACATACTTTTAAACCAACAGATCTTGTGT
>NW_012120709.1:15650461-15704388 GCF_000951035.1 Colobus angolensis palliatus | reverse complement strand
ATATGTAAATTACATATTACATATATTATATATAAATTACATATATTATATATATAATTCCCAATGTTGATAGTGAGGCCTACTGGGAAGGTGTTTGGATCATGGGGCTGAATCCCTCATGAATTGTTTGGGCCATCCCCTTGCTGATGCATAAGTTCTCACTCTGAGTTTACACAAGATCTGTTGGTTTAAAAGTATGTGGCACCCTCCCCAATGCTCTCTCACTTGCTCCTGCTTTTCACATGTAAAGTGCCTGCTCCTTCTTTGCCTTCCACCATGACTGAAAACTTCCTGAGACTTCACCAGAAGACAAGCATATGCCAGCACCATACATCCTATAAAGCCTGCAGAGCCATGAGTCAATCAAACCTCTTTTCTTTATAAATTACCCAGTCTTAGGTATTTCTTTATAGCAATACAAGAATGGCCTGACACTCTCTCATCTTTTAGGATGGCTATTCTCAGAAAGTCACAAGGTAAGTGTTGGAGAGAATATGGAGAAATTGGAACCCCTGTACATTGTTGGTTGGTACAGCCATTAAGGAAAACAGTATGGAGGTTCCTCAAAAAAATAAAAATAAAACTACTAAATGACAAAGCAAACTCACTTCTGGATATATTTTCAAAAAACAAAAATAAATCAGGGTCTCAAAAAGATTTCTGTGCCCCCATGTTGACTGAAGCATTATTCACAGTAGCCAAGTCATGGAAGCAAGCTAAATGTTGATTGATGGATGAATGAATCAATAAAGAAAATATCATATATACATATAGTAGAATATTATTTAAAGTTAAAAAGAAGGAAATTCTACTTTTTGCAACAACGTGGATGAACCTAAAAGTTGTTACGCTAAGTAAAATAAGTCAAACATAGAAGGTCAAATATTACATGACACCACTTACATGATGAATCTAAAATAGTTCAACTCCTAGAACAAAAGAAGACAATGATGATTGCCAGGGTCTGGGGGAAATGGGAACTGGGGAGATATTAGTCAAAGCGTAAAAGTTTCAGTCATACAAGATAAGTCCCAGAGATCTAGTGTACAACATAGTGTTTATAGTTAACAATACTGTACTATATACTTAAAAATGTCCTAAAAATGTAGACTTTATGTTAAGTGGTCCTACCACAAAATAATAACAATAATAATAAATAAGAGAGCAAAAGGAAACTTTTGGAGGTGATGAGTAGGTTTACGGTATAGATTCTGGTGATGGTTTTACAGCTTTATAGTTACATCCAAATTCACCATGGTGCATACATTAAACATGTACAGCTTTTTGTATTATAACAAAAATTGTATTATAACATTTCAAAAGATATGATGGTGTATGTAGAAAACCTAAATAAATTCATAAATAAGCTATTAAAGTAAGACAGCTTACCAAGTTTGCTGAATGTAAAGTCAATATACAATATCAATTCTATTTCTATGCTCCAGCGACAAAAATTTAGGAAATAAAAATTTTAATATACTAATTATAAGATGATAAAAAATTCTGTTAAATATTCCCAAAAGGAAAGTGCTGAATTGCTAAAAGGTAGTGAAGACTGCCAGGCCCTATCTCCTGATGAGAAGAAACATGGAACCTTGAGAGGAAAGATGAATACCTGAGGTGTACTTAAATTGCTTTCATCCTGAGGACATGTGCCAATACCAAAAAACTAGGCTTCAGGTGGAACCTAGCTCAACAAAGGTGACACAGCCAAGGGCATGTCATTCAGAGGTGAGGAATCTTAAAAGAGACCTTCCCAATTTAAGTTGAGAGCCCTAGATGACTAAAGAAGAAGAAGAGAGGAAGAGGAGGGGAAGAGAAGGAGAATGGAAGAAAGGGAAGAAGGAAATAGAGGGAAAGAATGAATAAAAGGAAGAAAGAGGGATAAAAGAATGCCTGAGAATATGTTCACACATCTTGGCAAAAATCATAAATGAAATATTAAGAAACTAAATCCCAAAAGATACATATGTGATAACATATAATGATTAAGTTGGATTTAACAAAGGAATCTTAGAAACTGATCAACTCAAGTCACTGTATTAGCAAATAAAAGGAAGAAATCATATGCTCATCTCAGCAAATGCAAAAAGGAAAAAAAAACTTCCAAAAAATAAGTATTAATTTCTTATAGACATTCTCAGCAAATATGAAGTCTCCAATCTAATAATGTTTATGTGCAACAAATGTGCAACAGGCATCACAAAAGGTAAAATCTTGAGAACTTTCCTTTGAGATTAGAAACTAGACGAGAATGTTCTATTCAATATTGCACAGGGAGTTCTCAGCAGCATGGTAATAAAAAAGAAATAAAAGAAATAAGGTTTAGAAAGGAAGCAAGATAACATTTCAAAAGATATGATTGTGTATGTAGAAAACCTAAATAAATCCATAAATAAGCTATTAAAGTAAGACAGCTTACCAAGTTTGCTGAATGCAAAGTCACTATACAATATCAATTCTATTTCTATGCTCCAGCAACAAAAATTTAGGAAATAAAAATTTTAATATACTAATTATAAGATGATAAAAAATATCTGTTATATAGAAGTACATTTTTAAAGAATGTGAAATATCTCTTTAAGGAAAATTCTGAAACCTAATATTGAGTTATATCTTTAAAGAAAAATAAAACAAATTTTATTTGTTATTCCGAAAAACTTAAAATTGCAAATATATCAATTCTCTCCAAATCAATCAATAAGTTCCCTGTAATCACAATAAAATCCCACTCTTTCAATTAAACTAATTGTTAACAACACTGCTACACACACACACATGCACACAGAGTAAGAGTTTCTGGCCACCTTCAGAGGCCAAAGCAAACACAGAGAAAATATGTAATTTGAATAAAACAGAGACTGTGTTGTGAAAAGAAATGTTTTTTAAAAATAAAATATCATGAAATCCTCACAACAATGAGAAAATGTGGCATCTATGAAATAAGAATAGAATACTATAGTAAAGAAAAACATCAACAACAGGAAAACAGCATTGGCTATTAAAATTATAAAAGCATAAATTAAAAACTTAATAGAGAAGTTGCAAGTTAAAGTTTTAGCAAATCTTCCAGCAGCTAGAGCATAAAAACAAATTGAAAATAGGAGAAATAGTATAAGAAAATTAGAGGACAAGTCCAGCAGGTCTTACGTCTTTTTTTTTTTTTTTTTTTTTTGAGAAGGAGTCTCTCTCTGTCGCCCAGGCTGGAGTGGAGTGGCGTGGTCTCAGCTCACTCCAAGCTCCGCCTCCCAGGTTCACACCATTCCCCTGCCTCAGCCTTCGGAGTAGCTGTGACTACAGGCGCCCACCACCAAGTCAGCTAATTTTTTGTATTTTTGGTGGAAACGGGGTTTCACCTTCTTAGCCAGGGCACCTTCTTAGCCAGGATGGTCTCGATCTCCTGACCTTGTGATCCACCCGCCTTGTCCTCCCAAAGTGCTGGGATTACTGGCGTTAGCAACTGCGCCTGGCCAGGTCTTACATCTTATTAATAGGTGCTTCAAAAAAAGAATCACAGAATAATACACAGAAAACAATTCTAAAAATAGTGAACATGATACCCCCATCAAAAGTGCCCCTTAAATGTTCAAAAATATGAGTTAAAAATTAACCCAAATCAAGACAT
Organism: Colobus angolensis palliatus; assembly: GCF_000951035.1. Lineage (NCBI taxonomy): Eukaryota > Metazoa > Chordata > Mammalia > Primates > Cercopithecidae > Colobus > Colobus angolensis. Next base: position 15,700,763 of record NW_012120709.1, on the reverse strand, counting down.
ATTATCATGATGTATCAGAAAACTGAAAACAAAAAAGACAATCCTAAAGCCTTCAACAAGGGGAGAATATATTGTTCACACACAGGATCAAAGGTAAATGCCTTTACCATTGTCAACAGCCATACAAGACACCAAAAAACAATGGAACGATGCCTTCAAAAGTCTGCAAAAATAAATTATTTACAACCTAGAATCCCATACCCAGTCGAATTATCATTTAATTGTGTCAGGAGTTGGGGAGGGAGAGACCAAACTACAGTAACTAAGACAGCTGATACTGAGAAAGGGGTAGAAAAGTTGATGAATGAAACAGAAAACCTATAACCCACATGTATATAGGTTTTCTGCATCTAGAATAATGTCTGGCACATATCAGGCACTCAATAAATATATCTGGAATGTTGACTGAATACACAAACCTGGTACACAAGAGAGGCTGTACTGCAGGGTCAGTGGGCCAAGAACAGACTGTTTAACAATTGGTTGGAAAATGAAATATTCATATGAAAATAAAAAATCCAGACTATGATAGACAAAAATTAAGCAATTTCAATATTAAATAAAGACTTAAAGTACAACTTTTAGGAAAAAACATACAATTTTTTTAACTTTATATGCATAAAGATTTCTTCAACAAGGCACAAAAATGTATCACACAAAAATAAAAAGATTAAGTCTGTCTACATTAAGATCATAAACTTTTGTTTATCAAATGATATATTAAAGAGAGTATAAGGCAAACCTTAGATTGGGGGAAGATATTTGTACACATATGACCAACCAAAGATTAGTGTCCAGGATATTCCAAGTTCATGGATTGGAAGAATTAATATTGTTAAAATATCCATACTACCCAAAGCAATCTACAGATTGAATACAATCCCTATCAAAATACCAATGCTATTCTTCACAGAAATGGAAAAAAAATCTAAGATTTGTACAACACCACAAAAGAACATGAATAGCCAATGTAATACTGAGCAAAAAGAACACAGCAGGAGGCATCACACTACCTGACTTCAAAATATACTATAAAGGTATATTTTGGCATGGTAGTGTCATAAAAACAGAGACATAAACCAATGGAACATAATAGAAAACCCAGAAATAAATCCACACATCTACAGTCAACTGATTTTTGACAAAGACACCAAGAAAACATATTAGGAAAAGGACAGTCTTTTCAACAAATGGTGCTAGGAAAACCATATAATCACATACACAGTAATGAAACTAAACTCCTATCTCTTACTGTATACAAAAATCAAGTAAAGATGGATTCAAGACTTAAATGTAAGAGGTAAAACTACTAAACTACTAGGAGAAAACATACAGGAAATGCTTCACAACATTGGTCTAGTCAAGAATTTTTTGGATAATACCTTAAACACACAGCAACAAAAGCAAAAACAGAAAAATAGGATGACATCAAACTCAAAAGCTTCTGCACAGCAAGGTAACAATCATCAGAGCAAAGAGACCACCTACAGAATAGGAGGAAATATCTGCAAACTATGCACCTAACAAGGGGTTAATATCCACAACATGTAGAGACCTGAAACAACTCAGTAACAACCCGATTTAAAAAATGAGCAAAAGACCTGCATAGACATTTATCAAAAGAAGACATACAAATGACCACAGGTGTATGAGAAAAATGTTGAACATAACTAACTAATAGAAAAATGCAGGCCAGGCACATGGCTCACGCCTGTAAATCCCAGCATATTGGGAGGCCAAGGGGGGGGTGGATCACCTGAGGTCAGGAGTTCGAGACCAGGCTGACCAACATGGTGAAATCCCAGCTCTACTTAAAAAAAAAAAAAAAATACAAAATTAACCGGGCATGGTGGCAGGTGCCTGTAATCCCAGCTACTTAGGAGGCTGAAGCAAGATAATCGCCTGATCCCGGGAGGCGGAGGCTGCAATGAGCCGAGATCGTGCCACTGCCACTGCACTCCAGTTTGGGTGACAGAGTGAGACTCTGTCACAAAAAAAAAAAAGAAAAAAGAAAAATGCAAATCAGAACCACAGGGAGGTATCACCTCACCCCAGTTAGAATGACTATTATCAAAAAGATATTGCTTAATGGATACAATGTAGGTTATTCAGGTGATGAACACCCTAAAAGCCCTGACTTGGCCACTATAGTCTATACATATAACAAAATTGCATGTGTACCCCATAAATTTGTACAAATGAAAATAAGATTTAAAATAATAAATGCTGGTGAGGATGTGGAGAAGGAGGAACTCTTATATAGTATTGGTACAGATGCAATTAGTACAGCCATTATTATAAACAGTGTGGAAGTTCCCCCCAAAATTAAAAACAGAACTTCCATATGATCCAGGAATCTCACTACTGAGTATATATTCAAAGGAAATGAAATCAGTAGGTTGAAGAGCAAACTTCCATGCAGTCAGCTTCCATGTTTATTGCAACATTGTTCCCAATAGCCAGGATATGAAATCAACCTAAAATATGAAATCAACCTGAAGATATGAAAAATTCATCAACAGAAGAATTTTTAAGATGTGGTATATATATACCATGGAATACTACTCAACGATAAAAAGATAAAATTCCGTTATTTGAGACAACATGGTTGAACCTGGTATACATTATGTTTAATAAAATAAGCCAAGTACATAAGGACAAATACCACATAACATGACCCATTTGTAGAATCTGAAAAAGTTGATCTTATTAAAGTAGAGGGTAGAATAGTGGCTACCAGAGGCCAGGGGAGAGGAGAGATAGGAAGAGGTTTGTCAATGGGTACTGTTAGAGTTGGATTGAAGAAATTTGTTCTGGTGTGATATTGCACAGGGTGATAGTTAACAATAATGTATTGTTTATGTCAAAATAGTTACAAGTTTTGAATGTTCTCATTACAAAAAAAAAGATGTTTCAGATGATGAAAACACCACTTATCCTGATTTATTCATTACACAATGTATACATGTATCAAAACATCACACTGTACTCCATAAATATGTACAATTATATGTCAATTAAAAACAAAACAAAAAATAGGCTTCTGAAAAAAAAAATACTCTTAAGAATAAGGAAAAAAGGAAACCCAATAAAAGAATGGGCAAAAGATACAAAGAACTTAACAAAACAAATATGAGTGAAAAAATATATATATGAAAAAGTTTTCTATCTCATTAGCAATCAGAGAACATAAATTTAAACTATAAAGATATTGACAAGTCAGTTTGATACATACCTGACGGGAATGTTGAGAAAGGAATTCTTATATTCTGCTTATAGGCATGTATACGGAAATAACCGCTTGGATAAATTAGAAATTTTCAGTAAACTTGAACATTTACATAATCTATAAAATTGTATTTTTATAGTTTTCTGCTCCTATATAAAAATGGACTTTGAAACATGTAAATAATGTTTCTAACAGTATTATTCATAATAGACTAAACAGAAAAAAAGCCCAAATGTACATCAATGTTGGAATGGATAATGGTTTAATCATACAACGTTATCTTACCCGACTGTGAAAAAGGAAGAATTACATCCACATGTACCAACATGGATGAACCCTAAAAGCAATACTGTGAGCTGAAAGCAAGTACAAACAGAAGAATTCGTAGTGAATGTTCAAAAACATTCAAAATTGGAAATTATATTATGTAGGAATTGTTATCCATGAAAACATAAAGCCATACAAAAAACAGTGACTAAAAATTCAAGTTAATGGATCCCTGTTGGGAGAAATGCCAAAGCTGTGATTGCAGAAGGAAACGCAAGGGCCTCAAAAATTGGAACTATCCTATGTCTTAACGAACTCTATGTCTGAAACGAACGTTGGTAATATTCTGTGTCTTAAAAGAAAGGTGGGCAGGTAATCTTTATTATCACTTTTATTTTTTTCATACACTTTTTTGATGTGTGAATATTTTACTTTTTAATTTAAAAAATATAGAAAAAGTAAAACAAAGGAACTGAGATATCAAAACATTTTACAGAACTGAGAATTTTCAGAAACTGTGCTTCTGGAAGCTTGCCCAGTCACTACCAGGAGAATTCTAACCCAACAAATAATGGGAAAGTTCTGCCTTGACCGTTCTGATATATTTATACTATACCAGTCACCGTATGCTAAAAGCATTGGCTTTGGAAGAACGGTTCTGTTTGCAGTTTCTGAAACTGAGTGAGTCCCAGTTTGCACATTTATGCAGTTAGGATTGACAGCAAGGATTGTTTAAAGATGAAATGGGATTGTGAGAGATAAATACCTGGCATACTTCTAGCACCAACAAATGGTGGTTCCCTTCCCTTCACCATCTGTGCCACCCTTTCTTATTAAGCTCCCCAGTTATTTGTATCAACTCACTCAGTTTTCTGAACTTTCGGTTTGCTTGCCATTTTATTTGAAAGTACTTTTACAAATATTATTGCATTTGATCTTCCAATTTAGACATCAGAAGCAAGAAATTACTATGCGAATTTGAACACTGACATTGACAGAGATGAAAGACAACAGCAGCAATGTCCAAAATTCTGGAAAAATCCTGGTTGCAACTATTACATCTGTTATTCCCAAAATATATCTTTTAAGTCAAGAGAAAAGCTCTAATACTGGACACCTAAATGACATCTCTTAGGCTACTACTTGACCCTAAAAGCATATCCTGTCAAATGCTCCTCTTTGAAATTGGGAATTATATAATCACTAGACTGCTAAAAACCTAAAATTACAGAATCAAAGGGAGAACAACTCCAAGATTTACCCCTTTCAAAAAACTGAAATATATTTAAGCATGTTTCAGATACATCCACATCTTTCTGGAAAAAAAAAGAAAATTCTCAACTGGAAATAGTGTAATTGCAACTCTGTGGCCTATTTTAGATACATTCCCTTGGGAAGAGCTGCCACTTAATGGTCAGTCCCATGAATTTAGAAGAATGTTGTATTCAGGCATCATCCCCAGAGCTCAAGACTTCAGAGAGCTTAGAAGAAAACACTAACACATGACAAGGAATGCTCATCTAACAGCTTCCTTCCCCCAGTGACTACCTGACCCTTGACCTAATTAATTTTGTTCTTTTATTTTGTGGCTTTTCTACAATGAGAATAAGTCACCAATAGCCTCAAATGCTAATTATGCAACCCACAACACACCCAGGAACAGTAAAGTGTACTGAGAAGGCATTATCTTCTTTTATCTTCCGTCTTGAACAGTGTTTTTGAGAGCAAAGCCTATAAAGAAAAGGTATGTGTCTGTATCGGCAACATTGTGACAGGCCTGTTCCTACAAGACTCAAAGGATTATTTCAGAGAGTTTTATAGAGCCAGGATGACCCATCGAGGGAAAGTCCCTTTCCTAATTGGCAGTGAAAAGTGAGTGTCACCAAAGCCCCGCACTGAGACCAAAGAGGTGGTGAGGAAGAGCTGTGCAATGAGCCATAAACTGTGACAAACCCTGGCAACCCAGAGTGACTTTAATGACCACTCACAATCCATCCACATCCACTCACATGTTTCATTTATTCAGGCTGCTGCAAGAGTTGACAAAAAGGAAGGTGACTATTTCCATTCTTCTCATTTCTATTTTTGCCCCTCTTTGAGTCCTGGGTTTTTCCAAGAAAATCTTTTCCCTGGCTGTCAGACAAGATGTTCTGAGTTTTCATCAGCAGAAGAAGGCTTTTCATATCAGGACTTCCTAATCAATTTACAAATGAGAATACATCAACTTTTGTTGAACTTTGAGTTTCACATGCTGAGCAAGGCACTTCACAAGTTGAATTTTTCTAAGAACCAATGAAAGATGAGTCAAAATTATATACCACCCCTCATTTGTACAGAGAAAAAAAAAAAACCTAAATAACTCTGTGTTATTTTACTGCTCTCCCTTTGCTCTTAAGCCCAAGTTCCACTGAGGACAGAAATTGCAAGAAAAAAACTTTAACTTGACAATCCAAGGTAGCTAAGTTCTGAGTAATTACTCAGTCTTTCAGGATTATCCCCCATTCTCAAACGTTTTTCTTTTCTACATCTCCTCCGCGAGATGATAGGTAATAAGGTTCAGAGAAAAGCCTATCTAGTCTATTGACCTTCAGAGGAATCTAGGGTGAATCATGAATAAAAGTTTTCCAGAGGAAGAAAAAAAATGGTTTAACAATAAAGACAGGGAGAAAATTCCAGTTTAAGAGCAGAGCAACATTTGCACAGCTTAAAGATGAGAGAAGAGCAGGGACAATCAAGAGCAAACATGTCTCCTGAGTGAAACAGAGAGCTGTTCTCCTTGAGATGAGGATAATGAGAACTACAGGTTCAAAGGTTTCCCTGATCAGAAAAGAGTTATAAGGTCCACATGAGGTAAACCAAAGAGTTAGCATCAGTACAGGGTGGGGAAAAGGTGAAGGATATTGCTCAAGTGAAATATAAGCTAAGTGGCAATGAATGTGACCAGGCGTTACATCCTAGCAATTGTCCTAACCAACACAAGGATGCAGCTCAGGGCATTTCACAAACCAAAATTTGAAGAGAAACATTTGCTGGACATAGACAGGCGTTATCAAAGCAGGAACATGAGTGGGATGAGTGAGCAAACTATGCCTGCCAGGAGTACCCAAGGAAGCCAACCCTGACTGGAGAAAATCTGGGAAAGTCAAGTTTAGACCAAGATACCTTATTTTCTTTCACAGATTCAGTTCAATCAGAGAAGATTGACAGCTGGAATTTTACCTCTGAAGACTGTGAGGAAAACACAGATACCCACTGATGGAAGCTAGCTTTGGGTAAGTTACTAGATATTGAAGAAAAAAAGTCTTTTTTCTGGTGAGAAATTCAGACACATTTAGATTTGAATGTATCTGAAATATGTTTAAATTCATTTCTAGTTTCAAAGAGTTCATTAAGAGCATGCCACATCTGGAGGGAGGAGAGCAAACAACTTTTGAAGCTTCTATTCTAGGAAGAGTAAGTCAAGCTAAGTTTGAAACTAGAAGAAGAGAAAACTTGAGCAATAAATTAGTGAGAAGTGAACCTTACATTGAGAAAACAAACTTACTTGACCTTAGCTGCATACAACAGTCTCCTCCTTATCTGTAGAAGCTACATTTCAAGACTTCCAGTGGATCCCTGAAACTGCAGATAATACTGAACCTTATGTATACCATGTTTTGTTTGTTTCTTCATTTGCTTGTTTGTTTTCTGAGACAGAGTCTCGCTCTGTTGCCCAGGCTAGAGTGCAGTGGTGTGATCTTGGTTCATGGCGACCTCTGCCTCCCAGGTTCAAGCAATTCTTTTGCCTCAATCTCCTGAGTAGCTGGGATCGTAGGCATGCACCACCACACCTGGCTAATTTTCGTATTTTTAACAGAGACGGGGTTTCACCATATTGGCCAGGCTGGTTTCAAACTCCTGACCTCAAGTGATCTGCCCACCTCAGCCTCCTAAACTGCTGGGATTACAGGTGTGAGTCACCGCTCCCGGTCTACTATGTTTTTTCCTATACCTACATATCTACGATAAAGTTTAATTTATAAATTAGGATGAGTATGAGATTAACAATAAAAAACAATTATATAACAACATACTTGAGTAAAAGTTATGTGAATGTCATCCCTCTTTCTCTCAAACTATCTTATTGTACTGTACCCTTCTTGTTGTGATGATGTGAGGTGATAAAATGCTTATGTGATGAGATGAAGTGAGGTGAATGACACAGGTACTGTGAGGTAACATTAGGCTACAATGGACCTTCTGACGATTTATCAGAAGGAGGATCATCTACGTCTAGTGATCCTAGATCATGGGGCCATGGCTAGATCAGTTGATGGCTGAATGTCAGGAGCAGATGGTATGAGTCACTTATGGATGGGTAGCATGCATGATGTGGATACACCATACAAAGGGCGATTCACTTCCCAGTGGACAGAGCTGGATAAGAGGCTTCATCGCATTGCTCAGAATGGCAGGTAATGTAAAATTTGTGAACTGTCCATTTCTGGAATTTCTCATTTAATATTTTTGTACTGCAGTTGACCTACAGATAACAGATACCATGGAAAGGAAAAACCACAGATGACAAGCGACTATTTTGTTTCTTCTAATGAGTACTCTTAGCTATGACTATTATTGACAGAAATGTAACTGTTATTGTCTATATTTAAAGATATCTCTACACCCAGTTGGCAAACTTATATTGTGTTTGTAAGGAGTTTAATTTTATAGGAAAAACAATACAGACTAGTGATCCAAGTGTGGCCTTTGGTGTTTGGATTTTAACCCTGGCTCTCCATTTAGCGCCTGTGGGATGTAGCTCACTTTAAACTATAGAAACTTCCATATCAGCACCTAGAAAGTAGGATCATTTCCACATAGCAGTCTATTATCTTTAACAAATATGAATTTTCCCAATTTACTGAGTCTACTGATTTTCTATCATTATTTTTACATGTGCTTTGTAATTTTGTAAAAATCTGTAAATTTTAGCTCAGCTCATCTTCAGCAAGATCTTCAGCAATTCCATGCAAAGTAGGCTGAGAGGAGACCCCATGGGACAGTTTTCTTGTTTCTTTTCACTAAAGCAATTTTTCAAAGAAAGTCATTATCAGGATTAAGTGGGTTAGTATTTGTGAAGGACTAAGAATAGTATCTAGCCATTCCCAGCAACATAATTACTCAATGAGTGAGTATTTGCTGAGAAATATTTCTTGGTTTGTAACTCCAGAGGAGCCACAGGGTTCCAATTTCTCACAGATGACTTTTTCTACCCGAGATGCCCCTTGTGATTGCTGTGTCTTCTGGTCAAAGGAAAGAATTCTAGACCCTGTTTAAAAGACAATACAGCCTTTCCCAACTTCTAGCTTAGGCAGGGGGCTCACTTCCAGACACATAGGACCCTTGGCCTTGACTTCTAACCACCCCCTCCCATTGTTTGTGAAATTCTAGCCTCTTAGGCCTATAGCACGTTTCTTTTTGTTGTTCTTTAGCTTTTGAGTTCTGGGGTACATGTGTAGGATGTGCAGGTTTGCTGCACAGATCAACCCATCACCTAGGTATTAGACAGTCCAGCATCCATTAGTTATTCTTCCTGATGCTCTCCCTCTCCTAACCCCCTCAGACAGGCCCCAGTGTGTGTGTTCCCCTCCATGTGTCCATGTGTTCTCATCATTCAGCTGTTGCTTACAAGTGAGAACATTCAATGTTTGGTTTTCTGTTCCTCTGTTAGTTTGCAGAGGATAATGACTTCGAGCTCCGTCTGGTTTTCTAACAGCTTCTAACTAACAGCTTCTTTCTAACTAACAGCTTCCTCTGTTAGTTTGCAGAGGATAATGACTTTGAGCTCTGTCTATGTCCCTGCAAAGGACAAGATCGTGTTCCTTTTTATGGCTGAAGAGCATTCCATGGTGTGTACGTACCACATTTTCTTTATCCAGTCTATCGCTGATGGGCATTTGGGTGGATTCTATGTCTTTGCTATGGTGAATAGTGCTACAATGAACATATGCGTGCATGTATCTTTATAGTAGAATGATTTATATTCCTTTGGGTATATACTCAGTAATGGGATTGCTGGGTCAAATGGTATTTCTGCTTCTAGATCTTTGAGGAATCACCACACCATCTTCCACAATGGTTGAACTAATTTCACTCCTTCCAACAGTGTAAAAGTGTTTCTTTTTCTCCACAACCTCACCAGCACCTTTTGTTTCTTGACTGTTTAGTAATTGCCATTCTGACTGGTATAAGATGGTATCTCATTGTGGTTTTCATTTGTATTTCTCTAATTATCAGCGATGTTGAGATTTTTTTCCATATGTCTGTTGGCCACATGAATGCCTTCTTTTGAGAAGTCTGTTCACGTCCTTTTTCTACTTTTTGATAGAGTTTTTTTTTTCTTGTAAATTTGTTTAAGTTCCTTCTAGACTCTGGATATTAGACCTTTGTTAGATGGATAGATTGCAAAAATTTTCTTCCATTTTGTAGGTTGTCTGTTCACGCTGATGATTGTTTTGCTGTGCAGAAGCTCTTTAGTTTATTCAGAACCCATTTGTCAATTTTTGCTTTTGTTGCAATTACTTTCGGCATTTTTGTCATGAAATCTTTGTCCATGCCTATATCTTGAATAGTATTGCCTAGATTTTCTTCTGGGTTTTTATAATTTTGGATTTTTTATTGAAATCTTTAATCCAACTTGAGTTGATTTTTGTATAAGGTATAAGGAAGGGGTCCAGTTTTCGTTGTCTGCCTATGCCTAGCCAGTTTTCCCAGCACCATTTGTCAAATAGGGAATTTGTTCCCTGTTGCTTGTTTTTGTCAGGTTTGTCAAAAATCAGATGGTTGTAGGTGTGTGGTGTTATTTCTGAGTTCTCTATTCTGTTCCTTGGTCTGTGTGTCTGTTTTTGTACCAGTACCATGCTTTTTTGGTTGCTGTAGCCTTGTAGTATAGTCTGAAGTCAGTTCGTGTGATGCCTGCAGCTTTGTTCTTTTTGCTTAGAGTCGTCTTGGCTATTTGGGCTCTCTTTTGGTTCCATACGAATTTTAAAATAGTTTTTCCTAATTCAGTGAAGAGTGTTAATGGTAGTTTAATGGGAATAGCACTAAATTTGTAAATTACTTTGGGCAGGATGGCCATTTTCAAAATATTACTTCTTCTTATCTATGAGCATAGAATGTTTTTCCATTTGCTTGTGTCCTCTCTGATTTCCTTGAGCAGTGGTTTGTAGTTCTCCTTGAAGAGGTCCTTCACTTCCCTTGTTAGTTGTATTCCTAGCCATTTTATTCTCTTTGTAACAATTGTGAATGGGAATTCATTCATTATTTTGCTCTCTGCTTAGGCCTGTGGCAAATTTCAATAGCTCTGTGGGCTTTTCAGATTTAACCTACCCTCACGCTCTGACTTTGTTTCCTCTTTATTTCTAACTCCTCAAAATTTCTCTTTTTTTGCTTTTGAGCTGGACTGTGGGATTTCTGACTTTGTTACATTGTAACAACTCCACAAGTTGGGAATGTGCTATTCGCACTTCCTACATCAGTTCAGTCTTCCATATGGATTGGAAGTCACCTGCTCTACATACATAACCATCAACACCAATGGTAAAAATACAGTAGAATGCACCATAGAGACAGCTCCCAAACCAGAAAATACCTAAAACCCTTTGGTGAGCAATAAATTTTAACATTCACACATAAAATGTTATCTTAACATTTATTAGTATTAAGTTATTTCATGCAATAATATCTGATCATGTTTGCATTATTATCTGAAAACCAAATTCATTCACCCTTTTAATGCATTTCCATTGTTAATTAAAAATTCAGGGTGTAATTGTTCACTCTTGGGGATAAAATCACATTTCTTTTTAGTTGTTTTCTAGGTTCCCCAAATTATCTCCATATAGTTTTCTTTTTAATTAGACTATTAGCTTCTTCATTAAGATTTCATGCTGTTCTAAGTTAATGCCTAATAAGCATTTTCAAAATACTGCGTGCAAAAGCTCAGTCTATTTTTATCTTTCTGAAGTAGCCAGAGATCATATTTTAAACTGATTTTAAAATTCTAATAAGAATAATATTAATTGAAAAAGTTTTAAATAAACATACCAGGTAGAATTTTTATTTTAATTATTTAGCATATTAAAGAAAATTGAATTGATTCTGACTAAATGAGTCCCTCAAACTCCACCCAAACCATAGTTCTATAGGAAGAGACAATACTGAGGAAACAAATTATTCACCCAGTATTTTACTTCTACTCCGAGAAATTATCATGTAGAAAAGAATACTCTAAAACTCTTGACCAGAGCATGCTGGGTAATCTGTACTTTGTAAGAAGAGAGCCACAGCATGAATTTAATGAATATCAAACTCCAATAGAAAAAAAATATTTGCCCAGCCTGAATGTCTCAACAATGGTCACTTAATTAAATATATTATGGTACAGGCATATGACAATTTATTATTATTATAGACTATTCAACAGCATGGAAAGATATTGATAATATTTTGAGATGTATGATTCTATTTGTCAAAAAATGAAATTTCCCTGCAAATAAAGAATCTGAAAATAAGGGTGGATCCAGGTTTTGTACAATCTAAAGTTTAAAAAATAAGAAGAGAAGCCATTTTAGGAAAAAATACAAAATGACGAATACACAATTACTTAAGTCCCAATCAAGGCCTGGAAAGGGACCTATGGCAAGCTTCATTAGTTCCATATAAATCTGTCTTTGTCTGAAAGATTCTACCACAAAATTTTAACAGGTATACATCTAGAAAATAGGATTGTCAGTTATCTTTTTAATATTCTCTCTGCCTGCCATTATTTTAAAAATTTTCCATAATAAAAGAAACAATTATTTATTTAATAGGAATTAAAATATTTTTAAAATAAGCTTTTACAGAGGAAAGTACAGGTTACCTATTTTGCCCAGCCAAAGCAAAAGAATATTGATTTCAAATGTCAGATAGAGCCCATCTGGGCCAAGTATATACTTATAACAATATCTGGAAAGATCGTCTGAAAAAATACTAAGACAACCAACTGTTGAGAATAACTGAATCCACATTCCGTAATGAGAACTCAATGGATTTTACTTTATGCTAACTACACTAAATATAAAAATAACCAGCAGATACAATTTTTCTGATATAAAATGGTCACGTATCCTTTATGTCACTTTTTCATCACACACTGTATAGAATTACAAAGTCCTTATTAATTCTGTCTCTTAAAAAAGTTAAAGTCCTAACTGTTTCTCCCTCCCCTACTATTCTGGTCCAATCAATCATCAGCCCTGGCAGGAAATACTGTAATAGCCCTGTCAGCAGTCCCTGCTTCCACTCGGCCCTCACACAGCATCACAGTCCATTCTGCACACAGCAGCCACAGGAGTCTTTCAGAAGCACAAACCAGATCATGCTGCTCCTGCGTTAAAACCCTTCAGTGGCTTCCCAACGCACTAGGAATGAAGTGCAAATATGATGCACAGGGCCTGCAGGCCTCTGCACGTTTGGTCCCCTGCCTACTCCCCAGGCTAACTCCTTACAGTTCTCCCTTGGCTCACACTCATCCCATCACACTCCTCACCTGCCTACGCCTTAAACAACAAGTTCTTCTGCTTCATTGTGTTTGCACTTTCTGTTCTCTCCCTCTGGGCTGTTTAACCCCCAGTTCTTCAATTGTCTGACCACTCCTTACTCGGAAGATTTCTGCTGGTTTCTCGTTGCCTCACTCTCTTAAAGCTATGACTCTACCCACCAGGCCTCCCACTTTCTAATGCAGCACCCAGAATATTAATGGAAGTTACCCCTCAGGGGTGGAATTGCAGATTTTATTTGATTTACTGCATTTTCTAAAATGAACATTTATTTCTTTTATAAGAGGAAATCATTAAAACATCTCTAGACCAGAAAAGACAATTCATTTATTTGTCCTTGTATATATTCACTTAAGACTACTGACAATAATTTACCACATGGTCCAGAATTTTTAAATCTTCCATGCTCGAAGGGTGTTCCAGTTCATTGAAGGGCCTGTTCAAATGTCAATCCATTGTGAAGATTTCACCCAAGAAAATATGTACGATCCTCTTTTATATTCCCATATCATCTCATAACTAGTACTACTGTAGCTCTTATCATACTGTGTTATTAGTTTATACTTGTTTCCTCCACCACTCAAGATTACTTCATCACTGTATCCCCAGTATCTGGCACAGTACAGCACTCAGGATGTTTAAAATCTCTGATATATGCTTGAATAAATGAATACAGAAGGAATTTACCCCTCATTTTACAACAAATAAGAAAATGTGGCCGGGCGCGGTGGCTCAAGCCTGTAATCCCAGCACTTTGGGAGGCCGAGACGGGCGGATCACGAGGTCAGGAGATCAAGACCATCCTGGCTAACACGGTGAAACCCCGTCTCTACTAAAAATACAAAAAACTAGCCGGGCGAGGTGGCGGGCGCCTGTAGTCCCAGCTACTCCAGAGGCTGAGGCAGGAGAATGGCGTAAACCCGGGAGGCGGAGCTTGCAGTGAGCTGAGATCCGGCCACTGCACTCCAACCCGGGCAACAGAGCAAGACTCCGTCTCAAAAAAAAAAAAAAAAGAAAAGAAAAGAAAATGTAAGAAAATCTAGAATTTGGGGACTACATGGTAGAAGGACTTCAGAAACTATTCAGCTGCATTACTCAGCTTTCGCTTGGACTTTTCCAGGGACTGGAAACTCACTTTCTGGAGGAAGTCAATACTACCTAGGATACCTCTGGCCAGCAGAATGTTCTTTCTTTTTCTGATCCTTCAAAGGCCTCCTGTAATTTCTACTCTTTCTTTAATAAACAAGGTATAACATCTGAGAGGCAGCTATCATGACCCCTTCATACATGCAGAATATCTCTAATTACTTATATAGGCATGAATGAATGGTTTCCAGATCCTTTGAATTCCTAGTCTTTCTCCTTTGAACATGTCCCAGTGTTTCTTAGAGTGCAGACAGTTCAGCCTAAGGTGAAGGAGAATTATTACCTCCTTCATTCTGGAGTCTACTTCTAGTGATATATCCAAGATCAAGAGTGCTTCAGCTTATTGGCAGCCACATCACTCTGCCCATGCTTAACCAATCATCAGCCAAGACTAAGTTTTCACTAATATGCATGCTTCCCATACTATACTTCTATAGCTGATTTTAAGGCCTTTGTACATAAGGCATATTTTTCTTTATTTTCATCTTGTTAGACTCAGTTCACTTTTCCTGCCCCTAGGCATTCTTAAATATCAAAGCTACTCTTCTAGCTACTTGCCATCTATAAATGTAATAAATATGCTTTCTACTTCTTTGTCTAAATCATTGAGAAAATGAGACCAAAGAGAGTCAGTACAAAATGTCCATTGCTAGTTGGAGCATAGACTAATATTCAATATATTATATACTGTATATATGTATATGTATATATACACACATATAACATCCAATATACGATGTCATTATATGTTAAGTGACATAAAGGAGATTCAGAGCAACCAAAAGGAAGAGGAGAAGAACACATTCAACTGGGGAAGTAGAGAACAGAAACAGAGACAAAATGAGAAGGGAAACACTTTAGGTAACATTTAATAGAAGGGATAATATTTGGACAGCTATTGAAGGATAAATAGTATTGCAATCAGCAGAGTCATGCTAATGGATATTCCAAGCATGAAAAGTATATTCACAAAGTTCTGTGGCAGCAAATCACATAATATATTCATTCATTTAAAATGTATCTACTATGCTATGTGGTAGACACTATATTAGATAGGAGGATATGGTAATGATCAAAAGAAGACACACGATGGCGCATGCCTGTAATCCCAGCACTTTGGGAGGACAAGGCGTGTGGATCACAAGGTCAGGAGATCGAGACCATCCTGGCTAACATGGTGAAACCCCGTCTCTACTAAAAATACAAAAAAATTAGCTGGCCTGGTGGCAGGCGCCTGTAGTTCCAGCTACTCGGAAGGCTGAGACAGGAGAATGGCATGAACCTGGGAGGCGGAGCTTGCAGTGAGCCGAGATGGCGCCATTGCACTCCAGCCTGGGCGACAGAGCGAAACTCCGTTTCAAAAAGAAAAAAAAGCAGACACAATGCCTATCCTTGGTACTTACGGTCTGATCAATAAGACAGATACAGAAACAAACAAATGAGAAGTTGCTAGTTTGACACAATAATATATTTAAATACAAGCAAATTTTCTAGTTGTGTAAACACCTTGGGTAGTACTGAGGCATAAAGCTGGAAGATGAAATGAATCTAAGAATGGTATGTTATGGATGCTTGGCTATTAATAAGAAGCAGTGGGATGCCATTAAGCATTCTTGAATAAGGAGGTGGCCTAATCAGAGATAAGGTTTAAGACAAATAATTTGTCAGCAACTTGCAGGATGGGCTGGGTGAAAAAGAGCCTGATAATTGGGAAGTTTGGTTGTTAAACTAGGGCAAATGTCTGAATGAGAGATAATGAAGATCTACACTACAGTTATATAATTGGGGATGGAATGTAAGAATTATTAGGGAATAAGATATCAATAATTTATGAGCTGTAGGTTGAATAAAGTAAAAAGGGAAAGTAGTCACAAATGAGGCCAACATGTAAATCCAACTGACTGAGAAAGTAATAATTCCTTCAACTCTAAAAAACCTGGGGAGTTGGAGCAGGTCATTGACCTGGTTTGTGAAGAAAGATGCAAAGACGATATCTAGGAGGCCACATCCATCAAGAAGCTGAAAGTGAGGTGATAGAGCTCAGGAGAGAAAGGGAGACTAGAGAGCAATGGGAGTTGAAGCTTTGAGAATGGATCCTATTACTGAGAGAAAAATTAAACAGAAAGAAATGCTAATTTTCTGACCTAGGACTTGGCTAGAGCCCTCTAGAAATAGGCCAGAGCAGAGAAAGAAGGCAGCAGAGGAGATTGAAAGATCTATTTGTGAGGATTTTCCAGAGAAACAGAACCAATAGGATGGAGATAGATGTAGATATATGGAGAGAGGGAGAGAGGGAAAAACAGAGAGCGTGAGAGAGAGAGAGAGAGAGTGTATATGGAATTGGTTCATGTAACTATGGAAGCCAAGAAGTCCCACAATCTTCAGTCAGCAAGGCAGAGATACAGGAAAATCAATGACGTTAAGTTACAATCTGAGTCTGATGGCCTGAGAACCAGAAAAGTCAATGGTCTAAGTCCCAGACCAAGGGCAAGAGAAGACCAATATCCCAGCTTATGTGGTCAGGCAGAAACAAAGCAAATTCTCCCTTCCTCTGCCTTTTTGTTCCATTTAGGCCCTCAATGGATTGGATAATGCCCACCCAAACTGGGGAGGGCAATCTGCTTGACTCAGTCTATAAATTTAAATGCTAATCTCTTCCATAAACACCCCTACAGACACACCCAGAAATAATGTTTAACCAAGTATCTGGGCATCCAATGGCCTAATCAAGTTAACACATAAAATTAATCTTCACAAAGGGAAGCTTCTAGAAAGTCACATCCACCCTCTTCTTTCAGAAGGACAAACTGCTAACAAAGGAGAAAAGAAAGCTCAACATCAGATTCTTTCACTATTCTCTCCCTGCTATATTTATGAGGCACCTGTCATTGCAGTACAGCCTCATATGATACCTGGTTGCCATTATCTTGCAGTAGAAATAACCACCATCCTGCAGTCAATCCAGATGGAGTCACCGGCAATGGGCTCCACATGCAGCAGCCGAGTCAGTTCACAGGGCAAGATGGACACATTTGGTTTGATATGGAGCGTGCTGGAAATTCTCTACACCACATTATATTAGAGTTGCTTCTACAAATTTGAAGGCACTATGGCTTCTCACTTTTCTGTGTTTGTGTGTTTTCCACTAATATCTAGTTTCATTGTAAGTATAAGTTCGCACTTGCTCATAGGAACATCTAATTTGGTAATGCTGGGGCACTATAAGCATGATTTTCATCTTAGTATCGTATGGAATGTAAATGAATTCATAATGCATTTCTTCTATTAAATCAAGAAGACATAAGAAGAATTGTAATGTTCACTTCACCAAAGAACTTATTACTTCATATAACTTGTGTCACATGAATTATCAGTGGACACAGAGAGTCCAGTATCTGTATACACCTCCCTATATGTACATACACATGCACTTGTGCATACAAGTACATACAGTCAGGAAAATCTATGGGAGAAACACAGCAGCCTTTCTAGGTAAAGATACCCAAATCTGAAATTTTATACCACAGGAGGAAATAATAGCAGTTTCCACCCATACTATTTCTTCAATAGCCATACATACACACAAATTCGAGCAGGCAACATGACCATAGGGGCCTGACCTGCTTGGAACTAATCCATTTAGTACTTTCAGAAATAGATTCAGATCAAAGTACCAACTAATTCAAGAGGCACACAAAACATACACACACACAAGTGTTAATGGAAAGAGATCATAAGGGATTGCAGTATCTGGCAAAATGCCTCACCAAGAAACCCACACACCAATAAACATTCTGAAGCAGCTGAGTTAGCCTAGATTTGGTTTCCATGGCAATAAATACTCAATGGAGGTCTGCTACCACCTATCCTAAAGAGAAGGGTCAGAAATCAGTGAAATACTTCATTTAATAATAAAATATAATGATCAAAACCAAGCACTCACCACTGTCATAAATAGCTGTTTTCTGAAATTGTAGATTTTTACCCTGATTAAAAACAAAACAAAAGGGAGAATTTACAACGTTTTCAAATAGCATGGTAATTTCATCTTGAACCCCAACGGACCTACAAAAATAACAAACAGATGATTTAGGGCTGACCCCCAAGCCATTATGCCTGAATCTTGCCACCTTGAACAGTGCTTAGCAAGCACCAGAAGGGGCTGTAACAATGGGGTCTCCTATAACCCTGGTCTTTAGAATGTCACAATTCCCCTGTAAAGAATGACCTAAGGGTTGCAGGGCTGTTGCCAACAAATGCTTTACGCAAGAAGCACTTCTGACTATTTCTTTGCTAGAATGAAAATTTAACTGTTATGAGGATGAAACAACAAAGACATCATACACTCGTAGCTGGCAGATATTTTCCCAACGACCTGTGAGTTGACTTTAACTTCTTGTACTTTTCCCTCAGGAATATACTGGATAAGACTATATCCTAAGAACAGAGTTCTAGAACATCTCAGAAATTTATCTGGCCTACTCTACAGAAATCACTTAAATCTAATGTAACAACATGGGCAAAGTAAGCCTGCCTTCTTTCAGAGGCTGGAACCAGAGAGAGTGGTGATAATTATTTATGATTAACTGTTGTCACTCATTCTGCTTTCAATGATTCACTACACATTTGGTCTGTATCTGGCATGCTGTTGGACACTCAGTACACAAAGACAGAAAATAGGGAAAATAATAGAAAGCCTTTCCCTCAAGAGTTTACAGTCTAGCAGAGACTTAGGATGAAGTCAGAACTTCTTCGTGTGGCCTTCAAGGCCCTCTGGAATCTGAGATTGAGGCCATCTGCCAGTTCTTCAGTGTCATCTACCTTAACTCCCCTGACCATGTTGCAGCCATTACTGTTCTTTCTTGGCTCTCTTCTTCCAGTTTTTCCACACTGTTCTCCGTGGTTTTTTCGTCTCTTCATCTGGATAACTCCTAGTTATCTTTCAGGTCTCAACTTAAGCATCACTTTCCAAAACTGTTAGGTTCTCCTGTCATATGTTCTCATGGTTTCATATTCTTCCTCTATAATAACTTCTCACTTTAATGGTTTTCGTTTTCAATTGTCTACCAAGCTCAGAAAGGGTTGTAATTAATTCTTCCAAGTTATCTTGTATCCCCATATGTAAGCACTGGGTCTGGCACAAATCTCAAATATTTGTTGAATGAATGAAATTGCTGTGGGATAGCTGAGCACAGAAGCACTAATTACGATAACATGGCATGACATTCAGCACAGAGATGCTGCTGCTGCTAATAGCAATGTTGATTGTGATGTAGCAATGCAGCTAAACAGATTATGAATTAATCTGAATACCTTTTATGGAATGCAGACATTTCTATAGTGCAGGATCTATATCTAGTTAATTCATTTTCTACCCAACAAAACTGCCTGAAACTTCTGATGGCTTACTAATAATTATAGCAAAAACACACAAATTAAACTTCAGATATTTGGAATTAAGGGTAATTCTCACAGTATGCTGAAGTTTCCATGCTTCCTCAATTACAAAGGTTTACTGAACAAATGGTGAGATGAGTGATTTTAATAAGCCGAACCATTAGCTACGTTCTCAGGTATAATATACTGAACATCCAACCAAGAGTCAAAGAGTTGATTCTTTTACTAACTCTGCCACTAGCTAGCTCTCATGGACCTCTCTGCATCTGAGTCTCCTCATCTGTAAGGTGAGCAGGTCTGACTCCATGATTTCCATACAGCCCAAGCCTTCCCTGAGTCTGAAAAAACTCATCTAATTAAAAACAAATGGTTAATAGGCTAATTATTTTAGCTAATCAAATCTCCAAGGGCTTTTAACGCAACAAACATATCCTGAAAAGCAGCTACAATATTACTCTTAAAGGCCAGCATGGAGGGTCATACCTGTAATCCCTGCACTTTAGGAGGCCAAGGAGGGAAAATTGCTTGAGCCCAGGAGTTCAAAACCAGCCTAGACAAGGTAGGGAGATCCCATCCCTACAAAAAGTATAAATAAATTAGCTGGTGTGTGGTGCACACGTGTAGTACTAGCTATTAGGAAGGCTGAGGCAGAAGGGTTGCTTGAGCCAGGGGGGTTAAAGCAGCAGTGAGCCATGATTGTGTCACTATACTCCAGCCTGGACAATGGAGCAAGAGTGAGAAAAAGAAAAGAAGAGAAGAGAAGAGAGAGAGAAAGAGAGAGGAAGGAAGGAAGGAAGGAAGGAAGGAAGGAAGGAAGAAAGGAAGGAAGGAAGGAAGGAAGAAAGGAAGGAAGGAAGGAAGGAAGGAAGGAAGGAAGGAAAGAAGGAAGGAAGGAAGGAGGAAAATTTATATTACATAAATATTCTCTGGTATTCACTAGATCTCACTATACTAGCTCAGATTTGCTGAATTTATGACTGGAATAAATCTCTGCACCCCATCGAAGTGGAGCAAGGAGCAAAGAAATCACGCTCACAGATATCACTCATCTCATCTCTGCAGGTTCAGGGACCAACCCATAGAAACAGACACAACAGGATCAGCTCAACATCATCAAGGAATGTAGACCTCTACAATTCATCTCTTGACAATAAACTGGTTCCCTATCACAAAATCCTGTAACAAGACAATCAATAACTTTTTAAATCATTTAATCTACCCAAGACATGAATTTTAACAACAAAAAATTCTAACAAAGACAACTCTTAGCAAAATAAATATCAACTGCATCATCTCAAAAAATGGACACCAACACCTGTTAAAATATAACCACACAATAAAAATGTCTTAAGTTATGAACAAAAAGAATATCAGCCAGCCAGTTGGGTAACTGAGCTCACTGAATGTAATTTAGGAGGGCATTGCCTTTTTTTCTCTCTCTCTCTATTATTAGCATGGGGACACCCAATTTCCTCTGCTTTCTCTTCCTAGTTTAATTATCCACCAACAATTAGGTAAGTTTCCAATAAACATATAAATTGAAAAATGTAAGCTAGAAACATTTTCTAGGGAGACAATTTGCTTCATTCATCCATCCATTTATTCATAAAAAATAGCATTATTTTACAGTTCAAGGTCCCAAGGGCAATCTAATTTTTAAATTATAAAAAGAAGGCCTCGGTTTTGAAATGCAAACTATTGAAGAGATAAATAAAATATGTAAAACAAGTAGAAATCAATTTCAAGTGTAAGCAAGAATTAGAGAATTGAGTATAATGTGTACACAAATGTACAGAAAAATAAAACCATCTTTGGGGCAAAGTTGGTGTTGAAGGTTGCCCTAGAAATCAATGACACATTAGACTTCAAATAAATGGTTGGATTTGTTGTAACAGAAACCAGAGAAGTGCTCAGAAAATGGGAAGAGGGAGCACGTGACAAGGATACAGGAGCCAGCTTGAAGCAGCTCTCACTGGTCAAACCAGAGACAATTTCAGCAGCAAAGAAACTTAAACTCATAAATAAATTGTCAACAATTGAAACAAAAAGGAATCCATGAGCTCATGTGGATGGTAATTAGATAAATAAGGGGATAGTTGGATATTAAGTAAGCAAAGAACTTTTTATAGTAGAATAATGAGGGTCAACTGGTATTTCAATATCTCTTTGACAGATTGTGAATGTTTCAAAACCAGGGACTGCTTTTTTAACCTAAAAAAGGTCCCTTTGGACCTTAAACTACTCTAGTTATCAGATCGATCAATCAATGTCAAGTAATTCTGTTTTGGTGAATTAATGAGTGAATAAACAATTGAATGACTCACAGTCTTCCTAGAAAACTGCTCCTATTTTACACTTTTCAGTTGATACCCTAGTGCTGGAGTTGGAAAATCATTATTTTGCCACCATTATGGTAAACACTGGATCAGATAATAAATCCTCAATGGACACTAATTCAAGAAGAAAACTGAGAAGAAATAGTGTATTTCTGTGTCTTCATACAGACTGCTTATTAGTTGCAAAGGAGAAAAATAGTAGCATACAATGGAGAAGTGGGCAACTATAGGCTGGGTGATCAAAATTAACATGGCGACTGAGGGACATACAGACATCATGTGTCTCTAGATATGATACCCTGAGAAGAACACGGTGTCATATGTGCAGTGTTCTAGCCAAACCTACATAATCCCATTCCAACCATGATTAGAAGAAACAGGAGACAAACACAGGTGAGAAATATTATTTTTAAAAGCAGAGAGGACAACTAAAGTCTTCAAAAATATCAATGTCAAAAGACAAAAACTGTGGATATGTTTCAGATTAAAAGAGGCTAAAGAGACATGAGAACTAAGTGTAATCTCTAATCCTAGATTGGATCCTGGGCTGAAGGGATAAATGATCTAAACTTTATATTATACTGTCCTTTATTATAAGAAACATTATTAAGTCGATTGAAAAAAATTGAAATATGAATTATAAATTAAAATACTATATTGATACAGATATATATATACACACACACACACATATGTATGTGCGAACATACACAGATAAAGAAGGAAACAGAGCAGACAGGGCCTTCTGTAATCTGGTAATGCTCTATTTCTTGACTTTGCTGGTGGTTACAAGTATATACGTTGTATGCAATTTTTTCATATCTTACCCTTTTAAAAGTTAAAAAGTGATATAAAATACATGCATACACACACAAAGTGCCATCGATTTATCTAAACAAATGCCAACTGAGATTTGTCTATGTTGTTGGCACAAGAGCTACAGAAATGAAGAGTAGGTGGGTCCCTCCTGGGAATTTCAAATAAAGGAAAATTAAAAACTTCCCTCGCATCTCTGGACACTACAGCATCCTGAACTTGCTTCATGGGCCCCACACAGCTCATCATCCTCTCTCAGAACAAAGTGGAGCCGTAAAGATTTTTTTTATCTATAAGATTTTGTTGGCATATAAATATAATACAGATCAGAGGTAGACAAGGATTGTGGATCAATTGCTAACTCTGGTTAGGGATATAGCAATAAGTTATCAAAGCAGTTGTTTTGTTGTTACTGATACATCATTTTATATATAGTAAAGAGTAAAATCATGAATATCCAGCTCTATGAATTTACACAAAGTTAACATAAACATTTATGTACCCCTCAAATACAGAAATAAAACATTACCAGAACTTTCTTATCTTAAAAACTACATTTATCCTCTCGAAGACTACCATTATTTTGACTAAAGGTTAGTTTTGTCAGGTTTTGAATTTTATGTAAATGGAACCATACGGTGTGGATTGTTTTGCAATTGATATCTTTCACTCAGTGTTATTTGAGTTTCATATACATTGTTGCAAGTTCGTTGATTTTCATTGCTGCATTGTATTTTCTCTATTCTACTATTAATGGACAATTTCGTTTCCCTGTTTGAGAAAATTATGAATAGTAGTACTATGAAAATTTTTGCACGTGTTCTTGGTCCATATATGTATGCTTTGTCATTTAATATAAAGATAGAGATAGAATTTTTGGATCATAGAGTATATGCATGTTCAGCTTTCATGGACACTGCCTAACAGTTTCACAAGTAGCAGTGCCAATTTATAATCACACCAGCATGTATGACAGTTCCAGTTGCTTTATATCTTCTCTAATGTTTAGAATTGCCAACCCTTTTGATTCTATCCCTTTTCATGCATGTTAGTGTAATTTTAACTTCAATTTGCCTGATGACTAATGAGACTGAGCACCTTTTCCTATGTGTTTTGGCTGCCTGGATATTTTCTTTTGCAAAGTGTCTGCTGATGTCTTTTGCCCACTTTTCTTTTGGGATGACTGTCTTTTCCTCATTGATTCCTATGCATTTGTTACATACGCAAATAAGTTCTTTGCTGAATATATGCACTGCAAGTATCTTCTCTTAGTCTGTGGCTTGTCACTTAACTCTGTTAGTGATATCTTCTTATAATTAGAAATCAATAATTTCATTGAAATCTAATTGGTCAATCTTTGTGTTTAATGCTTTCTGATATTAAGAAATATTTGTGTATCAAAAGGTCATGAAGATGTATCACTATTTCTTTTAGAAGTTTTATTGCTATGTCTTTTAATTTGGTATAAAGTAGGGGGTCAAGATTTGTTTTTTCCTATGACTTTCTAATTGATCCAGTTGGAAGGATAAGTCTTCTTGATAAATATCCCTTCTACAGAACGTCACCTTTATCGTAAGTCAAGTGACAGTATACGTGTAGGTCTGTTTCTGGACTTATATTCTACTTCAATGGTTTATTCCCCTATCCATATGTGAATACCACACTGTATTAATTACTATAGTGTTAAAAAAAAGTCTTGATAATCAACAGTTTTTCAACTTTGTTCAACTTCAAGATTGCCTTGTTATTCTTGGCCCTTTGCATCTCCATATAAACTTGAGAATTGACTTCTCAGTTTCTGATAGTAAATAAATAACTTACTGGAATTTAGATAGTAATTAAATTGAATCTATAGGTCACTTTAGGAGAGTTACAACATTACAATATGGAGCATTCCAATCTATGAACAACCTATATATCTTGCCATGTATTTATTTAGTTTCTCTCAATGCTATATATATTTTCTGTGCAGAGGTTTTACAAATATTTTGATAGACTTATTCCTAGGTATTTGGTGTTATTTATACCATCTTAAATTTTATTATTCCTAAATTTTATTTTCTACATGTTGCAGATATATAAAATGAAATTGATTTTTGTGTATTCACTTTATATCAAATGATCTTGCTAAATGTACTTATTAATTCTATCAGTTTGCCCATAGATTTTCAGTCATGTCATCTATGAAGAATAACAATTTAATTCTTTTTTACCCAGTCCTCTATACCTTGTATGTTTAAGTTTCATTCTATCCTGCATTTCCATGTTTCCATTAGGGAACATTTTATTCTGCATGAAGAATTCACTTCAGGATTTCTTTCACCTCAGGTCTGCTGGCAACAATTGTCTCAGGTTTTGTATTGTCTGGAAATAGATTTATTTCACCTTATTCTTTACTGTTTTGTTAAAGTACTATATGTATATAAAAAAAGTGTACATAATTTTATAGCTGGATGAATTTTCACAAACTGAACCACCATTTGAACCAATCACACTGCTGCAGCTCCCTCAAGAGTAATTGTGATCCTGATATCTAACAGCTTAGTTTTCCCTGTTTGAACTTTGCATAAAAAATGTAAATACGTATTTCTTTGTATTGGCTTCTTTTACTCAACATTATGTTTGTGAGATTCACCCATAGTGTTGCTTGTCATGTCCTTTATCCCCATTTCTGTTTAGTCTTCTTTTGTGATTATATTTGGATAGTTTCCAGGTTTTGACTCGGTGAATGGTTCAGCTCTAAGCAATTATGTACATGTCTTTCGGTGGCTAAAAGCAGTCATCTCTGTTGGCTTTATGCTTTGGAGTGGAATTGCTAGGTTATAGAATATGCATCATTTCGTTTTTCAAAACACATTTCCAAAGAAAAAATACTAATTTATTCCCCCAGCAGCAGCAATGAGAGTACTAATTTTTGCCATCCTCACCAGCTCCTAGTGCTTACCATCTTTTTCATCTTAGTCATTCTGGAGGTTGTGTCATTCTGGAGCAGTCATTCTGGAGCAGTACAAGATAGCAGTTTTAATTTGTATTTCCCTGATGACAAATACAGTTGAGCATTTTTCATGTGTTTCCTGACCACTGGGAAGTTTCTGCTTGAATTGTTTCATTTGTGCCTATGTTTTTAATTGGGTCTTCTGTCTCTTTCTTCTTGATTTATACAAGCTCTTTATATGTTCTGGATACAAGCCTTTTATCAAAGATGTATGTGGTAAACATATTCTCCCACTCTGTGGATTGTGTCTATACTCTCTTAATAGCACGTTTTCACAAAGATCTTAATTTCAGTAGAGTTCAATTTTAAAATTTTTCCTTTATGATTAACATATACTATAGCTTATTGTTAGCACATGAAAATATACTCATGTGCTGCATAATTATGTTGCAGTCAATGATGGAGCACATATATGACAGTGGTCACATAATAGTATAAAGGAGCTAAAAAATCCTATCACCTAGTGACATCATAGCCATCATAACATTGTAGCGCAACCCATTACTCATGTGTCTGTGGTAATGCTGATGTAGACAAACACACTACACTGCTGGTTGTATAAAAGTTTAGCACATACAATTATGTAGAGCACATAATACCTGATAAGGACAATAAATGACTACATTAACTGGTTTAAATTTTTACTATACTTTTGATCATTATTTTAGTGTATACTCCTTCTACTTAGATATATATATTATATATATAGATATATATATATATTAAAAACAGTTGACTATAAAACAGCCTCATGGAGGTCCATCAGGAGGTATTCTAGAATTCTATAAGCATTGTTATCATAGGAGATGACAATTCCATACATATTATTGCCTCTGAAGACCTTCTAGTGAGACAAGATATGAAATGAAAGAGTGAAATCGATTATCTTGACCCTGTGTAGGGTTAGGCTAATGTCTGTGTCTTCATTTTTACCAAAATATTTTACAAAGTAAAAAATAAAATAAAAACATTAAACTAGAAAAAGCTTATAGAATAAGGATATAAGTATAGAAAATATCTCTACAGCCATATAATGTGTTTCTGTTTCTAGCTAAGGGTTATAACAAAAGAGTCAAAAAGTTTTAACAAAATTAACAAGTTTGTGAAGTAAAATTTACAATAAGCTAAGGACAATTTATTATTGAAGAAAGAAAAATATTTTATAAATTTAGTATAGCCTAAGTGCAGAGTGTTTATAAAGTCTACAATGGTGTACAGTAATGTCCTAGGCCTTCACATTCACTCACCGCTCACTCATTGACTCACTCAGAGCAACTTCGAGTCCTGCAAGTTCCATTCACGGCAAATGTCCTATGTAGGTATACCATTTTTTAATCTTTTATACCATATTTTTGCCGTACCTTTTCTATGTTTAACACACAAATATTTACCATCAAGATACAACTGCCTATAGCACTCGGTATAGTAACATGCTGTCCAAGTCTGTAGCCAAGGAGCAATAGGCTCTACCATATAGCCTAGATGTGTGTAGGCTATACCATCTAGTTTTGTGTGACTACACTCTATGATGTTTATACAATGACAAAATTGCCCAGTGACACAGTTTTCAGAATGCATCCCCATGACTGTCCACTTAATTTTTGCAATTGATCTCATATTCTACAACCTCTCTGACCTCTCTATTTCTAGAATCTTTTTGGTACATTTTATTAGATTTTCTATAATACAATCATGCCATCTGCAAATGAGAGCAGTTTTACTTGTTCATTTCCAATATGGTACCTCTTATTTCATATGCTTGCCTACTGCACTGTCTGGGACATCTAGAACAATGTCAAATTAAAGTAGTCAGAGTATGTATCTTTCTTCCTGATCTCAGGGAGAAAGTATGCAGTCTGTCTCCATTACCTATGATGTTAGGTGTACATTGTTAGTACTAAGGCTTTCCCAGAAATAGCAGAAGAATCGGAGCTGGAGAGTAGGGAACGGAGTTGTGAGAAAAACTGAGATGCTGCATTCAAGGAGGGGGACACTTAGAGGTACTATAACTTGAGAATTAAATGTTAATCCTGCATTCATTTTACTTACAAATTGATGAAGATATTCTGAGAACATAGGAACAACTTACCAGGTAGCTAAAATCCATGGTTGGAGTTCAGAGAGAAAATCTAGAAGTAGGTCATAGCCACTGAGTGTTGACTGGCTAGATTCAACTGGAACGAATAATTACCAATAAAAAAAGACTCTGTGAACTCAACCAGAATCTGTCATCCTCTAGAAATATATCCAAGGAATAGAAGGGATTGTGAGATATTCATCTACAACCTAGACAGCATCCTTCACTGAGTTTCTTGAGCAGAACACTCTGATGCAGACCGTGCTTCGGGAATAACCCTTGGGTACCAACAGCCTGCTTATATCTTACACTCTGGGTGGCATCATCATTTGAATTATACCTGTAACTCCACAAAAGCATATTCAGTTTCAGGTTCTTTTAGGTTGTCTCCTACCTCGCCTCTCAATGGGCACTATCATTTTATTCCTCCTTACCTTACTATAGAAAATTACAATTTAATAAAAGCTTTAATTCACATTGTACTTTAACCTTGAGCTATTCAACAATGCTGTGGTGTTGGTAAGGCAGTATTATTAGCATTTCTTTAGACACGTGAGCATGGGCCAGGAAGCTTGACTGTTTTGTTTAGGTCACAGGCTAATAAAATAAGGACCTAGGATTAAACCCAGATAATCTGATTCTAAATCCAGTTCTCTTTTCAATACATTATACTCCTTAACACCTGTCCAAAAAAAGAGACAGAATTAGAAACAGGTTTTATCCAAGGATTTTTCAAAAAGGTTTAAATCTACTTCGCAAAAATAAAATCTGATAGCTTCTACTATATACCTTACTAAGGGCCAGGAAATATGTTAAGTGATTTAGATACATTATATCATTTATTTTCTTCAACAACCCTCTTAGGTAAATATTGTCCTCATTTAACAGGTGAAGACAGTGCAGCTTATGATGGCAAAGAACTTTCCCATGATCACAAATTAATAGTGAAAGCAGTAGGCTCCCCTTCACCAGACTTCCTAGATAAATAAACACTGACTTATGCTCTGACACCATGTTGGAATGTGTGATTCTTATTATATTCTGAAGGGTTTATATTCTCATATTCAATTCTCAAATATTTGAAGGGAAAAAGAAATCAGGCTGAATATGCATGGCTCCAGAGAAGAAAAACAGGACAAGCATAAAGAAATTGCCGTCAGATTGTGCTTCAACGTAAGAAATAATCTTTTTAATAGTAACATCTGTTCGAGAAATGAAGGGATGTTCTATATCTTGTTCGCAGGGGTGGCTACAGAGGCATATATCCTTATCAAAACTCTAATTCTAACTTCAGATCCGTGCATTTCATTATATATAAATTTAACACCAATTAAAAAAAAAAAGAAAGAAACTTCTTCCTGAGATAATGAGCTTCACTCAGAGACTTAATGATCACTAGCCAGAGATAGAACAAGGAAGATTCCCGAATTAATTGTAGAGGTGAAACTGGACAGTATCTTTACATTCTTTCAAACCTAAGACTTTATAATATATTCATTGGCATATACTATAAGAATTTGAGGTCACTTGCGATCTAAAACTCTTGAGATTGTTGTACTCATTACTCTTTATACCATATTGTCTGTTCAAACACATAATGCGTTTCCAGGTAAGCTGCCTTGTGAAGATGTTTCAAGTAGTAAGAGAAGAGCCAGGGATGAGCTTACGGTGTCATTGGTGAGCTAGCCTTTCACCTTCCTGGAGACCTCCCAGAGTGGACTCCCTAAATGAATTTCATTAGTCAATAGCTTCAGCCTTAAACACCCAGAAAAGTAGTTTTGTCTGTACATCAGAGCATATCACAGTAACAAAGTTTACAAGGCTAAGAACAGTCTTTATTATTTTTAAAGGAGAAGTAACACTTTCAAGGATATCACACCCACTGGATCCTCCACCAGTGTATCATTCTCATAGCATGCCATAGAAGAAAATAGACTATAATCAGAGTGTTGATTAATAATCATGAGGTCAGAATGAAGGGTGTTGTATAACTCAAAATTTTAATGGCATATTTGGGCAGCTTAGCTTTCAATCAGGTTGTGGTTCCTAGGAATAATCCTGACACTAAAACAGAACTGCGTATGTTTGTTGTCCTGGTTTGTTATGGATTAATATTTTAGTTTATCTAACAGGGAACTCTTTTCCTTTCTTTCCAGGTTCCTACAGAGCACAGTAGTCCTCATGCACTACAAAAGATGAAATCAAGTTAAAATGTTACCTCACCTATAAAATATCCAGAGAGTACTCTGTATGGTCTAGGAAATGTAATACCATAGAAATGGCACAGCCCTTGTGTTAAGGATGCTTGAAATCTGATAATGAAAACCAAACGGGTGACATGTAATCAGCAGACAGAGATGGTGCTGAAATCAGTTCCTACTTGAAACAGAAAGATGGAAAAATGGAAATAAGGCTTGTTGTGGCTCCCTTTGAATTCCATCTATTCTTTTACAGGGACTTGTGCCTACATTTAGTTGACTCTTCATTTTCTTTGCATGTTCATTTTCTCAGAAGTAGTCGAATACTCATTAATTGTTGTCTATGCCAGATTCCCTGTGTCTCACAATATGTTTGACTATGAGCAATGCCAAATTAGAACATGGACACAGGAGGTAAATGCTTTTGGAAAGGAGAGAGTTCTTCATTTTCTTATGTCAAAAAATAGGATAACAATGAAATTAATACTTATTGAGTGCCTAATTTAAGACAGGCCCCATTCTAGACATTTTAATCTCATTCGATCCTTATATAGTATATCAAATATTATCCTGACTTTATAGAGGCAAAAATTGAACTAAGAGATTATCTGAGTAATTGATAATTCTATAACCAGTGACAAGCAGAACTAGTATTTGAACCTAGTCTGTCTGAATTGAATGCCAGATTTCTATTCATATGCTGATCTTATCTGTCATCCTGACTCTCTTTGCCATCTTATAACAGTAAAACGTTTTGCTTCTTAAGAAGGGAAAATCCATTGCTCTTTCAGCTGCCTGAAAGCTTTCTCTGGCACACACTGAGGAGTTATGCACATAGAAAAGTGACCAGAATCATCATCCACTACCGTTTACTCCCAACCACCAAAATTGCTGTATAATGAGATGGCAAAGCTCTAAAGTATAATTATATGGTATTGAGTAAAATTCTAAATTGCAATTAGACAACATTGGGTAGAATTCTGTGAATATTCTCAGCTGTGCCATAAAAACTTTACAAAGCAAAGGAAGACATAGATCTCAAGTGCCAGCTGCTGCCTTTCGGGGAAGCCGCCTGCCATGGCCATTTCTCCAGAGAGCTTCCCAAAGGAAGAGTACCAAGCTTGCAAGGGCCAAATCAACACTGGGCTGTTTCAAGCACCAGTACATCTGATAGGCCTCCCAGTGTCTAGGAAAGGATTATCCAGAAGAGGCATCTTTTCATTCCACGGATGTTAGTAAACACCTACCCAAAGCTAGTGTTTTTTCTAGGCACTGCGTCTGAGATAGATGAGAGACATTCCCTCATGGAAAGATGGAATTCTTTCTCTTTTACTATAGTCAAGTGCACTGCATCCAGCCTACTGCCCACTGATTGAGACAGAAGTGAATAAAATTAACAAAAATTCCTGCCCTTGTAGAGCTGACATTCTAGAACAGATGAACAAATAAACAAAATATATATTATGTCAGATGATGATTAGTACTAAGGGTGGATACTAATGTGATTACATCACTCTCCGTAGCATGAATGGGGAAGAGAGTCCTGGGGATGAAGAAATCCAAAAATCTAGGACTTCACGAAGTAATCAATATAAGCAGAGATGGGGGAAGGTTGAGTAATTCTGATGATTTCAGTGCTGTTAGTGGTGGAAGGCTGTGAGTTATGAAGGATCAAGTGGCCTTGCTGGGTGCGTGCAGACTTTTTGGACCCTCTATGTATGACAATGAAATTAAAGATGAGAAAAGGGGTAGTTTTACATGGAAAAAATGGAGTTCCACTTAAGAAAAAAAGTGTGTGAGAGATGAAAATAGGAAGGTATCATCAGCTAATAAATTCTATTAGTCTGTTATAAATCTTGTATCAGTTTCAAAATGATACGACACTAACCCAAGTATCAATACATCAGTGGAACAAATTTGACAGCCCCATAATGCACTCAGAATACATGAGAATTTATAACTTACTTTTTCATTGAAGTAGAACCTACATACAACAAAGTGCCCACATGTTAAATATGCAAATATTTGTACCTGTTTACCAACACACACATGAAGATATGGCACATTTTCAGCACCAGCAGTTTCCATCATGCCTATTCTCAGTCAATACACTGCTCCTGCAGAGATGACCACTGTTCTGGCCTCTGTCACCATCGGTTTTGCTTCTTCTTGAACCTCATATATGTGGCTTTATCTAGTACATACTCTTTTGTGTTAGTACTCTTTCACTAATCATCAGGTCTGTAAGATTAATTCCGTTGGTGCATAAAGCAGGAGTTTGCTGATTTTTCATTGTTGTGGTGCATAACTCGATATGAATATGCTGCAATTTAGTAAATCTATTATTTGGGTTGTTTCCAGTTTAGAGCCATTATATAAAGCTATGAACAGTTTTTCACATGTCCATTAGTAGATATCAGCATTCTTTTTTTTTTTTTTTCTTTTTTTGAGTACGTAACCAGGAGCAAAATTGTTGAGACATAGAGTATTTGTGTTTTGCTTTAGTAGAGAGTGCCCAAGGTTGTCCAAAGTCCTTATACAAATTTAAATTTGCGATCCTGACCCATCCCTCCTCACTGCGCGAGGCCTCCCTGTAGGAACTCCAACTCCAGCCAGGGGCTCAGGGACAGAACCCTCATCTCCCTGGGCCTGAGCCCCTAGGGGGAGGGGTGGCTATAGTCTCTGGGGACCTGCAGACTTATTCTTTGCTCCTGCTAGTTCTGAGGAATTTGGGCAGCCCAAACGGGCGGGTTTTCTCCCGAATGTAGCACACCCCCTCCACCAAGGGGCAGCCAAAGTGCTTCATTAAACTGGTCATGCTCCCCGCGCCACCCAACTAGGTGAGACCCTCCACAGGGGTTGTTAGACACCCCATACTGAAGTGTTCCTACTGGCATCAGGTAGGTGCCCCTTGAGGTCAGAGATCCCATAGGAAAAAGCA
This sequence comes from Colobus angolensis palliatus, assembly GCF_000951035.1. Taxonomy (NCBI): domain Eukaryota; kingdom Metazoa; phylum Chordata; class Mammalia; order Primates; family Cercopithecidae; genus Colobus; species Colobus angolensis. Next base: position 15,667,780 of record NW_012120709.1, on the reverse strand, counting down.
GGCACCCACCTTTGCTGTTCTCCCGCCTTCTCGAGTGACATCTCCAGGCATTGGAGTGAACCAGATGAATAGGGCCTGAAGTGAACCCCCAGCAAACTGCAGCAGCCATATAGAAGAGGGACCTGACGTTGAAAGAAAAACAAACAGAAAGCAACAATGAAAGCATCAATAAAAGAAGTCCTCACAAAAACCTCATCTAAGGGTCAGCAGCCTCAATGATCGAAACTAGACAAACTCATGAAGATGAGAAATAATCAACAAAAAAACACTGAAAACCCAAAAGGCCAGAGTGCCTGTTCTCCTCCAAATGATCGCAGCACCTCTCCAGCAAGGGTACAGAACTGGATGGAGGATGAGTTGAATGAACTGGCAGAAGTAGGCTTCAGAAGGTGGGTAATAACAAACTCCATTGCACTAAAGAAGCATGTTCTAACTCAATGCAAAGAAGCTAAAAACCTTGATGAAAGGTTACAGGAGCTGCTAACTAGAATAACCAGTTTAGAGAGGAACATAAATGACCTGACAGAGCTGAAAAACACAGCACAAGAACTTCATGAAGCATACACAAGTATCAATAGCTGATTCGATCAAGCAAAAAAAAAAAAAAGAATATCAGAGTTTGAAGACTACCTTGCTGAAATAAGACAGGCAGACAAGACGAGAGAAAAAAGAATGAAAAGGAATGAACAAAATCCCCGAGAAATATGGGACTATATAAAAAGACCAAACCTACAATTGATTGGGGAGAATGGAACCAATCTGGAAAACACTCTTCAGGATATCATCCAGGAGGACTTCCTCAAACTAGTAAAACAGGCCAACATTCAAATTCAGGAAATACAGAGAACACCACAAAGATACTCCATGAGAAGATCAAACCCAAGGCACATAATTGTCAGATTCTCCAAGGTTGAAATGAAGGGGAAAAAAATGTTATGGGCAGCCAGAGAGAAAGGCCAGATCACCTACAAAGGGAAGCCTATCAGACTAAAAGCAGATCTTTCTACAGAAACCCTACAAGCCAGAAGTCAGTGGGAGCCAATATTCAACATTCTTAAAGAATTTTCAGCCCAAAATTTCATATCCAGCCAAACTAAGCTTCATAAATGAAGGAGAAATAAAATCCAAAGACAAGCAAATGCTGAGGGATTTCATCACCACCAGGCCTGCCTTGCAAGAGCTCCTGAAGGAAGCAGTAAATATGGAAAGGATAAAATGGTACCAGCCATTACAGAAACACATCAAAATACAAAGACCAATGACACTATGAAGAAATGGCAACAACTACGGTGCAAAATAACCAGCTAGCATCATGATGACAGTATCAAATTCACACATAACAATATTAACCTTAAATGTAAACGGGCTAAATGACCCAATTAAAAGACACAGATTGGCAAACTGAATGAAGAGTCAAGACCCACCAATGTGCTGTATTCAGGAGACACATCTCATGTGCAAAACACACATATGCTCAAAATAAAGGGATGGAGGAAAAATTACCAAGTAAAAGGAAAGCAAAAAAAAATAAAAAATTTAGGGGTTGTAATCTCAGTCTCTGACAAAACAGACTTTAAACCAAAAAAGATCACATAATGGTAAAGGGATCAATGCAACAAGAAGAGGTAACTATCCTAAATATATATGCATCCAATATAGCAGCACTCCGATTCATAAAACAAGTCCTTAGAGACCTACAAAGAGACTTATACTCCCACACAATAATAGTGGGAGACTTTAATACCCCACTGTCAATATTAGACATATCAACAAGACAGAAAATTAACAAGCATATTCAGGACTTGAACTCAGCTCTGAATCAAGTGGACCTAATAGACATCTACAGAACTCTCCACCCAAAATCAACAGAATATACATTCTTCTCAGTGCCACCTGGCACTTATTCTAAAACCGAACACACAATTGGAAGTAAAACACTCCTCAGCAAATGCAAAAGAGTGAAATGATAACAGTCTCTCAGACTACAATGCAATCAAATTAGAACTCAAGATTAAAAAACTCACTCAAAACCCCACAACTACATGGAAATTGAACAACCTGCTCCTGAATGATCCTTGGTAAATAATGAAATTAAAGCAGAAATCAAGAAGTTATTTGAAACCAATGAGAACAAAGAGACAATGTACCAGAATCTCTGGGACACAGCTAAAGCAGTAGTAAGAAGGAAACTTATAGCACGAAATGCCCACATCAGAAAGCTAGAAAGATCTCAAATCGACACCCTAACATCACAATTAAAAGAACTAGAAGAGTAAGAGCAAACAAATCCAAAAGCCAGCAGAAGACAAGAAATAACTAAGATCAGAGCAGAACTGAATGAGATAGATGAACAAAAAGCCCTTCAAAAAATTAAGGAATCCAGAAGCTGGTTTTTTGAAAAAATTAACAAAATGGAGAGACCACTATCTAGGCTAGTGAAGAAGAAAAGAGAGAAGAATCAAACAGACACAATAAAAAATCATAAAGGGGATATCATACTGACCCCACAGAAATACAAACTACCATCAGAGAATACTATTAATACCTCTTTGCAAATAAACTACAAAATCTAGAAAAAAATGTATAAATTCCTGATCACATACACCCTCCCAATACTAAACCAGGAAGAAGTCAAATCTCTGAATAGACCAATAACAAGTTCTGAAATTGAGGCACTAATTAATGGCTTACGAACCAAAAAAAGCCCAGGACCAGACGGATACACAGTCAGATTCTACCAGAGGTACAAAGAGGAGCTGGTACCATTCCTTTTGAAATTATTCCAAACAAGTGAAAAGGAGGGACTCCTCCCTCACTCATTTTATGAGGCCATAGCATCATCCTGGTACCAAAACCTGGCAGAGTTACAAGAAAAAAAGAAAACTTCAGGCCAATATCCCTGAAGAACATTGATGCAAAAATCCTCAATAAAATACTGGCAAACCAAATACAGCAGCACATCAGAAAGCTTATCCACCACAATCAAGTTGGCTTCATCCCTGGGATGCAAGGCTGCTTCAACATACACAAATCAATAAACATAATCCATCACATAAACATAACCAAAGACAAAAACCACATGATTATCTCAATAGATGCAGAAAAGGCCTTTGATAAAATTCAACATCCCTTCATGTTAAAAACTCTCAATAAACTAGATATTGATAGAACATATCTCAAAATAATAAGAGCTATTTATGACAGACCCACAGCCAATATCATACTGACTGGAAAAAAAATTGAAGCCTTCCCTTTGAAAACCGGCACAAGACAAGGATGCCCTCTCTCACCGCTCCTATTCAACATAGTATTGGAAGTTCTGACCAGGGAAATCAGGCAAAAGAAAGAAAGAAAGTGTATTCAAACAGGAAGAGAGGAAGTTAAATTGTCTCTGTTTGCAGAACGACATGATTCTATATTTAGAAAACCCCATCATCTCAGCTCAAAACTCCTTCACCTGATAAGCGACGTTAGCAGTCTCAGAATACAAAATCAATGTACAAAAATCACAAGGATTCCTATGTATCAACAATAGACAAGCAGAGAGCCAAATCATGAATGAATTCCCATTCACAATTGTTACAAAGAGAATAAAATACCTAGGAATACAGCTAACAAGGGATGTGAAGGACCTCTTCAAGGAGAACTACAAACCACTGCTCAAGGAAGTAAGAGAGGACACAGACAAATGGCAAAAGATTCCATGTGCATGAATAGGAAGAATCAATACAATAAAAATGGCCATACTGCCCAAAGTAATTTATAGATTCAATCCTATTCCCATAAACTATCATTGACATTCTTCACTGAATTAGGAAAAACTACTTTAAATTTCATATGGAGCCAAAAATCAGCCCATATAGCCAAAACAATCCTAAGCAAAAAGAACGAAGCTGGGGGCATCAGGCTACCTGACTCCAAACTATACTACAAGGCTATAGTAACCAAACCGCATAGTACTGGTACCAAAACAGACACATAGGCCAAGGGAACAGGACAGAGACCTCACAAATAACACCACACATCTACAACCATCTGATCTTTGACAAACCTGACAAAAGCAACCAATAGGGAAAGGATTCCCTATTTAATGAATGGTGCTGGTAAAACTGGCTAGCCATATTCAGAAAACTGAAACTGGACCCCTTCCATATACCTTATACAAAAATTAACTCAAGATGAAGTAAAGACTTAAATGTAAAGCCCCAAACCATAAAAACCCTAGAAGAAAACCTAGACAATACCATTCAGGATATAGGCACGGGCAAAGATTTCATGACGAAAATGCCAAAAGCAATTGCAACAGAAACTAAAATTGACAAACGGGATCTAATTAAACTAAAGAGCTTCTGCACAGCAAAGGAAACTATCACCAGAGTGAACAGGCAGCCTACAGAATGGGAGACAAGTTTTGCAATCTACCCATCTGACAAAGGGCTAATATCCAGAATCTACAAGGAATTTAAACAAATCTACAATAAAAAAAAAAAACCATCAAAAAGTGGGCAAAAGACATGAATAGACACTTCTCAAAAGAAGACATTTATGCGGACAACAAACATACGAAAAAAGCTCAAAATCACTGATCATTAGAGAAATGCAAATCAAAACCACAACGAGATACCATCTCATGCTAGTCAGAGTGGTGATTATTAAAAAGTCAAGAAACAATTGATGCTGGCAAGGCTGTGGAGAATAGGAATGCTTTTACACTGTTGTTGGGAATGTAAATTAGTTTAAACATTGTGGAAGACAGTGTGGTGGTTCCTCAAGGATTTAAAACCAGAAATACCATTTGACACGGCAATCTTACTACTGGGTATATATGCAAAGGAATATAAATCATTTTACTATAAAGACACATGCACACGTATGTTTACTGCAGCACTATTTACAATAGCAAAGGCACGAAACCAACCCAAATGCCCATCAATGATAGACTGGATAAAGAAAATGTGGTACATATACACCATGGAATACTATGCAGCCATAAAAAGGAATGAGATCATGTCCTTTGCAGGGACATGGATGAAGCTGGAGTCCATTATCCTCAGCAAACTAACACAGGAACATAAAACAAAACACCACATGTTCTCACTCATAAGTGGGAGCTGAACAATAGAACACATGGACACAGTTGAACAATGAGAACACACAGGAGGGGAACAACACACACCAGGGCCTGTCAGGGGCTAGGGGGTGAAGGGAGGGAGGGCATCAGGACAAATAGCTAATGAATGTAGGGCTTAAAACCTAGATGATGGGTAGACAGGTGCAGCAAACCACCATGGCACATGTACGCCTATGTAACAAACCTGCACATTCTGCAGATGTATCCCAAAACTTAAAGTAAATTTTTAAAAAAAGAACCAAATGGAAATTGTAGAACTTAAAGATACTATAACAATAGCTCACATAATAGGCTCAGCAGTAGAGTGAAGAGAATAGAATCAATGAACCTCAAGACATATTAGAATTAATCCAATTTTGTTTGAGACCAGCCTGGAAAACATGGCAAAACCCTGTCCCTACCAAAAGTACAAAAATTAGCTGGGCATGGTGACTCACACCGGTAGTCCCAACTACTCAGGAGGATTAGGTGGGAAGATTGCTTGAGCCAAGAAGTTTGAGGCTGCAGTGAGCTGAGACTCTGCCACTGCCCTCCTCTGGGTGACAAAGTGAGGCCCTGTCTCAAAGAAGAAAGAAAAAGGAAAGAAAGAAAAAAGAGACAATTTATCCAATCTGAACAAAAGAAATAAAATAGATAAAAATAAATAATAGAGCCTCAGGGACCTGTGAGACAATAACAAATGAGCTAATATTTATATCATCGGAATTATAGGAAAAGAGAAGAAAGAGAGATACTAAAAAAAAAAATGTTGTGGAAATAACGGCTGAACATTGCCCAAATTTGACAAACAAAACAAACAACAACATAAACCTACAGATTCAAGATGCTGGGTGAACCCCAGAGAGAATAAATGTAACAAAATACATGCTGGGACACAGCATAATTAAACTTCTAAAAAATAAAATCAAAGAAAAAAGTCTTGAAAGCAACTGGAGGGAAATAATACATTACTAATAAGAGAATTCCAATTCAAATGACTGCAGGTTTCCCTTATAAAACCATGGAGGCCAGAAGTAAGTAACATATTTTCCAAGTACTAAAAGGTAAGAACTGTCAAAGGAAGGAAATTTTATACCTGATGAAAATACTATTCAGAAATGAAGGGCTAATAAAACATTTTCAGATGAAAATAAACTAAGAGAATGTGTTACTAGCAAGCCTTCCCTTAAAGAATGGCTCAAGGAAAGGAATTGATAACAGAGGATTTTAAATTTCAAAGGAAAAGAAGAACGTTGTAATGACTAAAAATGGGGCAAATATAAGAGTCTTTTTCATAGGTTCCTTGAATCACTTGATAATTAAAGCAAAAATTATAATGTCATTTGTTTTTTTTTGTTTTGTTTTGTTTTGTTTTCTTATTATACTTTAAGTTCTAGGGTACATGTGCATAACGTGCAGGTTTGTTACATATGTATACTTGTGCCATGTTGGTGTGCTGCACCCATCAACTCGTCAGCACCCATCAATTCATCATTTATATCAGGTATAACTCCCCAATGCAATCCCTCCCCCCTCCCCTCCTCCCCATGATAAGCCCCAGTGTGTGATGTTCCCCTTCCCGAGTCCAAGTGATCTCATTGTTCAGTTCCCACCTATGAGTGAGAACATGCGGCATATAGAGAACACTTCAGACAAAATTATCAGAATATTTTTGCTTTCAAGTAGTCCAGAACATTCGCCAGGGTAGCCCAAGTTCTCAACCATAAAACAAACATCAACAAATTTTAAAATCTTGAATTTGTATAAGGTATGTTCTTTGACTGTAATGGAATCAAGCTAGAAATGAATGGTAGAAATACATTAGAAAAATTTCCAAATAACTGGAAATTAAACAACACACTTCTAAATAATCCATGGGCTAAATAGAAAATCTCAAGGGAAATTTTTTAAAATACATACAATTGAATAAAAATTTAAAAACATGTATCAGAATATGTAGGATCCAGTTAAAGCAGTGCTGACAAGAAAATTTATAGCAGTAAATGTTTCCATTAGAAAAAAAGAAAGGTCTCAAATCAATAACAAAGTTTCTGTCTTAAGAAACTAGAAAAAGAAGAGCAATGTAAGCACAGACCAGACAAAAGGAAGAACATAATAAGGATAATGAGCAGAAACTAATGAAATCCAAAACAGGGAAAAAGTAGATAACGTCAATTATCAGAAAATTAATTCCTCTATGCCTTATTTGTTGAGAGTTTTTATTATGAAAAGACATTGAATTTTATCAAATGCTTTTCCTTTATCTATTGAGATGGTCATGTTATTTTTATCTTCATTCTACTAATGCAGTGTATCAGATTCACTGATTTGTGTAGGTTGAGCCATCGTTGCTTCCCAGAAATAAATCTCATTTGATCATGGCATATAATGCTTTTAATGCGTGGTTGAATTCAACTTGCCAGTATTTTGTTGAAGCTTTTTATGTTTGTGTTTATCAGGGATAGTGGACTGTAATTTTTTTTTCTTGTTGTGTCCCTATATGGCATTAGAATTAAGGTAACTCTAGACTCATAAAATGAGTTTGAAAGTGGTACCTTCTCTTCAATCTGTTGGAAGAGTTTGAGAAGGACTGTTAGTTCATTTTTAACGTCTGATAGAATTCTGTCATGAAGCCATCTGATCCTGGGCTCTTCTTCAATGGGAGATTTTTGATTATTGATTCAATCTCCTTACTCATTATTGGTCTGTTCATGTTCTATTTATTAATGATTCAGTTTTGATAGATTGTATGTTTCTAGGAATTTGTCCATTTCTTCCAGGTTATCCAACTTGTTGGCATTTAATTGTTCATGGCAGTCTCTTATAATGTTTTACATATCTGTAATATTAGTTGTAATGTGTCCTCTTTTATTTCTAATTTTATTTTTTTTCTCTTTTTTTAAGTTACTCTAACTAAGAGATTGTCAATTTTACTTACCTTTTCAAAAAATAGACTCTTAAACTTGGTTGATTTTTTTTCCATTGCTTTTCTCATCTCTATTGAATTTATTTCTGTTCTGATTTTGCTACTTTTTTCTTCTACTAGTTTTGAAATTATCTTGGGTTTGTTTTCCAGTTTATTAACGTGTAAATTTAGGTTGCTTACTTCCAATCTTTCTCTTATCTTTATATAGGTACTTATTGCTGTAAACTTCCCTCTTAGAACTGCTTTTGCTGCATCCCATAAATTTTATGTTCTCATTTTTGTTTGTCTGAAGGTATTTCTTAATTTCTCTTTAAAGTTTATATGTAACAAGCCCACAGCTAACATCATGTTCAACAGTAAAAAGCTGAAAACTTTCCCTCTAAGATCAGGAAAAAAACAAGGATGCCCACTTTTGTCACATCTGTTCAACATAGTACTAAAATCCCCAGCCAAAGTAACTAGGCAAGAAAAAGAAATGAAAGTCATTCAAATCTGAAAATAAGTGAAATTGTCTCCACTGGCAGATAACATGATCTAAAGACTCCACAAAAAAGTTATTAGAACTAAGAAATGAATGAAGTAAATTTTCAGAATACAAAATCAACATACAAAAATCAGTAGTGTTTCTATATACTAACAATGAACTCTCCGAAAAAGAAATCAAGAAAACAATCCCATTTACAGCCACATTTTTAAAATATTTATGAATAAATTTAACCAATGTGTAAGATCTATACCCTGAAAACTACAAAACATTGATGAGAAAAACTGAAGACACAAGTAAATGTAACAAGCCTGCATGTTGTTCACATGTACCCTAGAACTTAAAGACATCTGATGTTCATGAATTAGAAGAATTAATACTATTAAAGTGCCCAAAGCATCCCACAGCTATCTATGACTCAATGCAGTCTCTTTCAAAATTCCAAGGGCACTAGTGCAACCATTGTGGAAGACAGTATGGTGATTCCTCAAGGATCTAGAACTAGATATACCATTTGACTCAGCCATCTCATTACTGGGTATATACCCAAAGGATTATAAATCATGCTGCTATAAAGACACATGCACACATATGTTTATTGCGGCACTATTCACAATAGCAAAGACTTGGAACCAACCCAAATGTCCATCAATGATAGACTGGATTAAGAAAATGTGGCACATATACACCATGGAATACTATGCAGCCTTATAAAAGGATGAGTTCATGTCCTTTAAAGGGACGTGGATGAAGCTGGAAACCACCATTCTCAGCAAACTATCACAAGAACAGAAACCCAAACACCACATGTTCTCACTCATAGGTGGGAATTGAACAATGAGAACACTTGGACACAGGAAGGGGAACATCACACACCGGGGCCTGTTGTGAGGTGGGCAGGGGGAGGGGTAGCATTAGGAGATATACCTAATGTAAATGACAAGTCAATGGGTGCAGCAGACCAACATAGCATGTGTATACATATGTAACAAGCCTGCATGTTGTTCACATGTACCCTAGAACTTAAAGTACAATTTAAAAAAAAAAAAAAACACTAAAATTTGTGTGGATCCACAAAAGACCTCAAATAGGTAAAGTAATCTTGAGCAAGAAGAATAAAGCTAGAGATATCACAGTTCCTCAGTTCCTGATTTCAAATTATATTAAAAAGCTAATAGTAATCAAAATAGTATGGTACTGACATTAAAACAGAAACATAGACTACTGGAACAGAATAGAATACCCAGAAATAAAACCACACATCTTCAACCAAGGCATCAAGAATACACAATAGGTGAAAAAATAGTGTCTTCAATAAATGGTGTTGAGAAAACTGAATACCCACATGTAAAACAAATAAAATTGGATCCTTAATTTACACTCTACGTAAAAATCACCTCAAAATAAATACCTGAACATTAAATCTGAAGCCATAAAACTCCCAAAAGAAAACATGACAAAGGGAAAGGTCCATGACATTGGTCTTGGCAATAATTTTTTCATTTTGGATATGACCTCAACAGCACAGGGAACAAAAGCCAAAAATGGGCAAGTGGGATTATATTACACTGAAAGTTTTCTGCACAGCAAAGGACACAATTAACAACATGAAAAGGCAACCTACAGAATAGGCAAAAATGTTTGCAAACCATATATGAAATAAGTGGTTATATCAAAAATAAATTAAACACTCAGACAACTCCTTAGCACAAAAACAAACAACCTGTCAAAAACTTGAGAAAGGACTTGGATAGACATTTTTCCAAAGAAGACATACAATGATGAATGGGTATACGAAAAAAGGCTCAACATTACTAATGCCAAAGAAATGAAAAAGAAAACCACAATGAGATATCACCTCACACCTGTTAGGGTGGCTACTATCAAAAAGAAAAAAAGACAAATAATGGTAAGGTTGTGGCGAAAAGGGAAACCTTATACACTATTGGTAGCAACTATAAATTAGTATAGCCATTATGGAAAACAGTATGGAGATTTCATAAAAATAGAATTACTATATGAGCCAGCAATCCCACTCCTGGATATATATCCAAAGGAGAGAAAATCACTATTTCAAAGAGATACGTGCATTTCATGTTCATTTTAGCATTAACCCTGATAGTCAAGATGCACAAACAATCTAAGTGTCCATCGACAGCTGAATTAAAGATGTTGCATGCGTGCGCGCACATGCGCACACACACGGGGCCAGGGGAGGGGGAGAAGAATATTATTTAGTCTTTAAGAAGAAGAAAAGCCTGTCATTTCTGACAACATGGATGCATCTGGAGGGCATTATGCTAAATGAAATAGGCCTGACATAGAAAGACAAATTCTACACAATCCCTCTTACCTGTGGGATCTAAAAAACTGAACTCCTAGAAACAGAAAGTAAAAGGGTGGCCCAGCCCAGAGTTAGAGAAAATGGGGAGGTCGAAGAGTACAAGTTTAAATTATAAGTTTTGGAGACCTAATAAAAAGCATAGTGACCACAATTTATAATAATGTATTTGTTATTTGAAAGTTGCTAAGAGAATAGATCTTAAGTATTATCATAATGACAACACCAAGACGTAACTATGTGAGGTGACGGAAATGTTAATTAGCTTAGTTGTTAATCATTTCACATGTATGTGTATGTCAAAATATCACATTCTACATCTTAAATATATGTTTTTATTTGTTAATTATCTCAAAACTGAAAAAATTAAAAAGCTATTTTTAAAAAGATTGACAAAGAAAAATAAACACAACTCACCAATCACACCTGTCAAAATGACTAAGCTAAAAATAGTAACAATGCAAATGCTGATAAAGTATAGAAAAACTCGATTATTCATACATTGCTGGTAGCAATGAAAAATAATACAGCCACTCTGGCAAAATGTTTGACAGTTTCTTATAAAACAGTGAAATTACCATACAACCTTGCAATTGCACTCTTGGGCATTTATGACAGAGAAATTTATGTTGATATAAAAACCAGTGTACAAAAGTTCATAGCAGCTTTATTGTAATAGCCCCAAACTGAAAACAACCTTTATGTTTTTCAATGGGCAAATGGTTTAAACGATCTGTGGTATATCCATACTTTGAAATACTACTTAGTAATAAAAAGGAATGAACTGTTGATACATGCAACTACCTAGATGAATATTTAGGAAATTCGGCTGAGTGGAAAAAGTAAATTACTTACTGTATGATTCCACTGATGACATTTTTGAAATGGCAAAATTTTAGAAATGATAACAGATTTGTAATTGCTAGGTGTTAGTAACCTAGGTGTTAATTGCTAGGGGTAGGGTAGGAGAGAGAGAGGTGTCCTTATAAGAGGGCAACACAAAGGATCTTTGTAGTGATGGAAATGTTCTGTATCTTGACTATGGTGGCAAATATAGAAATCTACATTTGTGATAAAATTGTATGGAACTAAAAACATACCCACAGACACACACAGATGAATACATATACAACTGAAGAGATATGAATAAAATTGGTGGGTTGTATTAATGTCAATATTCTGGTTGTGATATTGTGCTATAATTATGCAAGATGTTAGAATTGGGAGAATGTGGATTAAATATACTCAATCTGTCTGTATTATTTCTTACAACGGCATGTAAGTATTATTATCTCAAAATAAGAAAGTTTTTTAAAGTAATGCAAGCAGAAAAAAATAGAATTGGAGGAATGAAATTGAAAATGAAGAAACAGGAGTCTGCTTGAATCCTACTTCTAGCATAGGATCAGCTTTTGACACACTTAGCCATAGTTAGGCTTCAACATCTTAGAGCACACATTCTTTTTCTGGAATATGCCTTGCTTCCCCGCACATTAGCCTAAGAATGCTGGCAGTTTCAAAGAAGCAAAGAGTAGACAGATGGTGTTATGGAAAAAAATCATAGACCTAAATATGAAAAACCTGGCAGGGAAAGAATGTCACCAACCAAAATCAGAATTTTGTTTTAGTGAAATTGAAGATTTATTTTGCCTAGCACACTTGAAGGCTTACCTAGGAATTAGGGAACTCTACTATGAAAAGTAAACATTTAGTTTAAAGAACAGATATTTATGTATTTTAGACTAATGGAAAACAGCATTCTACGTATTTTAAAATGTCAGACATAACATTAAAAACAGACAATAGAAACCTTAGTGTATCAAAGTATCCAGATTTTGAAATTTTTTATATTGGTATAGTTTTAACTTTGTAAATTGCTTTTAATAATTACATTTTAAAATTAATTCTGACTGAATGTGAATTTGTAAAGATAGAAAAAGAAAAGTCAAAATAGAAAATACATGACAAATGACTTACTCACTTTTCTTGTATGTATGTTTTTGAACCTAGTAAGCATAAAGAAAATAAATCTCAAATTATTAATCTATGAGTCAATTCCAAGGAAACTTCACAACTTTTCTTGCACCTTAAACACCTGCTTCACCAAAAACGTAAAAACACCAAAATATCATTTGGATAAATGTCCTAATTTACCTTCAACAGGCACCGTTTTGAAATAGCAATAACAATCTTGCTGAGTTATTAGGCTTATGATTCATAACTATTCATTTCCTGTAAGAATTATATCAGCATTTATTAAAAAGCGTGAAAAGACCATAAGAGAAATGAGGGAACACTTTACACTGACAACTCTGACACCTTTTCAAAATTCTAAAGAAAGCTGTGAATAAACTATCCACTTGGAAATCATGCTTATTCAATTTTGCTTGCAGGTAAATATTGGAAACATTTGTGAACAGAAGCAAGAAACCTCATTAAAATAACGTAAAAAACAACTTGAATAAATACATAAACAACTTGAGCCTATAATATAGGGCAATAGAAAAACACCAAAAAATTGTCCAAATTGACCATTTATGAAGAAAAAACACAAGCACAAACTAGAGATGTCTTTAAACATTTTTCCCTAAATTTTAGATAAGCAGCCTTCTAACTGATAGATACAGACAAAATTTAAATGTTTTCAATCCTGTAGATTAGAATGCACCTGCTCTCTGTCCCAAACACCAGTCCAAGTGAATGACCACCACTGTCCACCCACACTAAGGACCTGGACTCACCCTCAGCCCCACTTTTCTTTCACCTCATTATCTTCCCTCTCAAACTACCTCCATCTCCACTCTCAACATCTCTTACCTGGACACTTGAACTTGTTATCTTAGTGGCCATCCAGTTTCTTGTCCAGCATCAATCTAGTACTTGACTAGATTATCTAGATCTAATGCTGGAGTAATTCTCTGGATCACTTTCGGAGTGACTTGATTGACACCACACACCTCAACATATTACTTCACTGGTTACATAAAACCCTTTCGTACGGCTTTGCACAATCTGGTCCTTGCTTATCTCACCACCCTCATTTCTCACCATCCCTACCTCATCACCATTTACATTCTGTTCTCACCAACCTATCTGCTGTCTTCTAAATAACCTACAGTTTATACTCCTGTGTTTCTATCATACTATTTTTTCTGCCTAAATTTTCCTTCTCTTCATATCATCTTTCTTCAGTCTCAAAGCAGGCCTTAACATTCTCAGACCAGTTAAAATGGCAATCATTAAAAAGTCAGGAAACAATAGATGCTGGAGAGCATGTGGAGAAATAAGAACACTTTTACACTGTTGGTGGGATTGTAAATTAGTTCAACCATTGTGGAAGATAGTGTGGCGATTCCTCAAGGATCTAGAAACTGAAACACCATTTGACCCAGCAATCGCATTACTGGGTATATACCCAAAGGATTATAAATCATTCTACTATAAAGACACATGCACACATACGCTCATTGTGGCACTATTCACAATAGCAAAGACTTGGAACCAACCCAAATGTCCATCAGTGATAGACTGGATAAAGAAAATGTGGCACATATACACCATGGAATACTATGCAACCATAAAAAAGGATGAGTTCACGTCCTTTGCAGGGACATGGATGAAGCTGGAAACCATCATTCTCAGCAAACTAACACAAGAACAGAAAACCAAACACCACATGTTCTCACTCTTAAGTGGGAGGTGAACAATGAGAACACATGTACATAGGGAGGGGAACATCACACACCGGGCCCTGTCAGGGTATTGGGGGCTAGCGGAGGGATAGCATTAGGAGAAATACCTAATGTAGATGACAGGTTCATGGGTGCAGCAAACCACCATGGCACATGTATACCTATGTAACAAACCTGCACGTTCTGCACATGTAACCCAGAACTTAAAGTATAATAAAATAAATAAATAAAAAGAGAGAGAGAGAGAGAAGAGAGAGCAGGGAGTTGGTCTTTGTTGACTGCCTTGTCCCAAATTCCTAAAACAGTGCCTGGTTCACAGTAAGTGCATGGAAAGTTTTCAAAGTTAAGCCTAAAATGGCTACACATCAGTTCCACTTATATTTATTTATCTAGAATTTCACCATATAGCTACACCTAACCTCAAAGCAGACTGGGAAATATAGTGAACTGTGTATCCAAAGAGAATTAAAAATGGACTTGGGTGAGCAGTCAGCAGTTTCTGCCACAACACTCTCATGTAAATATAGTAGCAGTAGAAAATAAAAATACAAATGTGCAAAAACCAACTAAAAATGCCATTTTTTCCTAAAATAAAAACCTACTTGAAGCTAAATTTAACTCAGTTAGAAAATAAACACAAAAAAAAGAACAGGGAGCATTTAATTAGAGAGGCATTAGGTATTTGTGTTTTAGAAGTGATTGTATCAATCTTTTACATAAGTAATATATAATTATTATACTCTTTAAACTGTTTCACATTATGTTTAGGATGCAATATTGTATAATTATAATACTGATCCCAAAAGATAGCACACAAAAACATCCATGAGCCAATGTTACTCATGAAATTTTAATGCAATAATCCTAAATAAAGCATCAGTAAACAGAATACACAGCACATTCAAAGAATGAATCGCCACATCTATAAGTGGAGTTCTCTTGTTATAACTCACCATAGTAATAAATAAAAGAGAAAAAATCTTTTTATCATCTCTGGTGGAGACTAAGAAGGCATTAGATCCAATCTCAAGTTCATTATTGATAAAAAGGAAAACCTCAATACACAGATAGTTCCTTGCTGGGTTAATCCCTACATGTGATAAATTTTAAAATTATATGATTATATAACTGGAAAACTTTAAAAACTCTAAAACAATAGCATAATTCAGCTCACTTGGTGCAAAATTAATATACAAAAATTAATGGGCCAGGTGCGGAGGCTCACGCCTATAATCCCAGCACTTTGGGAGGACAAGGCAGGCAGATCACAGGACAAGGCAGTAGTTCGAGACCAGCCTGACCAACATGGTGAAACCTTGTCTCTACTAAAAATACAAAACTTAGCCAGGTGTGGTGGCAGACACCTGTAGTCCCAGTTACTTGGGAGGCCGAGGCAGAAGAATTGCTTGTACTTGAGAGGCGGATGTTGCAGTGAGCTGAGATCATGCTACTGCACTCTAACCTGGAGGACAGAGTGAGACTCTGTCTCCAAAAAAACAAATAAATAAAAATAAAAAATAAATGATCTTGCATACAAAAAAAATCAGTTAGCAAAGACCCTGTTTAAATAGCAGCTAAAAGTACTAAAATGTAGAAATTAAATAAGAAATGTTCAAGATTATACTATGTTAAATTGTTAAATTCTGTGAAGGTACAAAAAAGAAGATGTGAAAAAATGTAAGAGCATAGTTTGTTCTTCTCCTGGAAGACTCAATATCAAAATGAAATCAATTCACCATAAAGAAATTATAGATCTCATTAAATCCCAATAAAATTTCAGTAGATATTTTTAACAACTACACAAGATTATTCCTAAAATTCAAATGAAAAATAAACATATAGGAATAAAACAGAAAATTCTGGAAAATGAGAAATAAATGGTGAGGGTTAGATTTGTCTGATATTAAAGCACATTAAATTACAATAACTAGAGAAGTACAGTGTTGATGCATAAAGAGACAGATAATAAAACAGGACGGTAGGTCCGAAGGTAGACACAAATACATACTGGATTTAGTAAAGCCGTATCTTGTGATATAGCCATTCAAATGGCAAAAGTTCAACTTATGAAGAATTTCATGTAGTACCCCTTCTTTGGCTTATAAGACTTCACCTGTATGTAAGAAGGTCAATTAAGATTATCTCTGAGTAGAGTGCTATGAAGTTATAGCCGACACACAGACCTCTTTGGAGTTGTATGGTTGGTGCTTGCTCTGTTAAGTTTTCCTCTGAAAATACTCTAGTACATAGTAGTGATAAGCTCCTTAATTTACATTAATTTCATTAATTTTTTGCCTTAGAATTTCATTTCATAAACATTGACAATCATATGAATGCTCTGATTGTATTTTCTGAAGAGCACAATATGTAATTGTTATGAAAGAGATGACTGAGATACATAGCCATATTTTAGAGAAATTCACTAATGACACCTATTTTTATGTCATGTTATGATTACTAAATATTAATTATTAAAGTTGCTGTATAAATTTGAGATTGTATTAGCATAAGATATTTTTGAGACACAGGAAATTGCACATTTTTTTTTACCATTGAAGTAACTGTAAAAATATTTCACTTAGAACAAATTGACTCCTAACAAAGGAGAAGAAATCTACCATTATAAAGGGAGCATTATGCATGGGAGAAGGGCAGAAATGGCTTATTCAACAAACGAACAGGCCGGGCGCGGTGGCTCAAGCCTGTAATCCCAGCACTTTGGGAGGCCGAGACGGGCGGATCACAAGGTCAGGAAATCGAGACCAT
>NW_012120709.1:15641263-15650179 GCF_000951035.1 Colobus angolensis palliatus | reverse complement strand
AAATGGGTCACTATCTAAAGATATTTACAATTATATTCCCATGTCACTCCTTACACCAAAATAAGTTCCAATGAATCAATGATTTCAATATAAAAATTAAACCTTAAAAGTTTCAGAAAACATGAAAAAAATTGTCACAATAATCTCAGAGAACATACGTCTGTCTGTCTTCTTCACAGTTTTAATCTCAGCAATCCAGGCTCTTAACAAATGCTTGTTAAATTCAAATTAACAAAATTGAATACTACATTTTTTCTAAAAGGAGTAAGAGCCACGGTCTATAAGGAGTTCATGAAAGATACAGATAAGAATCTTCTGCCAAAGAGTCTTTGGGAAAACATGGCATTGCATCTAGGAGTAACTGCTTAAATAAGTTTGGAACAGAGACGCACTCAGACTCCCATGAGAGAAGTCAAGGCTTTCCTGACAGTGGAATGAGCCTGCAGTCAAAATCCATAGGATAGTGCCTGCCCTCTCCTGCAGCAGAGAGGTCCTTGATCCAGCACATCTGCCATCCTCAGCACCAACCCGGCTGTGTTGTAGCCCATTAACTTTTTATCCTAGCTCCCTGGCAGGCCTCCAGAAGGGTTGCTTTTGGTGCCAGTAGATGTAGAGTATGTCATGCAGACAAGCTTGCCCATGACCGCAAGGGAGAGCAGGCAAACGCTTTAAGGATGAACTGGTGCAAAACGTCAAGTGGTGTGGTAAAGCTGTGGACTGCTGAGAAACAGCAGCAGCAGTCAGACCAGCTCAGCTGGAAGCTATTAGGATTGGGACAGCTAGTTTTGAGCAAAGAAATCTGTCCAATTGAGGCTGAGGCAGCTTTACCGACAGTGGAAGGCTTTGTAAGAGGCGCTATAGCCAATAATCAAAGATAAGCCCTGTGTGGTTTCAAGAAGGGAGGATCACAGGTCCCAAGTTGATCTTTTCCAACCCTCCTGAGCACATGATCATCATCCATCAGTGCTAGCAACCTAAAAATAAAAACTATACAAAGAGCATCTGTAGCAGATTTCAGATTCACAGCAAAGACCTTATGTTTGGTCTAAAACTTGAAGTTTCTCCAAGAGGAAACCCTGCTGGAGATTTCCCCCCAACACCAACTGCTACAGATCAATGTTCACCCTTTCTAACACTGGCACTATAGATAAATCAACCTGCAAGGACTTAGTAACGGCCCACCATGAGGTCAACACAGTGGCAGTCCCTGACTGGGATGTTAAGATTTTTTAAATCTTATACTTTGGCCTTCTAGGAGCTTAAAATATCTCCTCACAAAAATAAATGTAAGCCACATTAAATATGAGAACAATAAAACACAGGAGTGTAGTAATGATGACAATTCTAGTGAACAGAAGTACAAAAAAAAGAAAAATATGGATAGGGAAGTAGGAGGTGCTCTGGGCCTTGGAGGGAGGGGGTACGATGGGTAGGCAGAGGGGGAAGGAAGAACATTGTGGGTGGGAGGAACAGAATGAGTGGGGGCTCAAAAGTGGAGGAGAGCTGGCATGAGACGAAGGTCACAGCATCTGGTGAGAATTCATGAATCTGTGTCTACAGGGAAGATATTTGGTGTTTTTTGTTTTTTTTTTTTTTTAAGACAGTCTCACTCTGTCACCCAGGCTGGAGTGCAGTGGTGCCATCTCGGCTCACTGCAACCCCTGCCTCCCGGGTTCAAGTGATTCTCATGCTTCAGCCTCTCAAGTAGCTGGGATTACAGGCGTGCACCACCACACCTGGGTAATTTTTGTATTTTTGGTGAAGGGTTTTCATCATGTTGGTCAGGCTGGTCTCCAACTCCCAACCTTACGTGATTCCCCTGCCTGGGCCTCCCAAAGTGCTGAGATTACAGGTGTGAGCCACCGTGCCTCACCAGGTGCTAATGATTTTGTCTCAGGTTTTCATTAAGCTGTCATTCTACTGCACCAGGATAACCCCCATCTATCCCATCTTCTTTGAAATAGCTTCATGAAAATAACAAGCTGGACTATTACTTAGGATCAAATTTTATAGCTTTGAGGGATCATAACACTTATACAGGTGCTCATCCCATCTCGTAGATTCAGGAATATTACCCTACAAGGTGGTAGCTACTGAGTGCTACAGGTCTCTACGTAACATCATTCATGGACCTTTTCCTCTAAGCCAGATTTCTTCACACCTCAAGGCTGGAAGCTTTTCCGTGTAACCTATTTCACTAAACACTGTACTTCTTAAGAGCAGAGACATCCAGCAACTTTATCTATTACAGAGTGATTATTAAGCACCAATTATGTTCAAAAAATTTGGCTAATGTGGTAAACAATACAAAAACACAAAAAAGTAACAACCATATTCGCACTTGTACCCATAGTGCTAAAATCCAAATGAGTGGCCTTTTTAATAGCATATTAAGTGACTTCTAAATATTATATATTATGGTAAATTCTGGGGACTCAAGAAAAGGATGTGGGGAAGGAGGTAAAAAAGCATACAGGGAGGCTATTGTAACAAAGTATGTGAAGTGAAATGACATCAGTGAGCTACAGGTACTAAGTAACACTGAGCAGAGATAATACAGCTTAGGTTTGGGGACAGAGATGGCCAGATGTCAGAGGAGTCTTCATAAGGAAGTTAATATCTCAATTTGACCTTAAAGAATAAATAGAGGTTACACAAGTAAAGGAGAGGCGGTGAAGGGAACAGCAAAATCAAAGGCATAGAAAAGCAAAGCCTTTGATACATTCAGAGAGCTAAAGCTATTCAATACTGGTGAAACAGGGTGCTACCATCTAGAAGCACTAAAAGGAGAAACAGTTGAGGATTATAAATCATGTTACTATAAAGACACATGCACACGTATGTTTCTTGCAGCACTATTCACGATAGCAAAGACTTGGAACCAACCCAAATGTCCATCAGTGACAGACTGGATTAAGAAAATGTGGCACGTATACCCCATGGAATACTATGCAGCCATAAAAAAAGGATGAATTCATGTCTTTTGTAGGGACATGGATGCAGCTGGAAACCATCATTCTCAGCAAACTATCACAAGAACAGAAAACCAAATACCGCATGTTCTCACTCATAGGTGGAAATTGAACAATGAGATCACTTGGACACAGTAAGGGGAACATCACACACCGGGGCCTGTTGTGGGGTGGGGGGAAGGGGGAGGGATAGCATTAGGAGATATATCTAATGTAAATGATGAGTTAATGGGTGCAGCACACCAACATGGCACATGTATACATATGTCACAAACCTGCACGTTGTGCACTTGTACCCTAGAACATAAAGTATAATAATAAAAAAAAAAGAAATCCATAGGTCAGACCATCCGGGGTCTTTACATCAGGTCACAGAATTTGGTCTTCACTGTGAAAGCTATAGGGGCCCGTGGAAGAGTTTAAAGTAGGGCAGTGACATGATCAAGTAGATCGCTCTAATAATTGAGGAAAGAACATTGGAAGCAGGAAGACCTGTTAGTATCAAACAGACAAGGGATATGATGGAGTGACACAAGGGATTTTTTTAAAAGACCAATTTAAAGAACATTTTGGAGAAAAATTTAACAGGATTTAGCATATGAATAAATGGAAATGAGCCAGGTGCGGTTCACACCTGTAATTCCAGCACTTGGGGAGGCCAAGGCAGGCAGATCACTTAAGGGCAGGAGTTCAAGACCAGCCTGGCCAACATGGTGAAACCCTGTCTCTACTAAAAATACAAAAATTAGCCCAGTGTGGTGGCGCACACCTGCAATTCCAACTACTCAGATAGCTGAGCCACAAGAATCACTTGAACCTGGGAAGCAGAGGTTGTAGTGAGCTAAGATCGTGCCACTGTATTCCAGCCTGGGCGCAAGAGTGAGACTCTGTCTCTAAATAAATAAATAAATGGAAATAAATGAAAGAGAAGTATAATCAATAACAATTCTTGGTTTTCTAACTTGTATGACTTGCTACCACTAAGACAGGGTATCCTAGAGAAGAAAGATGAGCTCATTTGGAGGCATAATGAGCTTGAGATGCCTTTGGAACATTTGTTTGCGGGTATCTAGCCCATAGATAAATAAATCTGAAACTTAGAGGAGAGAGGTCCAGGAGATAAAACTTTGGAAGTTACCACCCTATAAGTAGTCATTAAAGTCTTGAGAGTAAATGAGAAGAAAATGTAGAATTACAAAACAAGTAAGCTAGGAAAGAAGCCCTAAAAAGCAGGAATATTAAGGTATGAGTAGAAGACAAGGAACCAGAGAAATGAGAAGGAATGGTCAGAGAGAATTTACAGGCGACATGGGAGAGTACAGGAGGGCAATATATAACACTCTATAACAGTGAGGTCAAATATGATAAATCTGGAGGTGTCCACTGAATCTGCAAGTAGTAATTTCTTGATGACTATAACAAGTTTGATTTTTTTTTTAATGGAGAGAATGGAAGGCAGTTTGCAGTGAGTTACAGTAATTGGGAGGTGAGAAATAAAGACTGACTCATCAATGTTTGGGTAAGAAGAGATATTAGATGGTATCTTGAAGGGATACAGTGTCAGAGAAAGGTTTTTTTTAAGATGATCATGTTTATGGACTAAGGAGTACAATTTAGGAAAAAGAGAGACTGAATATGAAGGAGAGAACAGGGGATTTCCAACAGAGTAAGTTCCCAGAAATAGCGAGAAGAGAGAGAATCAAAGCTACAGATAGCATTGTCAGGCCTGCCCACATGTTATACTTAGAACATTTTCTTGAGTCTGAAAAGATAACACAGATAGATCTGGGCCGGGTGCAGTGGCTCATGCCAGTAATCCCAGCACTCTGGGAGGCTGAGGAGGGTAGATCACGAGGTCAGGAGATCGAGACCATCCTGGCTAACATGGTGAAACCCATCTCTAGTAAAAATACAAAAAAAAAAAAAAAAATTAGCCAGGCATGGTGAGGGGTGCATGTAGTCCCAGCTACTCAGGAGGCTGAGGCAGGAGAATGGCGTGAACCCACGAGGCGGAGCTTGCTGTGAGCCGAGATCGCACCACTGCACTCCAGCCTGGGCGACAGAGCGAGACCCTGTCTCAATAAAAAAAAAAAA
Source organism: Colobus angolensis palliatus (assembly GCF_000951035.1). NCBI lineage: Eukaryota > Metazoa > Chordata > Mammalia > Primates > Cercopithecidae > Colobus > Colobus angolensis. The sequence continues at coordinate 15,645,113 of NW_012120709.1, read as the reverse complement.
AAAAAAAAATAGATCTGGATATAGGTACATTTTTATATATTTGTATATGGGGAAGTAGGAAGTTAGTTTAGAGACAAAATATAAAATGATTTCAATTTCTTGTTAAAGTAGGAAAAGTAGGAAGCAAGTTCATTTAATAGAAGGCAAAGGAGAACAACATGATCATGGTGATGGTGTAGTTTTTCAGTGTCCCAAAGACACCACCAACAAACTAAATAGATCCACCCTGATAGCAAAGGGAGAAAACATATAGAGGGTATTATCAAGAAAACCTCATGACAGAAAACCCTCACAGGCCCAGGAGCTGGGTGAGTGCTGCCGAACTACCAACAACAGCCTGCTTGGGATTTTCAGCTGTGTGGTCAGGAAGGCAGGGAATAAAAGGAGATGACCAACTGACCCTCCAAATTGTGGAAATTTAAAAATTGCCCCCAAAATTGACCTGCAAATAAGAGCACCCTACGCTAAGAGAAACCTTAGCACACAGATCTAAGAACGTGACAAAAAGAATATCCCTACAGGCTCTACGGTTGCAAATGAGCATAAAATTTGCTCCCAGACACAGGAAAAACAAGAGGTGTGTGATTCTCTAACCTCAGAATGATTCAGCAAATATTTCCAGACAAACTGATTCTACCCTGAGGAAAAGCCACTGGGAACAGGAACCAAACTGAGGATGGCAGAAAGACTGAGAGTAAGAGAGAGAGAAAGTTTATACGGGAGGCCCAAAGGACCCAAACCCAGAAAGCACTGTAACAGCCAAGAGTGCAGCTTCGAGACGTGAGCACACCTCCAGAGAATGCAAGGTGAACAGAGCACAAAGGCTGGAGCTAGAACATCTTTCTCAAACAAACTCAGCTCAGAGAGAGGACATATTTTGTGTTTTTCATAGTAACCACATAGGAGGGAATGCTTAAACTGTAAGCCCAGAAAAAAAAAATTACCATAGCTCATTTCTTCCATACGTATTTCCTTCTAATATAATACTCTAAGAGCACTAAAGTTATTTAAACAAGTATAATAACAACAACATAATAATAACCCCATACTGAATTATTGTATGGAAAAAAGAAGTTGAAAAGGAGCCTTATAACACTTTGACAAATAATGAAATACATCTTAAAATGTGACCACGAAGCGGACAACTTTATCCAAATGTTTCAAAATGAGGTAACCACAATTTTGAGAAGTATTGAAGCTTAGTAACAACAGCACAAACTTCAAAATTGGAAAAGCCCAGGTATCACATGACTACACAAGAGGAATACATCAAGCAGGAATTGACATTTCAGAAAAGAATTAGAAAAAAAAATCAGAACCTAAGATTAAATTAAAGGAATACAAAAGTGAATAACATTGAAGAAAGTATGTTAAGAGAAATAGAGAACAAAAGAAAATAAAGAAATTAATAACAATAAGTCACAAAATATCAAAGATTTTTTAAATGGCTCAAGAAAAAGTGACATAGAACACAAGCAAGGAAGACCCAGCAGACACCAACCTGTCCTCCCCACCAAGAAGAAAAAAGAAAAACAAAAAGCAACGTGTAAAAGATACATGTTTGAAACTATACTTCAAAAAACTTTCCTTAGAGTAAAAGAAAACTGGTATCTATATGTTGAACACGCACACTGTTGCCATGGTAAATTGACCCAGAACTGTCAGCACAAAGTCATTTGCTAGTGAAAGTATTGGCCTTTAAATATAAAAAACAATCTTTTTAGTATATTGGTAGGAAAAGCCTAAGTCATTTATAGGGAAAGATCATCAAATTAGATTAAACATCTTAACAGCAATATTTCATGCTAGGAAACAATGTGGCACATTTAAAATAGTCAAAGAACGAAGATGCAAACTAAGGTTGAACATCCATCCCAAATTCCTTCAATATAGAGGTCATAAACATGGTAGAGCTTAGGAAATATTGTTTGCATGAACCTATTTTGAGGAATTTGCTAAGAATAAGCTTCGGACAGCCACAAAATAATTGAAAAAAAATTAGCATAATGTTTGAGTAAGCATTAAATATATTTATCTATAGAAATAAGACTAAAGGATAGAGGCATGTGTATTACAATAGTATGAAATGGTATATGCTCTAAGATTGTGAAAAAATAAAAACGGTAAAACTGAATGAGAAAATTAAGGGTAAATGGAAAGTAAGTCTTCTGATTATTATATAGGTATTAACTGATGTGTGTGTGTGTGTGTGTGTGTGTGTGTCTGTCTGTCTGTCTTAAAGCTGACAAATCAAACAGCAAATGGTTAGTATGGTTAAGACTATAAAAAGTAACATTAAGATAATACTACAATATAAAATTGGATTATAAGGGAGAGGTAGTGGAGAAAAAAAGCAATAAATCTTAACCTCAGTGCTGGCCAGAGCAGGACATCATTAGGTTATATCTAAATAAGAGGTCGGTAATAGTATTATGCAAAAGTAAAAAGGTGTCTGTTTTAACAAAAAATAAACTTTCAAATAAAACAAAAAAAGTTAATAAAAAACATGAGTTTAAAGTAAATCCAACATAAAACAATATCAAATACATCCATCATGTCAATAAATGCAAGTGAACTTAACTCACCTAATAAAAGAAAATTATTCTCATATTGGCTTCTTTCAAAACCAGATATATCAAGTAGATAAAGTGATTAGTAATAATAAACAATATCTAAACAATATTCTATATTGTAGAATGAGATTTACCTGTAATAATGTAGATCTTATTGATATGTTTGGAAACCCTGTTTTCCAATAATAGAGAGTGTACTTTCTTTAAGAGTACACATGGAACATTTATAAAATTAACAATACATTAGGCAACAGAGAAGTTAAAAGAAACAATGAATTCCAAAAAATAAAAAATACAAATGGTATATTCTGACCAGAACGCAATCAATAAAAAATAAAAATAGTATATTCTGACTGCAGAGCAATAAAACTAGAAATTACTAATAAAATCTTTTAAAAATCCTTCCACCTGGAAATATTTAAAAAAAAAACTTCACTCAAATCTTGTGTCAAGGAGTAAATATGAAAAGTAATTGCAGAATTTCCAAAAGCAATAAAAAATAAAATGCAATATATTGTATCTAGGGGATACAGCTAAAGTAAATGCTTAAATAAAAATTTATAAATTTCATTTTTTATATCAATAAAGGTGAAAAAGAGCTTAAACACCCCGCTCCAAAAGTGGTAAAAATTACAAAGAATATTGAAGTAAAGTAGAATTACTAAAGATAAAAGCAAAAATTAATGAGAAAATAGTAAAAAAAAAAAAAAAGAAGAAGAAGAAAACATAGCACTAAGAAGGATAGAAAGACTGAAGAAAGGGATAGAAAAGGGGGAGTTGGAGGGAGGGAGGAAGGAAGGAATGAAGGGAGAGAGGGAGGGAGGAAGAGAGGGAGAGAGAAAGGAGGGAGAGAGAGAGGAGGGAGAGAGAGAGGAGGGAGAGAGAGAGGAGGGAGAGAGAGAGGAGGGAGGGAGGGAAGGAATGTGGGAAGGGAGAGAAAGACAGAGATAAAGAAAGAAAGGAGAGAGAAAGAAAGAACAGAAAACCAAATGCTTCATGTTCTCACTCATAAGTGGAAGCTGAACAATGAGAACACATGGACAGAGGGAGGGGAACATCACACACCAGGGTCTGTCGGAGGGCTAGGGGAGGGGTAGCATTAGGACCAATACCTAATACAGATGACAGATTTATGGGAGCAGCAAACCACCAGGGCACATGTATACCTACGTAATAAACCTGCACATTCTGCACATGTACCCCAGAACTTAAAGTGAAGGAAGGAAGGAAGGAAGGAAGGAAGGAAGGAAGGAAGGAAGGAAGGAAGGAAGGAAGGA
>NW_012120709.1:15614362-15641139 GCF_000951035.1 Colobus angolensis palliatus | reverse complement strand
GAAAGAAAGAAAAGGAAGGAAGGAAGGAAGGGAGGGGGGGAGGGGAGGGGAGAGGAGGGGAGGGAGGGAAGGAAAGAGATAAGAAGAGGGAAGGAAGGAAGGGAGAGAAACAATCTTGTCCTTTGAAAAACATTAGTAAAATGGACAAACCTCTAGTTAACTTATTTCTTTAGTAAATAGGTAGAAAGTAAAAATATACAAAATGAACATGACAAAGAAAAAATAACAAGATTAATATTTTTTAATCTATGTAATTAAATTGGCACAATTCTATGCAAATACAGTCATATGCTACATGTTTCACAAATATGACAGTGGTCCTATGAGAATATAATATCCAATGTTATTGTACCTTTTCCATGTTTATATATATAAATACTTACCATTGTGTTATGGTTGCCTATAATATTCAGTAGAGTAACATGCTATACAGGTCTGTAGCCCAGAAGCAATAGGCTATATCATATAGCCTAGTATGCAATAGGCTATACATCTAGGTTTGTATAATAAATTGTATGATGTTGCACAATAATGAAATAACCTAACAACATATTTCTTAAAATGCATCCCTGTAATTCATATGGGGATGTATGTAATTGCATGACTGTATTTAAAAACCTTGATGAAATGGATAACTTTGGTCAAAATAAAAAGTTGAGACAAAGTTCAAAGAAGTTAATTATCACACAAGAAGCTAAGAGAGTTTTCAAAAATTTATTCTTCACAACAGCCACAGACCCAGATGGTTTTATGGTGGAATACTACCAAATGGTTAAAAATCAGATGTCCCAACTGATACTTAAATTGTTCTATATCATAGAAAAGAAAGGAAAACCATTCAAATTTTTATATAAAATATAAAAGACACAAATCCACATAAAGATATTTTAAAAAGCTATATATCATTCTCACATAAAAAATGATATAAAAGTTGTAAGTAAGATATTAAAAATAGAATGTCATATTGAAAGAAATTATATCATGATCAAATAAAGTTTATTCTTGAAATGCAAAATGATTCACTATGAGGAAATCCATTAAAATAATTCATCATAGTAGTCAATCAAAAGGTAAAGTTCATATGACCATCTCCAAAAATGGCAAAAAAGCATTTTAGGAAGTTCAACATGTATTTTTGATCATAAATACGTCCACACTCATCACTAAAATAAAAATCAATTAATTATTCATTTTACGTAATAGGGAAACACTAAGGCATTTCCACTGCTGTAAGAAACAATGCAAAGTTGCCTACTATTACCACTACTATTTAACATGATACTGAAAAAATCAGCCGATGGAATTAGATAAGATAAAGCAATTGGGAGGTAAAATCAGCTCTAATTTTAAGTAATATGTTTATATATTAGTAAAGCTCAAGAAAATCAACAAAAACTACTATAAAAAAACCAGCGGCCGGGCGCGGTGGCTCAAGCCTGTAATCCCAGCACTTTGGGAGGCCGAGACGGGCGGATCACGAGGTCAGGAGATCGAGACCATCCTGGCTAACACAGTGAAACCCCGTCTCTACTAAAAAATACAAAAAACTAGCCGGGCGAGGTGGCGGGCGCCTGTAGTCCCAGCTACTCGGGAGGCTGAGGCAGGAGAATGGCGTAAACCCGGGAGGCGGAGCTTGCAGTGAGCTGAGATCCGGCCACTGCACTCCAGCCCGGGCGACAGAGCGAGACACCGTCTCAAAAAAAAAAAAAAAAACCAGCAAATGTGATATATTAACAGGATACAAAATTAACATATGGAAATCAAGAGCCTTCGTATAAGTAAATATGAAAATATTATGAGAAACAAAGGGAGAGAAGTCTCCAGTCTAAAAATATAAACCACCTAAGCATACTCTTAGCAAGAAATGTGCAAAACTTACATAAGGAAATTTTAAAACACTACTGAAGATGAAGAAAATATACTTAAATAAACGAAAAAACATTTCTTTCTCTCATATGCAAACTCAACATCAAAGTTAAATCCATATGTATTTACAGATAAATTTATAATGTGGAACATTCCTAGGAATGGTTGTCTTCTCTTCAATAAGTCAATGGCTTGATTAAAAAGGAGGGAGGGAGACTAATCTAGTTTAAAGGAAATTTCATTTACAACTTAACATAATTTGTGAGACTTGTGTGGGTCTTAAACTATAAAAATAATTTTGATAATTGACTGGGTAGGTAGTAATACAAAAGACTATTTTTTATTTTGTTAAGTGTAACAACACCATTGTGGTTATGTAAGACAGTGTCTGCAATTTTTAGAGATTTTTTTTAAGTATATAGGTATGAAATGCGCTATCTGGGATTTGCTCTAAAATAATTCATTAAAGAAAAAAATAGAGCAAAGATGATAAAATCTTCAAAACAATTGAATATAAATATAAGTTTATTACTTTCTACTTTTATGTATTTTTTAAATATTTAAATTAAAATTATTTTATTTAAAAAAAATAAGTAAGTCCTGGGCTTAAGGGAGGTGATGGTTTGAAAGAGTTGCTGTTGAAAATGGGAATTGGGTTGACCAAGAACAAATAAAAACAAATTAAAGGTTTGGAGGATGACACAAAGGTTCCCATTTGGGTTTGGGTCCTGACTTGGTGGGACCAACCTGCATTGATGCAGGAACAGAAATGATAGATAGCAGTGAGGAAGGAGACTGGCAGGACTTGTCTCCTGGTCACAACCCTGCTGACTAAAACAGGATCTGGTCCAGACAAGATGAAGCAAAGAAACCAGCAAGAACCAACAGATGGCAATGAAAGTGATCCCTAGCTGCCCTCATTGCTCATTAGCATAATATACTCCCACCAATGCCATGACACTTTACAAATGACATGGCAATGACCCAGAAGTTACCTCCCCTTTCCATGTCAACAACCAGGAAGTTACTCTTCCTTTCCTAGAAAGTTCTAAATAGCCCACCCCTCAATTTCCATTGACCCACCCCTTAATTTGCATGTAATTGAAAGTGGGTTCCTGAGTATAAATAAAGTTGCCAAGAGCTGCCTACTCTGGGCATATATGCCTATGAGTTAGTCCTGCTCTGCAAGAAGCAGTACTGTTCAGCAGATTACTGTTTAACACCACCAGCTTACCTTTGAATTCTTTCCTGGATGAAGCCAAGAACCCTCTTGGATTAAGCCCCCAATTTAGGGTTTACCTGTCCTGCATCAGTAGCATGAATTGAGAGTCACGTTTTTCTCCTCCGAAGTGGAGAGGAAAAGAGAAGCCATTACACACCTTCCCAAAGCCAAACAATCTGATCACATGTGGATCAAGCCAAACCCCAAGGACAACCAATAGGAAATCTAAGTGGGCTTGTCAATAGTGGGGAAAAATAGGAAGTCAGGCACAGTGTGGGGGCTAGCACAATAAGCAGCTGAGCATACACAGCCAAAAGTGGAACTGAACTCCTAAACTTGCACCATTCTCTGCACCGATCCCGTTCTCAGGCCTTCCTTCTTAACTCTAGCTAACATTGCTTGCTCCCTTTCCTGGCCTCTTAAAACAATAGCCATGTATATAGTGTTGTATGTAATTAGTCATGACACTGGCTGACATCTGATGGTTGCTATGTAGAAAGGTATTCATGGCTACACAGGTTTATCTCCTTGAATCTTCATAACAAACCTGGGAGTCTCGGAAAATGTTAGGTTAAAGTGAGGGAACTGAAATTTAAGCTCAGGATATCTGACTCCAGGGCCCAAGCTCCTAAACAGGAAGCCACTCTAATTACTGCTTGCGAGATCCAACCTATCTGATTTTCTCTCCTTCAAGAAGGCATTTCAGCATGCAAACAAGTAATACTTTTAGGAACTACACTGACTTCAATGTAATTCATAGCAAAAATAAATACTTCACAAATTGTAGGTCTTCAATTATTACTAAAAAATTACTCACAACAAATCTCACAATTTATTGTGACACAAGTGTATAAAGATACTGTGGTTGAAAACTGCACCCCTGATATGTTTATTCTCCAAAACACATTTTTAAAAATTTTCTACGTTTAATTACCACTTAAATTTTCTAGCTTATTTCTTTCATGAATCCCTGATATCTCCAGTAAATTAGGACCTCTTTGAGAGAAAGAACCAAGTCCTGTGATTATTTTTAACTCTCCAAAATATCCAGAATATGCCAGGCAAATAAAAACAAAAAAACAGTTCTATTCTATATCCTGAATAGAACTGAACTATCAATGAAATAATAGTAACATTAGGGTAAGGCTTTCCTGTTTATAAAACTCTTCCATCAAGTCATCAGGCTTCTTCTGAAGGTACACAGAAGAAAATCAGAGGTCCCAGTTCAAGAGATATATTCACTGTGATCCAGCTAGCTTTTTTGTCCTGCGTCTTCTCAGACAAGACATGGATGGCAAAGTTTTCTAGAATCATGAGTATAAAATTAGAAGCATCTAATGAAATAGCTAGATTTATTCTGTTTTACTAGACACGCTGGTGCATTCTAACAGGGTGCCTGTGTTTGCTTAAAAGAGATCTTATCACATCACCCAGACCTAAATCTATTAACATGTAAATGAAATTGATTCTGTACACTGAGAACACAATGCTTACCTTGCAATATGAGCCAATTTTTAATAAAGAAAAGGATAACTGATGCAAATTTCTCAGTGTGGATTTCCAAGATGAAAATAAAGCAACTTATCTACCAAGCTGTACAAAGTTTAAAAGCTTGAGCAGGAACAAGAACACTCAAGGTTAAGTGTGGTATGATTAAGGACACGCTGTAAACTTAAATAATAAGGAGAAAAGAAGGCATTGGTATATGCTATATCTAGGATAATTTTCAAAAAGAAGGATTCAGGTTCTTTTTTTTTTTTTTTTTTTGAGACAGAGTTTTATTCTTATCCCCCAGGCTGGAGTACAGTGGCACCATCTCGGTTCACTGCAACCTCCGCCTCCCAGGTTCAAGCAATTCTCCTGCCTCAGCCTCCCAAGTAGCTGTGATTATAGGAATGCACCACCACGCCCAGCTAGTTTTTGTGTTTTTAGTAGAGATGGGGTTTCACCATGTTGGGCAGGCTGCTGTTGAACCCCTGACCTCAAGTGATCCACCTGACTCAGCCGCCCAAAGTGCTGGGATTACAGGCGTGAGCCACCGTGCCTGGCCATATGTTCTTGTCTTCTAGATCTGAGAAGTTGTGCTGCCTTCCTTTTTGGTGCCTCCTAGCAGAGAAGTTAAGAGCGTGAGATTTGGAGCCAGACAGGCCTGCCTGTGGATATTCAGTAAACACTAGCTACCATTCTTACTGTAGGGAGGGGAAACTCTCAGTCCCTTCCCCTTACCCTGTTTCCCAGTGATGAAGTTGCTATGGGAGGTATACTGGGTCATGGCTTCCTGATGGGCGGGAATCACTGTGATCTGTGACCTCTCTTCTCTGGCACGCACATTGGTGGGTGAATACACTACCCAGACAGCTGGCTCTGCCTGCTCTCTGCAGGGTAGATGAGTTGAGTCCAGAGACTGTTCTACAAACAAACTAGCTAGTTCTACTTCTCTACTTCCTACATATTTCTAATAAGATTTCAGACCCCAAGTTCAGAAAGAAGGGCAGTACTTATTAGGTTTCAAGCTCAGGACCTAAACAGGGCAAGAGAGAAATGGATGTAGGACAGCATTTGCGTTGCTGGGTCACTGGTCATACCATTTAATAGCCTCAGGATCCTACTATGACCCAAATTCATTATTGTTGTTATTTTTATTTTATTGTTATTGACCTTGAAGTGAGGGAGCTCAACTGTATGGTCCTACAAAGGTTTTCCATTGTCCTAGGCATAAGTGAAGACACTCGCCTGTGCTTCAGGTCTTGTCTTACCCACATGTCTTGCCTTGTGGCTCATCTTTTCTATTATTTCAGGTGTTCTTTGTTGAATGTCAGGCACCATACTAGACGCTTTTATACATTCCTAATTTTTATCTTCATATTAGTCTTTAATATTCATCTTGAAATTAATGATCTCCATTTTATATAAGAGAAAATGAACAATCAGAGAAGTTAAGTAACTTGTCTAAAAACCACACAGGTCATAAATGGGAGACACGGATCTGAAATCTAGATCTGTTTGATACCAATGGGTATGCTTCCTGCTAATGTCCCTACTTTACCATTCCCACCATAAACCCTTTAATAACTTCAAGTTGCATGAGTTTGGTAAAAATAAGATCAAGGTCATAGGTCCAATCTTCTCTATGTACTCTTTTTAAAGCTCCCTCATCTGTTCATTTAATTCTCTTGTTCAAACCACAACCAGTGCATAGCTACTCCCAGCTCATTAAAAAGGTTTCTCTGATCTGGACCATCGCCTCATGCCTAAACATGCATCAGATATCTGAGGAAGTAGTCATCTCTGTCTGAAAATCAGAACCTCTGAACTTTCAGAGCAAGCCTCAATTGGGCACTTGTCAGCCAACTGCCCCCTCTTGTCACTTAGTGTTTAATACTAACCCTCGTGAAAACACAAGTTTCAGGTTTAGAAGAAATACAGCTCTCTCATGGCTGAGATCCTGAGCTTGCTGAGAGTTGGCAGTATTTAACCCTCAGGCCTCTTTTTCTCTTTTTTCTGTTTCACAAAAAGGAAGAAAAAAGCACACAGATCCCTTATTGTGATATTGGAAAAGCCTTCTTTTACCTCTGGCAATTTTTCCAGTGGTCAGAAAGAGCATCTGTTGTTTGTGGTGTGAGTAATACCTCTTACTCTCTCCGGCATGCAGAGAAAGCCAGAAATGAAAATACAAGCTGTGGCTGAGCAGGAGGAAGAAGGGTCTACTTTGGGAGCAAGATAAATGATAAGACACTGGATGTTGTGAATCTCTGTTGGTGCAGTCCTGCAGTCTGAAAGGATCAAAGCCGGGTCTTCCCTTCAAAGAACAGCACCAGGCTAGTGAGTTTGACTCCATTTTGCTAGAACGTGTCTTTAACAATTCCCTTTCAACCACCATTGTAAACTGTCATCTTCCGACCTCGGTTCTCTCGGTCGAATAGAAATCTTAGAGGGAAATCCCAAAGACTATTCAAGCTTTTATCAGCTAGTCGGGATTCTTTTTAACCAGAACAATTTCATTATAAAGCTTGTTATGAGTTCTTTAAAGAGAAAAGAAGAATCCATAGAGAAGGCTTCATCCATATAGCACACACATCTCGGTCTTCCCTGAAATCAATTGAGCAGTGGGCTGCAGGTATTTTCTAGAGAATTAAATAACCACCCAGAGGAAAAAAGATTCTAAGTTGTCAGATGAGTTCAGTGAACATGCAGGAAACATTACCCCGGCAACACCAGGCTTCCTCCTGTCATTCTGAAGATGGAGGAAAAAAAGTTTTGAAAAAGCATCTTTGACCTGACCGTAGGACACAGCCCCACTGCCCAGAAGGCCCTTTTCTTCCTTCTTTACCAGGCTCATCCACTAAGACTCAGGTAAGGCCTCACTTCCAGGGTTGTGTGGAACGCCCCCGTTCTGTGTCCCCATGCAGCACTCTGCTTTCCTTTAACACATCATCACAGCATGCTGGAATCACCAACCCATCTGTGCCCTCTGTCTCTCCCATTAAATACAAGGGTGGGGCCAGGGGAAACTATGGCATTTTTCTCTATATCAAAAGTGCCAAAGTGAAAGCCTGGAATGAATGGATTAATAGAATGGATGGAATGGATAAACAAATGAGGGAACAAGTGAATGAGCAAAGGAGTAACACAGCCTTGGGATACAGGTTCGGAAGTCTGCTCTGGTCTTCATCAGCCCAAATGGCAATGGGCCTCTTTACAGCAAGAACAATAGCCCAAGATGATAATTTCCACTTTCAACTTTCACTGTATAAGAATATAAATCCCACCTTTCTTCCCCAAATTCCAATAGACCTGACAACCATGCTCCCAACACCCCAGTGTAACCTCTCCCTCTTCCCTCATTGACACATGCCTAGACACAGGCTCTACTCCTAAGACACATGGTCTACCCATAGCGAGTTGCCCTGAAAAGTTCCACTTCCCTCTGGGCAAATCCCACCAGACATCACAAGTTCCCACACTTCACCCAGCAGGACCCAAAGGACAAGACCATCCAAAAAATCTTCAGCTTCAGAAACCAGGAGATAGAAGGCAGGAAGAATGAGGAATAGAAATATCTAAAATGTCCAGAAGCACATCTCATGCCCCCAGGACAGAATATACCATTGGACCAAAGCCACAAAAGGTGAAAAACACGTTCTGGGATAAATTGCAACTACTCCATGGCTTCGGAATTTGAACCCCAAATCTCATTTGCAACCATTTGCATACTTTGGTGTGCTATTTGCCTAACACATAAAATACTTTCTTGCTTTTTGTTTCTCCCAAAGTTTCTCATGGTATGTTTTTACCCAGACCACATAGACTGTGAGGGAGATAGAGGGGGAAGAAAGAAAGAAAGATCCACAACTGATTGAGAGCCTGTTGGGGCACAATTGCTCTGGTGAAAGATGTGAAGATGCTGGTAACTTGAACCCAGAGGTCACCAATAAACAATTTAAACTTTCAACTCAAATTCTGCAACTAATAAGCCAGCTGTCAAATCGCTCATCTGAGCCTGGCCCAAAAGAGAAAGGATACCTTAGAAGAAGGGGCCCAGAATAAGTATCGCTAATCGCACAGCAGTTGTGGGGTTTCAAATCATTACTGTCTTTGCCAATATGCTGGGGACTCGTGAAATTGCGTCAAGATAGTATCAGTCTGTGTATTTTATCCACATAAGCCATCAAACCACTAAGATACAGAATAGGAGACAGGAGGGCCTTTTCAATCTGACCAAATGAGGTTAAGAGGATTCATTTGACCCATACCCACCTAAGGAGATTGCATTCAGTAAAAGTCGGCTATCTGTACATTTTACATCTTCAGTGCCTCTGAGCAATTCTGACAGGTACACATTAATAAGTAAAAGGCATCAAGATCAGAAGTAGAAAGGGAGCAGATTCAGAAAGGATCATTCCACTTTGGAGTTATTACATTTTAGTGGAAGGTTTTTTTTTTTGTTTTTTTTTTTTTTTTAACAGCAGTACTTGAGGCAAGTCCACACACAGCATGGTAATATTCTCAAATCACACAGCAGAGATTTCAGAAAATAGCACTTGTGTTCAAATAGTCATTACCATATCCTAAGGCAGTGTAAAAACACACAGTACAGTCATGCACATTATTACAACAAACTGGGTCATGGAAATCACTCAACCAATGCTCAGATGAAAAGACCATTATCATCAAGAAGCTGGGGAAGAGATGGAATCAATTTCTCAGGATCCAATCCATGAGCACAGAGTGTGTTGAACAGAGAAAAGAAACTTTCCAGGCCCTGGTGGGATGGTTAACCTGTGCCTTAGGGATTTTGGTCTTCTCTCACCTGTCTGAAAGCTTGGAGGCAACAGAAATCAACCATGGGAACTCACCTTGCACTATGCCCAGAAGTTATTTCAGTGCCTGTCTTATGCATTTGATTTCTGACATGTGTGTACTGCCTCTGCTTTGCTGATTGCCAACAAAATGGTTATCTGCACATTGATTGAGGTATAATTTCAAGGAAGAGCTCAGTTATTATGAAGCTCATTTTATTCTCTGTTGCAAATATTAACATAAAGAATAGACCATATGTTCCCCTCTCCTTGCTTACTTCTATTTTAATTTTTTGAAGATGTTGTGTACAGGTAGATAGGACATGGTGAAACATGTTCTGGAGAGCAATAAGGTAGAGATCTGGCAAGTTGGTAGGAACTATAAAATGGTGTTCAAATAGAAACTTCACAACCATGTGGTTTGTGTTTTCTTTTGTTGTTTGTTTGAGATGGAATCTTCTCTATCGCCCAGGCTGGAGTACAGTGGCACAATCTCGGTTCACCGGAACCTCTGCCTTCCAGGTTCAAGCCATTCTCCCGCCTCAGCCTTTAGAGTAGCAGGGATTACAGACACCTGCCACCACACCCAACTAATTTTTGTATTTTTAGTAGAGACAGAGTTTCACCATGTTGGCCAGGCTGGTCTTGAACTCCTGACCTCAAGTTATCTGCCTGCCTTGGCCTACCAAAATGCTGAGATTATAGGCATGAGCCACTGTGCTTGGCCAAAACTTCACAACCATGTGGTTTTTAAACAATTCATATTTATATGCATTTAGAACTTTCTTATCAAGAGAGGTTGGTCCATAGATACAAAGTTAAATAGAAGGAAGAAATTTAATGTTCGATAATAGGGTTGGGTAATTATAGTTAACAATATATTGTATATTTCAAAATAGCTAGAAGAGAGGACTGAAAATGTTCCCAATACATAGAAATGATAAACACTCAAGGTAATGGGTACCCTAAATACCCTGACTTGATTATTATACATTCTATGCATGTAACAAAACATCACATGTGCACCATAAAAAAAGTGCAAATATTATGTATCAAGTTAAAATCATAGAAAAATGAACTTTCTTAACAATAGTTCCAGTTAATATATGTACAACTCATCCTTCTCTCCCAAATGTTCTTATTCAAACCAGTAGATTAGGAAACAGGAGATACACCAATGTCAGGTGGTATCAGCAGGAGATGAACAGGACCTCAAAAGGTCCTAATCACATTGGGTCTCTACGTTCCAGGTCCCACTCAGGTCTGAGAAACCCTCATTCACTAAAGGACATGTGAGACTGAGTTGAATGCTAGAATGTATTTTATCCAGTTTATTCATTAACAACTAGAAATATTAGCCAGCGCCAACCAGAACATTCATGTTAGCTGCAACTGCTACCTTACATATACCCCACATACCAAAAATAGCTCTTCTCCTTACGATGATAGAATTAGTCCTCATCACTCGTTTTTTTTGTTTTTGTTTGTTTGTTTTTTACTCTTTTCTTGTCTTTGAGGATTATTATTAAAATACAACTCTGGGAGCATTAACAGTATTCTATAAGCACATAATAAGTGCTGAATACTTATTGCAAGAACCTTGTTGAGTGCGAAGAGATACAAGTTATCTAACTTTCTGAATCTAGAATTTTTTTTTCTGACAGAAAGCAAAAGTTGTTGAGAAAAGTTTTTTGTTTTTTGTTTTTGTTTTGTTTTTTGTTTTTGTTTTGTTTTGTTTTGTTTTTGAGACAGTGTTTTGCTCTTGTTGGCCAGGCTGGAGTACAATGGCATTATCTCGCCTCACTGCAACCTCTGCCTCCCAGGTTCAAGTGATTCTTCTTCCTCAGCCTCCCGAGTAGCTGGGATTACAGGCATGCACCACCACACCCAGCTAATTTTTGTCCTTTTAGTAGAGATGGGGTTTCACCATGTTGGCCAGGATGGTCTCAATCTCTTGACCTCGTGATTCGCCCACCTCAGCCTCCCACAGTGCTGAGATTACAGGTGTGAGCCACCACGCCCGGCCGACATTTTGCATATAGTAGTAGAGAAAACAGACAAGGATCTCTGCCCCAATAGAGTTTGTAGTCTTCCAGGGAAAGGCACAAAATAAATTTAATAAATAAATTAACTGTATAGTGTGCCAGAAAGTGGCCAGCGCTTTGAGGGGGAAGAAGTAGAACCAAGTAAAAGTAGTGGCAAGCATGTAAATAGGTGATAGGTAATATTTTGAATTGCATAGTTAGGGAAGACCTCTAAAAAGCGAAGCTTGAAGATGATGAAGAAATTAACATTCTGGTGTCCAGAGAACTCCCTGTGGGAAGACCATTTCACGCAGAAGGAACAGACAATGCAAAGACCCTAAAACAGGAGTGATCCAGAATATTCACGTAACATTGAGAAGCCAGTATGGCTGCAGCCCAGTGAGAAATGGAGAGGGTAGGAGATAAGTTCAGAGGAATAATAACCGGATCATGTAGATGGATCCCACAGGCCATGATAAAAATATTGACTTCTACTGTGAGTGAAATGGGGTGTCGTGAGTTTTAAGCAGGGAAGCACAATGACTGAATTTCTTCCACTATAATAAAATTACTCTGGCTTCTTTCCTGAGAAGAGACTGTGGAAGTGGGAATACAGTGAGGAAACAACTGCAGGAATCCAAATTAGAGAAAAGGAGACTGACCAGAGTATTAGGGAAGTAGTGAGGATAGTGGGATTCTAAATTCACATTGAGGAAAGACTCAATAAAAGTAGCTGATGGATGAATGTGAGATGAGAGAGTCCAGGAGGCTTCCAAGGCTCCTGACTTAAGCAACTTAGAGAATGGAGTTACCTTTGATGCCTCTTTTTCAAGAGGTTCTTTAGCCCTCAAACATAAGATACAACTAGGGAATATTCTCTCTTACCTGAACCTTTCTTTGGGGGAACTGGGATAAGGTTGAATAGAAAGGAGGAGCGGGGTGTATAGTTCCTCTGCTCCAAGCAGAGTTTGTTTCTTTATCACTGATTAAAGGCTCTCTGAACTTGCAGTCTTCCAGAAGTGGTCATCCTCTGCCAACAATAATGAAATGGTAGATTTTGTGCTTCAGAAGTCCCTGGCCCTTGTTTCAGAAACACTCACACTTTAGGGTTGGATGATACCACCTCCAAGCTTGGTGGCCTTTGCAGTCTACCCAGACAATGCTCTGAAATGTAAAATCAGCCAACTGTACTGTCTCATCACCCCTGGCACGGGCTTAGTGACTATTCCAAATGGTTTGAAGTTCTTCTTCTTTTTTTTCCCCCTCATATTATGCCCATGAAGCCCAGGGAACAGAAGCCTGTTCCTGTTATCACAGCAGCTTTCCTAGCAATGAGTTTTGAAAGCTTTCCTAGCAATGAGTTTTATAGGCACTTATGAACTACCTACCTCCTTCTAATCATAGCCTCTATCACAGTGGCTGCGATTTAGGTAAGGAGTGCTTTATTTAAACAAAGTCATAGGAAGTGGCCCAATATGCAAAGAAGAGCTGCTCTGCTTGAAGCACAGGTCCCGTCCTCTTGGCCTCCCATCTCTCACCATCCTTCCCCACTCTCTAGGTTCACTGAAATGTCCTCTAAGTAGGCACTGAGGAAAAGTTAGGGTTCTGTGGAACAGAGTTTGAAAAGCAATGCACTGTGGCCTTCTGTAAGAACAATAGCACACACACAGGTAGCCACAGTTCATTCCCCTTTCATTGTATCAGGCTTGAGAAACTTAACTGGCAGCCTACAGTTTGCCATATTTCTGGTAACTGTTAAGTGTACCCACGCTCTCCATCACAGCACTAACAGCATCGTCTGCCAGAGCAGATGGACAGATTCCAGCGAAAAGTCATGTAAACTATCTCATAACATCCCTATTGTATGTCCTTCCAAAGTGTGCCTCTCAGGAGGGCATGTTTCAGCCAAAGTTTAAAGGTTTAATTTTTTAAGACAACAAAAGAGAACTCCAGGAAACCCTGTATTTTCTGGCCTATGGGAGGTTCATCGAATTTCCTCACCATTTTCTCCACTATAAAAATGTATTTCTCTGATGGTGTGCCAAGACTTGGAACTGTAGCAATGATACTTGCTGGTCAAGGAGTCTAGCCAGGGATGACAGAGTTGTCTCTTTGGCTTCTCAGTGCTCAGAACCATGTGGATTCAAGATCAACTTCTCAGAACGGGACTCAAGATCAACTTCTCAGAACTTCCTTTCTTGGCACCTTCTTTAAAGACTGGTTGCCCCCACCAAACCTAGAAAAAGGCTTTAATTTGAATCCTCTTCACTTCCGAGCTGCTGCATGTAATTGATGACAGCCAAGAGCCCTCTTTCCACTTCTGGGCTGTTCTGTGCCAACTGAGCCCTAAAGCAGATTTGCCCATGCTCAGAGGCTCACTGAGACTCTCACAGAAACTGTTTCTTCAGCTTCTGACTCTAACTTCTCTTGCTACAGGAACTCAAAATTGATCCAACTCTAACTTCTCTTGCTATAAGGGCTCAAAATTGATCCAAATTATCTACCTCTTTACTATCTTACGATTTTCTTATGTCCCTCACCTTGTACCTTTACAGAAATGTCCTTTGTCTCTTGCCTGAAAAATGGGGGAAAAGGTCCTCATAAATGTCATTTCATGAAAACAGACCTAAGGGAAGATGGACTTGGCTGCCAGGAACCCAGACCAATCTGTGCGTAGGCTCAAGGTTTGAGTGACCCTTGGCTAAGCCTAACACAGGTTGGTCTGGGGTCCTGGCAGCCAAGGATGCACAGAGATGAGGAAACTGACCCCCATCCCATCACCAAGAGGCTTGCCCAAGATCACAAAAGTCATCAGTAACAAAGCTGACATTAGAACGTATGCACCTTAATTCTCCATCTAAAGGGCATAAACTCTCTGAGAAAAGGCGACAGATATTCTTTAAAGGTCAAAATATCTTATTGTTTAAAAGAATTAAGTATAATCCATGACAAATGATGTATTTATCAAAGGAAAAAAATACTTTGTTCTAGAGAGATTCTTTTTTCAGCCTGCTAGTGACTTTCATCCTTTATTATGAATTAACTCAAAGACATGTCCCTATACCTAAAATGCATTAGCCATAAAAGTAGGAGAGGAGTAGGCTGAGTGACAGAATCTCTCCTAAAGCCTAAGCTGCACAGGGGAAGGGATGGATGGGCTGTGTGCATCTGTACAGTGAAAATGAAAACAGCACATTTACAAGGCTTATGTAACAGCTTCTCAGAGGTTAAAAACTGCTCCCGGTGGCATTTTCTGAACTCATATAGTCAGCTCAGCTACTGAGGCTGTGGTTTTCACTTATGAGGGTCCTCAGAAAGGACTCAGTTATT
The DNA here is from genome assembly GCF_000951035.1 of Colobus angolensis palliatus. Taxonomy (NCBI): domain Eukaryota; kingdom Metazoa; phylum Chordata; class Mammalia; order Primates; family Cercopithecidae; genus Colobus; species Colobus angolensis. Next base: position 15,626,398 of record NW_012120709.1, on the reverse strand, counting down.
ATTGCTTGTACTTCAGAGCTAAATTATCCTGCAGTGCACCCAAGTCAGCAAAGCTGTTTTTTAACCAAATTGCAAACAATCACTTCCCACAGCAAATTTTTCTGTGAGTTTCCCTGTCTGCATAGACAATGGGTTCCAGCTTCAACCCTTATGCATAGATATGGCAATTGCTCTTATAACAGACCAGCTCTTTGGCTGGAAGTCAGGAAGGCACTAATACTGAGGATATTGTGGTGTCCAGATCAAGGAGAAAAAAAGTGACAGCTTGAAATTATAGCAGAATAAAAATTGTAGAGAATCTGAATGGGTACAGGTCTCTTAGTGGAGGGCATCTTACAGGTCTCTCTATTTCCATTTATTTCTTAAAGAAGGCCTGGATGAGGAGGAGGCTGGAAGTGAAGGCAAAGTGGCATAAGACAAGGACAGGAAAAAGTAGACCCTGGATCTTTTGTTTTGTTTTGTTTTGTGTGGTCTTAGTCCATGGAACAACAAAATCCTGGACTCTGAGAATGACAAAAATTATTTACCTTCATATTACGTGACCACTTACCTAGTGAGACATGCTTTATGCAAAGCCAGTATTAGACTTCCCTTTAAAACAATAATGAAAACAATAATAATAATGCAGTGCCACACTGTGATTTATTGTCAGATGCTCTACTCACTCTGATCCTTTGCCCTTTCTCTGTTCAAAAGCACCAACCACCTTTTTTTATCTCTAAGAAAGGAAAGTTTCCTCTTTATCTGAAATGTAAATAATAGACTTAGATAAGCACAGAACCTGAAAGGCATGTGCTGCACCCAACATCTCCATCAGGTTTTATCTGCTTCTACTCACCACTGTATCCTATACACAGAGTAGGTGCTCAAGAAAATTTTGTTGCAAGGATCAATGAACCACATCTTTCTGTATATACTGCCTTCTTGAACTTGGTTTTCGTCAATGCCTGACCTTTTTTCCAACTCACCAAGGCCATTTTGGCAATAGAGATTTGAATGAGTGCTGGAGCAGGACAAGCTTCGTCAAGAAGTCTACACCATTGTGGTAAAAAATGGTTAGGGAGTTCCTTTCTGGGAAATTTTAGGTTGTCAAACCGATATATCAATGAGGCAAGTAATTCGCTGACAAGGAAAACATCTCATCATTAGCAGGATTCAATCTGCATAGTGAGACACCAGCGAATTTCTAGCTCGTTGCCTTAACCACTCAGCCACAACTCATGGAGGCCATTTTAGGTCCCACACTTGTCCCTCAAAGTGCAGTGAACACAATGGCTGACTCAGTATCACATTAATATTCTAAAGGAACTTCAGCTCCAGCCACTATGCTGTCTATGTCAGAAAGTCTCCACTGCTCAGACCACATCAAGGTAACCTTCTCCTCTGATCATGTAAACCACTCAATTGTGACTTATATGGCCTCATTTTATTATATAGATTTTCAGACATGTTTGCCAATTATATTATAAATATCTTGCAAGAATGTACTGCATTTTTACATCTATGTCCTACTCAATACGCAAACTGTAGCAGGAAGACAGTAACTATTTGTAGACATCAATCAATGAAAATGCATCTTATTTCAGTATTCCTGTTAGGTTTTAAATGCTGAATGGAACTTTGAGTTCTAAGCAGCAGTACTTGATAGAGCCCTAAAAGAAAAAAAAAATTGAAAATTGTTTTGCTCATCCTAACAGTTGTGAAAAAAAAATTGTTTTGCTCATCCTAACAGTTGTGGGGTCTAGTTAAAATGGTATTTGTGAAAAATATCACTAGTCAATATATATCAACATAAACCAGGGCCTAAGATAAATCAGGTTGCAGGAAAGAAAAATTAACAAATATCAAAAATGTGGTCCTCAAAATGAATTTGATTTCTACCCAACTAATTGATCCATCAGGTATTAGGCACTATGGGTTTTTTTTTTTTTTTTACTGTCTATGCTTTATTTTATGTACATATTACCTAGAGGTTGCATTTATGTCTCTTTCATCCAAAGCTTCCAAAAGGTGGCACCCATCATCATTGTCATCGACATCAACAATAACAACAACAACTATGCCAAATTATTTATTGTTCCTGGTGTGGGGCTGGGACATGCAAAAAGAAAAAGAGGCAACCCTGATTCCTGATCCCTTGAGAAGCTACACAGACAACAATGCTGGTCGGAAGGCTCTTTACGAGGATCGACAATTAGCCAAATGTGAACCAAAACCTACCTTGTGACTGAAACATAGGGCACAAAGTTATGGAGTGGTTGGTGAAAATAGTACTTATAGGAAATATGGGCACTAATTCCAACTTTGCCCCTAACCACTTGAGGGCTATTATGCAAGACATTTAGAAGCCCTGGCCTCAGATTCTTAACTTTTAAAATATGAGAATTTGGACTACATAATCTCTATGTTTCCTCCACACTCAAATTTAAACAGAGGCCAGTTCTTTGCCAGGTATCACTCCTTGGGCTGCTGTTAACAGAAAAATGTAGTGATGAGAGTCCACATAGTAGATGTAGACACACCTGGATTCAAATTCGGGCTCCATCACTCACTAACTTGGGCAAATCATTAATCTCAAGAAGCCTCAGTCTGCTAATATGTAAGTAAGTCCAGTGATATTTTTTAGGGATATTATGAAGATTTTAAAAAATAGCCAAGTTACCTGCATATACTTGGCACTCAGTAAATATGAAAATTGTTGTGATGATTTTTCCCTCTTAGGTTGAACGCATAAAGCAGACTCTCAGGATCCTTTAACAACGAACCTCAAAAGTCTGTTAGACTCAGAGGAGATTTGAAAGATTCTCAGATTCCTGGGTGTCTGATCCCTCATTCAGAGGATCAAGAATTTACCTGATGGCAGCTCAGGGGCAAAATGTGGGGAAAATTTGTCACTATATTAAGTCCTCCCCAAATTTTCCCTGAGATATTTAACATCAAGATCCAGAAATGACTTGCCTTATACCAGTTTTTCACGTGCCATGAATCAAGGAACACCAGAAAGTCCCAGCTTCCTAGAATATCTTCTCAATAGTCTCCACAGTGTGTGAAATGTCACTATTAGAGATTTGCTTCTTAGAAAAAGACACAAAAAATTCTTTCCAGACTTCCTTTTTTAAAATACAGTTTCTTTGAAAACCAAACACCGCATGTCCCCACTTATAAGTGGGAACTGAACAATGAGAACATATGGACACAGGGAGGGGAACAACACACACTGAGGCCTGTCAGGGTGTAAGGTTGGCGGAGAGGGAGCATTAGGAAAATAGCTAATGCATGCTGGGCTCAATACCTAGGTGATGGGTCGATAGGTACAACAAATCACCATGGCACACATTTACCTGTGTAACAAACCTGCGTGTCTTGTACATGTACCCCAGAACTTAAAAATTATAAATTAAATACAGTTTCTTTGGAGAATGATAAGTCAGCAAGCTATCGGCAATTAAGCAGACAGGGGTCATTACAGGATAAGAAGATTCAGGGAGAAAGAACAAGGGGAGACGTAATGATAAACTTTTCTAACTTCATAGTTCTGATGATTGCTGTGCCTGGATGCAGGTGCTGTGTGTAGAAGGAGACAGCTCACTGGAAATATTCATGGGAGGTGATTAGTGCCAAAGGACCCCTTCATACACAACTTCTTCGACTTTCCACCTGACGAGTTCCCAGTGTCCAGGCCACGTTGTCCGTGAGCATCTGTATCCCTAAATATTGTAGAAGTGTCTACCTGGCCTTCTTCATGGAACTCACACAGCTTTCTGTATATCTGGTCTGGGCTCTGTGCCATCATCTGCCAGGCCTTTCCAAAAAAACATGAGAGAGGCCAAGGAGGATGGTAGGGACAGGAGGCTGATGGCCTGACAGAGAGGGCTAAATACTCATCAGAAGGTTCTGAATGCCACAGCTAATTAGAAAAGGCCAAAAGTTCCTCCACTAAAAGAGCATAGTTTATAACTCTAATAATTTATACATGGGCTCACTTTCCCTGAATAATTAGAGATTATTATCCAGCTAATTACAGCACATGGTATTAAAAGATCTGAAGTTTATTACCCCATCTAGGAAATTACTTTGGCACGTGTTTTGAAAAGAAAAATGCTGGAAAAGCAGTTTAGGTCTTGCCAGGGTAATATACTGCAGTGGTTCCATGCTTTCTTCCCAGCATGAGATAGTTTATATTGTCATATAACCTACAGATGTCCTAAAATGTGAATTTCAACATCTCAGCCCAAAAACCCAAATCGGGTTGCCAAATAATAGCAAACAAAATCATAAGGTGTTTTTCATTTGCTCAGTTAAATTTGAATTTTAGATACATATTAAATAATTTTAGTGTAAGTATGTCCCAAATTTTACAAGATATATTTCCACTAAAAAAAATTATTCATTGTGTATCTGAAATTCAAATTTAATTCGGAGTCCTGTATTTTATCTAACAGTCCTATCCCTGAGGAAGATCTGAAATACCAAATAATGCTGAGGAGAGACAAAAGTGTAGACTCAATGAACAGCATCTCAATGTCAAAAACTAGGGGATCAAACTTCATACGAAAATATTAATCATCAACAGGACAATATTCAACATTGAGAGAAAAATGTCCATGGAAATTCTCAAATATGAGGCTTCACTTCCAATTCAAAATGGCTAAGGGTAAACTATACCAGTACTATGTGGATAGGATCTTTGCAGGGTCCTTGACTGTCTCCACTGAGAATCTTTTCATATTCGACAAAGAGGAAAAGGGAAAAAATGTATGAACTGCACTCTCTTGACATGGGAGCCCACATCCAAGTCCCACAACTACCCCACCTCACCTACTGATTCTTTTTAGGATAACATCCCTATTTATTTATATAAATTATTTCGAGCCCTCTCACTATTTTAGTGAGAACAGAATTTGACAGGCTGATATTAAGATAGACATAGGGAGGAGTTAAGAGATACAGAGGGGTACATGAAGCATTTTCTAATAAATAAAGATGAAAGTAGCTACCTTATTTTTTTTACTACAAAATTACTTTTTAAATTACTGGGACTAATACACTTGAAAAGAAATGTAGTCCAATAAAAGACAAAACTGTATGGTATTGACCAAAAGTACACTAAAATTTCAAAGAACAACATTAGTGTGAGCTGAATGTAATCCAGGTAGTTTGAAGATCCCTTCATTCAGAAAATATCCATCAAGTACTGTATTAGTCAATTCTCACACTACTATAAAGAACTTCCTAAGGCTGGGTAATCTGTAAGGAAAAGAGGTTTAATTGTGCTCAAGGTTCTGTGGGCTGTACAGGCTTCTGCTTCTGGGGATGCTTCAGGAAACTTACAATCATGGCGGGAGGTGAAAGGGAAGCAAGCCCATATTCACATGGCTGGCAGGAAAGAGAGAGAAGGGGGACACACTACCCACTTTCAAACAACCAGATCTCTTGAGAACTCTATCATGAGAACAGCAAGGTGGAAATCCAACCCCGTGATTCAGTCAGCTCCCACCAGGCTCCTCCTCTGATATAGTTCGGCTGTGTCCCTACCCAAATCTCAACTTGAATTGTATCTCCTACAATTCCCACATGCTATGGGAGGGACCCAGGGGGAGGTAACTGAATCATGGGGGCTGGTCTTTCCCATGCTATTCTAATTATAGTGAATAAGTCTCATGAGATATTAGAGGTTTATCAGGGATTTCCACTTTTGCTTCTTCCTCATTTTCTCTTGTGGCTGCCATGTAAGAAGTGCTTTTCACCTCCTGCCATGATTCTGAGGTCTCCTCACCCATGCAGAACTGTGAGTCCATTTAAACCTCTTTTTCATCCCAGTCTTGGGTATGTCTTTACCAGCGGCATGAAAATGGACTAATATAGTAAATTGGTACCAGGAGAGTGGGGTGCTGCTGTAAAGATACCCAAAAATGTGGAAGTGACTTTGGAACTGGGTAACAGGCAGAGGTTGGAATAGTTTGGAGGGCTCAGAAGAAGACAGGAAAATGTGAGAAAGTTTGGAACTTCTAGAGACTTGTTGAAAGGCTTTCAGCAATATGCTAATAATGATATGAACAATGAAATCCAGGCTGAGGTGGTCTCAGGTGGAGATGAGGAACTTGTTGGGAACTGGAGCAAAGGTGACTCTTGTTATGTTTAGCCAAGAGACTGGTGGCATTTTGCCCCTGTCCTGGAGATTTGTGAAACTTTGAACTTTAGAGAGATGATTTAGGGTATCCGGCAGAAGACATTTCTAAGAAGCAAAGCATTCAAGAGGTGACTTGGGTGCCGTTAAAGGCTTTCAGTTTTATGAGGGAAGCAGAGCATAAAAGTTTGGAAAATTTGCAGCCTGACTATGCAATAGAAAAGAAAAACCCATTTTCTAGGGAGAAATTCAAGCCAGCTGCAGAAATTTGCACAAGTAGAAAGGAGCCTAATGTTAATCCCCAGGAACTTGGGGAAAATGTCTCCAGGCCATGTCAGAGACCTTCACAGCAGCCCCACTCATCACAGGCCTGAAGGCCCAGGAGGAAAAAGTGGGTTCGTGGGCCAGGCCCAGGGTTCCTGTGCTGGGTGCAGCTGCTCCAGCCTTGTGTCCCACCTGTGTCCCAGCTGCTCCAGCCTTGGCTGAAAGGGACCAACATATAGCTCAGGCTGTGGCTTCAGAGGGTGGAAGCTACAAACCTTGGCAGCTTCCTTATGGTGTTGAGCCTGCAGGTGCACAGAAGTCAAGAATTGAGGTTTGGGAACCTCTGCCTAGATTTCAGAAGGTGTATAGAAATGCCTGGATGCCCAGACAAAAGTTGCTGCAGGGGTGGGCCCTCACAGAGAACCTCTGCTAGGGCAACGCAGAAGAGAAATGTGGGGTCAGAGCCCCCACACAGAGTCCCTACTGGGGCACTGCCTAGTGGAGCTGTGAAAAGAAGGCTACCATCCTCCAGATCCAAGAATGGTAGACCCACCAACAGCTTGCACCATGGGCCTGGAAAAGCCACAGACATGCAACACCAGCCTTTGAAAGTAGCCAGGAGGGATGCTGTACCCTGCAAAGCCACAGGGGCAGAGCTGCCCAAGACCCACCTCTTGCACCAGTGTGACCTAGATGTGAGACCTGAGTCAAAGGAGATCATTTTGGAGCTTTAAAATTTGACTGCCCCACTGAATTCTGGACTTGCATGGGCCCTGTAACCCCTTTGTTTTGGCCAATTTCTCCCATCTGTATTTGGAACTCCTGTATTTACCCAATACCTGTACCCCCATTGTATCTAGGAAGTAACTAGCTTGCCTTTAATTTTACAGGCTCATAGGCAGAAGGGATTGCCTTGTCTCAGATGAGACTTTGGACTGTGGACTTTTGGGTTAATGCTAAAATGAGTTAAGACTTTGGGGGACTGTTGGGAAGGCATGATTGGTTTTGAAATGTGAGGATATGAGATTTGGAGGGGCTGGGGTGGAATGATATGGTTTGGCTGTGTTCCCACCCAAATCTCAACTTCAATTGTATCTCCCAGAATTCCCGCATGTTGTGAGAGGGACGCAGGGGAAGATAATTGAATCATGGGGGCCAGTCTTTCCCATGCTATTCTCGTGATAGTGAATAAGTCTCACGAGATCTGATGGGTTTATCAGGGGTTTCTGCTTTTGCTTTTTCCTCACTTTTTCTTGCAGCTGCCATGTAAGAAGTGCCTTTTGCCTCCCGCCATGATTCTGAGGCCTCCCCAGCCATGTGGAACTGTAAGTCCAGTTAAACCTCTTTAGCATCCCATCTCGGGTATGTCTTCATCAGCAGCATGAAAATGGACTAATACATCCTCCAACACGGAATTACAAACCAATGTAAGATTTGGGTGAGGACACAGAGCCAAACCATACCAAGAGCCTACTGTTACACTAGGTAGTGTGCCCAGCTTTAGGGTTACAACAGTAAACAAGACAGGTAAGATCCTACTCTTGAGAGGCTTAGATTCAAGGGATGAGGTGGGGAGGCTGGGAAAGACAGATAATGTAGAAAATAAATAATAAAAGGACAAATAAAATAAGATTTTTTAAGGCACTATCTCGCAGCTTTGACATGATCAGGGTTATGGGGACACTCAGGATATAGACAAGACTGATTCATACTATAGCGGTTTCTCAGCAATATCTCTACGTTCAAGGTCCACTGTGTGCATATCCCACATTCTCTTAGTCACCTTTACCACAGTTTTGCAGAATTCATTCAGTTTAGAGATTGACTCACCTAACAATCCTGTTTTCTTCCCAACCTGAGTGCTGTGTCAATGCAGATGTGGAATACAGTCTCTTTCCATCTCTTTCTATCGCTCTTGCTCTCTCTCTCTGCCTCTACCCCAATTCTGCCCTTTCTCCCCCACCTCCCATCCCCCCACCACCACACACACACAAACACAGCCTTTATGTGTATGGCAGAGTTAACTAAAGGTTTGTGGGAGGGATATAAAGAGAGTTTATTTCACCACAACACAAACACCTAACACTGAAATTAGACATCTTTGCTTTGAACCATCCTAGGGCACTCTCACATGGTGCCTCCCCATTCCAACAATGTTTTTTGGCCTCCCCATTCCAACAATGTTTTCTTCACAGCTGATGAAAAGCTTTTCATGTCTTCTCTTGTTTTACCCCCCACTAAACCATCACTTTAATGTCTCACTTTTTGTCGAAACATCTTATCAAGGTATTTCCCTAAACAGACAATTTCCTCCTTAAGAGAAAGTCTGATGCCAGCTGTTAAGATACTAATTTGTTTCAAGCAGCTACATGTAATAGTAAGAAATCTATATTTTCTCTAATTTTTCTCAGTTGTTGAGTATATGAATTGTTACACCATGAATTAACTTTGTGAATACTGAAAGTCTGAATGAAACTAAGATACTTTCTTCTTGCAGTCAGTTTTCAAGATCTATTTTGTGTCCCACAGACTATCTGCCTGTGCACAATAGGCCTCCAATAAATGTTTGATGAATTTAATTTAATGTAATACAACCTACATGAGCTCCATGGTGAGTGCAGAACAGACATATGACAGTGAGCCAGCACTAAAAAAAAAGGCAGCTAGTTTATTAACAAAAATTTGCCACCAGCCATACTTAGCAGACTATTTTTCATGCTGTTTCTTGATCTTATCATTAAAACATACTCATGAGTTCCCTTTTGAAGCAAGCTCAGGTTAAGATATGTCTCTATTCTCTGAAATTTCACATTTAAAGATGTATCACACAGATTGGCTCAAAGAAAATAGGTAATAGAGGTGATCAAGCCAGCATTTGCTAGGTTCATGCATTACCCATGTCTTCTCAATGTGTAAAAATGACTGTATCTCCATACATGTATATGTTGTATAATGATCAAATCATGGTAATTACCATATCCATCACAATAAACATTTATTGTTCTTTGTTGTGAAAACACTCAAAATCCTTTCTTTTTAGAAAGGATTGTATAGTTAGCTATCTTAACTATACAATGCATTATTTTTAGCTGTAGTCACTCTACCATGAAATAGGATACTCAAACTTACTCCTCTTATCTAACTACAGCTTTCCTTATACCTATTACCCAATCTTCTCCCCATTCTTCCTAGTCTCTGGTCACCAGAAACATTGTACCTCATAAATATGTACAATTATTATATATAACAAATATGAAAAAAATTACTTTATCTCCACATCCTAATTGCCCTAGAACTTTCTGATTTTATGATTCTTCCTTGCTTTTTCATCTTATCGGTTTAGCCTTTGTAATAATTTATTTAAAAATTGTTCCCCATCCACAAAATTATATTATAGTCTATATTGACACCAGGAAATACTAGTACTAGAACTTCTAATTCCAGCCAAGCTACACATAGTTCAATCTCTGAGTTATTAATTACTGTGAACTCACCGGACTTTGTATGAGCCATCTTCCATCCCCAGAGATGTCACTCCACTCTCTCTGCTTCCAAAACTTTATATGTACTTCCATCCTAGCACTATGACATTATACTCTAACTCTTATTGTTATCTTCTCTCATTGTATTTTGAGCTTTCTGGGGGTAGAAGCAATATGTTATTCATCTTTTTAGTTCTGCTGCCTAATGCAATGCTTGAAAGAAGTCTTTTTGCTTCTTAACAAACATTTTTGATTAAACCTCTCCTTCCCACCCTAGGACAAGGAACTTTTGGAAGAGATGGGAAAACCATGATTGCATTGGGAAGAAAATAAAATAAAACTTTACATCTCTGTTTAATGTCCATTGCATGGAAGATGAATTAAGTACTGTAATCTGTAAATTTGCCCTAATCTAATATCCAAACAGAATTCCTGACATTTTGCTTAATACATGAATTGTCCAGTTTATCAGAGCAAAATAACGTAACTTTTAGAATTTATCCTGGTAAAATGAGTGATTCAATGCTAAGTGTTTACTTAGTCCATTCTTGGTCCTCCTGAGTTCTAAGAAGTTCTCTCTAAGGAACGAATGGAGCTGGAGACAGGAAAAGCAATAAAACTGACAGGGATCTATATTTGATCTGCCTGTGCATCCTCTTTATGAAAATACGCTTAAGCGCTGGCAAAGCTGAAAGTCAAAAGAGGATCTGTTCATGATAGGACCCAAAACATTTTAGAAGAAAAGGAGGACTTAGACCAGAGCTGTCAGGTAGACAGAGAAATGTAGATAATTCCGCATTGTATAAGCACATCAATACCATCTCAAGCCATTTTTTAGGGGAGGGGAGAAATTCTTAAGAATCTGGAACAAATCACTGGCAAGGAGCAGATACTAATTTATCAGTTGCTCTTGAAGATAGTCAACAGATGAATTTCTTTGAAGATATACCCATATTCAAAAAATAGTTGAAGATGAGTAAAAATTATTCACATCATCAAAGGACCATTATGAACCCAATCACTCTACTTCCAACATGTCTACATTCCCACCTTTTGTTTGCCCAACCAAATACTACCCACTAGGCCAGTTCCAGTTTAAGTTTTACCTCTTCCATCCAAACTTCCTCAAAATTAATCTGATGTGACACGAAGATTATCAGTTTTAGATTCAGACAAGCCTGGGTTATTGTCTCAGCTCCCCCATTTCACTTTGAAGTTGGGCTTCCTGATTCTGTGCACACCCAGGTATTATACAGGACCTTTTATCTAATTTACTGAGTGAGCGAACTTAATGTTCTCAGAATGCTCCTCCACCTGCAAATAAGACTGCCAACTTTGTATCTTGACACAACCTACTTCTCTGAGCATTAGTTTCCTGACCTGTTAAATGAGAATCACTATTGTCTACTTCAACTTTTTTTGCTTATGTTTAAATGAGATAGCTCATGATAAACACCTGTCATTTGTAACAGCTTAGGAAAAACTTACTGACTTAAAATGATTTTTTTTTATTTGAAATCTTTGTTCTTCCCAGAAAGGAAGGGGCTGCAAAGCTTTCCATCTTGGTGACTCTGTTCCTTCCCAGATACTTAAATCTCTTTTATTATTATTATGCTTTAAGTTCTAGGGTACATGTGCACAACGTGCAGGTTTGTTACATAGGTATACATGTGTCATGTTGCTGTACTGCACCCATTAACTCGTCATTTACATTAGGTGTATCTCCTTATGCTATTCCTCCCCTCTCACCCAAACCCATGACAGGCCCTGGTGTGTGGTGTTCCCCACCTTGTGTCCAAGTGTTCTCATTGTTCAATTCCCACCTATGACTGAGAACGCGCGGTGTTTGGTTTCCTGTCCTTGCGACAGTTTGCTGAGAATGATAGTTTCTAGCTTCATCCATGTCCCTGTAAAGGACATGAACTCACCCTTTTTATGGCTGCATAGTATTCCATGGTGTATATATGCCACATTTTCTTAATCCAGTCTAGCGTTGATGGACATTTGGGTTGGTTCCAAGTCTTTGCTATTGTGAATAGGGCCGCAGTAAACAGACATGTGCATGTGTATTTTTAGAAGCATGATTTACAATCTTTTGGGTATACACCCAGTAATGGGATGGCTGGGTCAAATGGTATTTCTAGTTCTAGATCCTTGAGGAAT
>NW_012120709.1:15573177-15607449 GCF_000951035.1 Colobus angolensis palliatus | reverse complement strand
AACATGGCACAAGTATACATATGTAACAAACCTGCACGTTATGCACATGTACCCTAGAACTTAAAGTATAATAAAAAAATAAATAAAAAAAAAAGATTTAGTAGTCAAAATATTATATAACAACCCCTCAGTTTAAAGATTGACTCACCTAATGATCTCCCTGTCTCAGAGATTCCCCCAATCTCCAAGTAGTGTAGTAGGAAAATCAACACAAACCAACTCTGACCTGTGCCCAGGAGTTTATCAATTCCTCCATAGAAGACTAAGAAAGCATTTGAACTACTGAAGGTGTTGAACTACTCTTTCTTGAGTGGACGCCCAATGACTGGAGGAGCCTACCCTCTGCCTTGACAAAAGAGTGAGACCTCAGGTATAAAAGACATGCTTCATTAATAATAGCTGAAGTTCAAACACCCTTTAGATCTTTATGAAGGTTTCCTTCAGGTCATCCACCTGCTGGTACTGACTTCAGCCTTGTTCCCACTTCAACAGCAAAGGGCAATTTGATAAGTACAACGTTCAGAGTTGCCCCAAGAGAACAAAACAAGCTTAATTCTAACAGCCTAATTTTTACCTCTTTATTTTGAAATAGTTTTAGACTTACAGAAGAGTTGCAAAAAGAGAACTCCAATATACCCTTCACTCAATGATTAAAATGAAGAAAGTAACACCAACAAATACTATTAACTAAATTGTAGACTTTATTCAGATTCCATCAGCATTTCACTAATGTCTTTTTGCATTCCAGGATCCAACTCAAGATCTACTTTGCATTTAGTTATCATGTCTCCTTAGCCTCTTCCACTCTGTGACTGTTCTTCAGTCTCTCATGACCTTGACACTCTTGAAGAGTACCAGTTCTGGTGAGGTGTTTTTTAGAATATCCCTCAGCTTTGTCTGATGGCTTCTGATAATCAGATTGTGGTTATCTGTGTTTAGAAGGAACACCATACAGAGGATGGGCATCCCTGATGCCATCCCTGATACCAAGCCATCACTGATACTAAGATGAGTTGTCACTGCTGATATTTGCTTTGATTGTTTTGTTAAAGTGGAGTGTGCCTAGATTTTCCACTTTGGTAGAAAATTTATTGATAACTAATAAATATTTTTCCTTTGCTCTGAATAAATATTATCCAATCATCTTATTTCTCTACTGATTTTAGCATGCATCGCTGGACCCTGATAGCAGCAATTATTAGAACTATGATGTGCTAATAGTGATTTTCTATGTCCCTCATTCTTTCTTCATCTATTAACTGAAATTCTTTGGTAAAGAATAATTGTCTCTATTTTTTACTCAATCATTAGTGACCTTTTTTTTTTTTTGGAGACGGACTCTATCTCTGTCACCCAGGCTGGAGTGCAGTGGCGCAATCTCGGCTCACGGCAACCTCCACCTCCCAGGTTCAAGCAATTCTCCTGCCTCAGCCTCCCAAGCAGCTGGAATTACAGGCACCCGCCACCACACCCAGCTATTTTTTTTTTATTTTTAGTAGAGACGTGGTTTCACTGTGTTGGCCAGGCTGATCTCGAACTCCTGACCTCATGATCCACCCACCTTGGCCTCCCAAAGTGCTGAGATTACAAGTGTAAGCCACTGCACCCAACCATATTTATCTTATTCTTGAACTGTAATCCAATACTGTTGTTTTCTAGGGGATACTGAACCTCTTAGATTAGTGGTGCTTCACCTACAGGAATTACTGTATTCAGGAAACCATGTACCCTTTCCAAATCTCATTGTTCCTTCTGGTGTAATCACATAGCACTTTGTATCTCTTTCTATTATAAAATGTCTCAAATTGTATCAAGGTAATTCATTTACATTTCTATCTTTCCATCTAGATTTTACAAGGTCGGGAATTTTCACATGTACTTTCATTCACAAGATGTTTCTTGGGCATTTGCTATTCAGTGGAGATACACGATGAGGGAGACAGACCCCATGTCAGCTCTCAACTTCCTGATACAATGCCCAAAACAGTAAACGCATAGTATACTCTTTGTGTAAATGTTGGAAGAACTACCAGTAGAAGTGACTACAGTGGAGATCACCTACAACTTCTTTGTCCACCCATATTTTGGCAAAAAGGAAATCATTCCAGTGTATGGCTCAAGTCCTTATTAGCCATATACAGAAAATCCATGGAAAACTATTATCTTCATCTTGTTTTCTATTAGCATCTCTTAGATACTAAATCCACAGAATTATTTGTTTAGCAAATAAGTGCTAAATATATGAAGACTAATTCAAGCAATGTGAGTCCCTAGAGACTGCATTATTTTCTGAGCCCTCTTTGATGTTTCCCTGCGGTATCCTGACTTTGATTATTCAGGAAAATCAGAAAACATCCTGGGGAACAGCAACAATGGACTGTATCTGTTCATGTGTCTGTATAATCACTGTGCGGGGTCCATATAAACAAAGCTCAGTGTTTGTATGTTTCAAACAGGACAGATCCAAAATTAAGTGCATAATGGGAAATATTAACTTTCCTTCAGAAGTCCAACAAAAATTTTCTATCTCAGAAGAGAAATTTGCTGCAGAAGTTACACAAGAAACAAATAATCAAACAACTTTATGAATTTCGAGTTACAGCGGATCACACCATGGCTTAGAGCAAAGATACTTTTTATGAAGGGCAGTATGTAAACTTCAAATGCAGCAGACTTCCAAACCCCTACCACTTTAGTACTGATCACAAGAAATAAAAATAAATCTGACTTCTAATGTCTCCATTAAATACTTCCAGGGTGTCTGTACTTTAAGATCAGTTTTAAATTACATGTAGCATACCTACAACTACTGGCAGAGAATAATCTGCCAGTGTCTGAAATAAAATCCTAATTACACTCCAGTTCCCAAGGCTAGCTGATGTTTTTAAGGAAAAGGCTATACCATCTTTGTGTAGTGATTACTTTCCTCTGAGGAATTACTTTGTATGAACTCCATGAAGTTTCTTTGTCAGTGATACAGATTTGCTTAAGGTGGGAACTTCACTGACACAAATAAGTTATTACACAGCACAGAATAGAAGGTATTTTGAAGTGTGGAATTAAGATCAAATGTATTAAAAATCTACTTATGTGCTTTGTAAAAATGCATAATCTCAGGCCCCACCTCATATCTAAATGAGTATGTGTTTTTTAAAAAGGTGATTCCTTTGCATACCAATATTTGAGAACCACTGAATTTTAAACAAAACTCTAATGACTTTCATCTTTACCTGAAAATGGGGGCCAGACACAGAGGCTCATACCTGCAATCCCAGGACACCGGGAGGCCAAGGTAGGAAAGTTACTTGAGGCCAGGAGTTTGAGACCAGCCTGGGCAACACAGCAAGACCCCCATCTCTAATGAAATTAGAAAATTAACCAGGCATGGTGGCACACACCTGTAGTCTTAGTTACTCGGGAGGCTAAAGTGGGAGGATCACTTGAACCGAGGAGTTCAAGGCTGCAATAAGCAATGCTCACACCACTACAATCCAGCCTGGGCAACATAGTGAGACCCTGTGTCTAAAAAAATTAAAAATCTAATAAATAAGTATTTTTAAAAATACAAGTATATGGGTATAAAGACAAGAAAATGATGCTGACAACTCATTCAAAACACTAGAGAAATTATTACTTATTTACATAATGTAGTAACAGTTGCTTCTGGCCAGGAAAGAAGGAGTAACTGGAAGGAAGGAATAACTGGTATTAGATTTATCCTCCAGCTATAAACAATTGTAAAACTGGACAAAATACATAAGACAACTGTCCTCATTCATTAGACAATGGGAAGCACAGGATCAAGTCCTTGAGAGAAGCAAAACTCTGGTTAAACCCATATTCATCTTGGATTCCTGCCTGGAAGCACTTTCCAGAATAAAAAAAAAAAAAATTGTGAGATAGGCACCAAGTAGAGAGTAGCTGTCTCACTGAATTGCAGAAGCAGACATCAGAGTTCATTCTTGCTGAGGTGACCAGATTTTGTGGGCCAAGATATTGGAATTGTAAAAGCTTTGTAAAATAGGGGCCTCTAAACACTGTATGGAGGTTTTCCTCAGGTCCTTGGCTAAAAGATAGGCTGTGCATGTGTAGAATGAAATTCACACTGCTTAGCAGAGAGAAGCTTTTGAGAGAGTGAATTCTGAATGGAGATACCAAAGGTTGAAAAATGCTTAGATACATGGGGTGAGTCAGAATAGAGAGACTTCTCTGAGTATCTAGAACATCATCTGGGAGCCTAGAAGGACCATTCCTTAGGAGTAAAGACCACACCCTAGAATAAGGGTTATGCACTAATACTAAGGACAACACAGAAATGAACTCACCCTAACAAAGCCTAAAACCAAGCCTGACGGAATCAAGGAGTTCCTCCAGTAATTTAATTGCCCACCAGAACAAAACTCAACATCCTTTAAAAGAAGACGGCATAATCCAGACTCCTTTCAATATATTATCCACAATGCACAGCATACAACTAAAAATACTAGACATGTAAAGTGACCCATAATTAAGAGACTAGAAGTTAAAAAAAAAGGGATCAAAGATAACCAAGATATTAGAATCAGCAGAGGAGAAGTGTAAAACAGCTATTAGAAATGTGTACAAGGATTTAAAGAAAAAGATAAGTATAATGAGCTAACAGGTAACCTAAACAAAGAAACCAAAGTTACTTTTAAAAAAGAACCAAATAAAAATTCTCCAATCAAAAATTTATTATTTGAAATGAAAATTTCACCAAATAGCTTAAAGCAGATTACACTATGCAGAATAAAGAGTAAATAAACTCAAAAGTAAATCAATAGAAATTGATTCCATTGAAAGAACAAACAGGGAGGCAACAGAAACTTTTTTCTAATTGCCAGAGCTTCCGTTACATTTGGAAAAATGGGAAGTATTCTAACATACATGTAAGTGGAATCTGTGAAGGAGAGGAGAAAAAAATGAGGTAGAAAAGTGATTTGAACAAATTATAGTTGAAAATGTCACAAATCTGGTAACAGAAATCAATCTACGGATCCAAAACATTTGGCAAAATTCAAACAAAACAAACATGGAAAAAAAACCCTACCTAGATACATCATAGCCAAGTTGTCAAAACCCAAAACTAAAAAGAAAATCTTCAAAGCAGTCAGCACACTGGCACATTATGTATAGAGGAACAATGATAAGAAGAAGTTACCTTTCGTCAAATACAATGGAGGGAAAAGAAAATGGAATGACTTCTTTAAAGTACTGAAAAATGTTAACTAAGAGTTTTAGATCTGGCAAAATAGCCTTCTAAAAAGAGGGTTAATAAATACATTTTCAGATAAACAAGAGCTGAAATAATTTGTTGCCAATTCATCTACACTACAGGAAATGCTAAAGTCAAATTAGAGACTTCAAACTAAACTACTTTCTCTTCAAACTAAAGAGAAATAATACAAATGACTCAGATCTACAGAACAGTGCCAGAAATGGCAAATACATGGGTAAATAAAAAACTACATTTTTTTCTCTTAAGGTTTTATAAAGCAAAAATAACATTGTACTATGCAGAATTTTTAACATATATAGAAATAAAATCTGTGACAACAATAAGACAGTATAGAAATAAATAGAATATATCATTGTAAGGTTCCTGCATTTTTACATAATTGTGGTAAGATATACATAAAATTTACCATGTTAACTACTTTTAAGTGTACAGTTCTATGGCATTAAGTATCTTTATATTGTTGCACAGTCATCACCATCATTTATTTCTAGTACTTTTTTCATCTTTCCAAACTGAAACTCTGTACCCAGTATACGCTACCTCATTTCCCTCTTCCTATAACCCCTCAAAACTACCATGCTTCTGTTTCTATGATACTTCATATAACTGAAACCATGCAGTATCTTTTTGTGACAGACTTATTTCACCTAGCATAATGTCCTCAATGTTCATCTATGTTGTAGCATGCATTTGAATGTCCTTCCTTTCTAAGGCTGAATAATATCCCACCATATATATATATATATCACACTGTTTTTCCATTCATCTGTCAGTGGACGCTTGAGTTGCTTTCACCTTTTGGCTATTGTGAATTATGCTGCTACTAACACAGGTGTACAAGTATCTCTTCAAGTTCTTGCTTTCCTTTCTTTGGGATATATACCCAAAAGTGAAGAGGAATACTCCTTAATGATAAAAGGTGCAATGATGTACTTAACAAGAGGGCTTCAAAATACATAAAGCAAACACTTAACAGGACCAAACAGAAACACAAACAAATCCATAATCTCAGTTGGAAATTTACTGACAGAATAAGTGAGAAAAAATTCAATAAAGATATAAAATATTTGAACAAAATTATTAACCAACTTGACCAAATTAATATCTAACCCAATAAGTGTAAAGTAAATATTCTTTCAAGTGTACATGGGATGTTCACCGAGATAGGCTTTATTTCATACTATTAAAGAAGTCTCAGCAGATTTCAAAAGACTAAATTTTATAAAATATATTCTCTGAGCCCAACAGAATTAGAAACCAATAAAAAAGATAACAAAAATATCAAATATATGAAAATTAAGCAACATACTTCTAAATAAACCTTAATTTGAAGAAGTCACAAGGCAAATTTTAAAATACTGTAAACTGAATTAATATAACAATATAGTCTAACAAAATGTGTGAGGTACATTTAAAGTAATGCTTACAGGGAGCAATATATAGGTTGAAATTCTTGTTTTAAAAAAGAAAGGAATTTTAAAATTGATTACCTAAGATCTTACCATAAGAAGAAGAAAAAAGTCAAATATAAAGTAAGTAGAAGAAATAATAAAGATAAGAACAATCTTACCATAAGAAGAAGAAAAAAACAAATATAAAGTAAGTAGAAGAAATAATAAAGAACAGAAATTAGTAAAATAGAAGATAGGCAAATTGTAGAGAAAAGCAGCAAAGCTAAAAATGTCTTCTTAAAAAGATTAATAAAATTGAAAAGCTCCAGCAAAAATCATCAAGAAAAAATGAGAGAAAGCACCAATTTTCAATTAGAGAAAGAAAGAGAAGCTAATACTCTAGACACTATAAAATGGGGATCAAACGATGGTCCATAGGTCAAATCTAGTCTCCACCTGTTTTTGTACATCCTGCAAGCCAAGAATGTTTTTTACATTTTTTAATAACTGAGAAAAATATCAAAAGAAAAACAATATTGTATGAAATATGAAAATTATACGAAATTTAAATTTTAGGATCCACAAATAAAGTTTTATTGGAACACAGCCATGTTCATTCATTTACATATTATCTGCGGCAGCTTTCACATGACAACAGAGAAGGTGAACAGTTGTGACAGAGACTGTGTGGCTCATAAAGCTTAGAAGATGTACTATCTGGCCCTTTACAGAAAAAGGTTTGCCAAGCCCTACTATAAACATTAAAAGAAGAATGCTTTAATGTTTAAGGATATTTCCTTATCCTTTAGCGATACTACTAAAAACTTAACGCTGATAAATTTAACAATTTAGGTGAAATAGACACATCTTTGGAAAGACACAACCACCACCAAAACTAAAACGAACAAAAAACATGAATACCTATCAGCTATTGAATTTGTAATTTAAAACTTTCTCTCCAAAAAAACATTTTCAGGCCCAACCTGTTTCATATACTGTATTTAATTCCAGATGGATTGCAGACCTAAATGTGAAGGGTGAAATAAACAATAAAAACAGTATCAGTGATAGTTTGGGGTTGAAAAAAGGTTTTTAACCAGGGTATTAAAAGTATATGTCATAAGGGATGACACTGATAAACTGGACTTTATTCAAATTAAAAACTTCTGCTCATCAGAAGATGCCATTAAGAGAGTGACAAGGCAAGCCCCAGATGAGAGAAGATATTTGCAACACATATCACTGGCAAAGTGTTCACATCTCAAATGCAAACAGAACTCCTACAAATCAGTAAGGAATTTTTTTTTTAATGAGCAAAAGAATTGGTCACTTCAAAAAAGAAGAAAAGTCAACAAACACATGAAAATTGCTCACTATCATTACTATCATTATTTGTCAGGGAAACACAAATTAAAACCACAGGGATAAACATCTGTTGTTTGCAGTTTAACATCTATCCTTTGTCCTTCTGGGAGTACCACATTTCCTTTATAAAACTACCTTTTCTCCATGCTCAGCTGTGTAGCTTGGGTGGGATCCAACTCAACCTCAACACTAGGGATGGAATTTGATAGACCCAAGCTGATTAACATATCCATTTCCCAGGCTAAAATGTTTGGTATGAAATGAAACTCAGTCAGAACCAGTGAAACATGAAAATACATTGCTGCAGCTTCAGGTAAAGTAAAATCTCTTCTCTCTGCAACTAGAAATACCAGAAAAGACTTTTCATTTTTCCTCTATATGATAGAAAATAACAATCTGCCATCTAGAACTATTACAATCAA
Source organism: Colobus angolensis palliatus (assembly GCF_000951035.1). Classification (NCBI taxonomy): domain Eukaryota; kingdom Metazoa; phylum Chordata; class Mammalia; order Primates; family Cercopithecidae; genus Colobus; species Colobus angolensis. Next base: position 15,599,014 of record NW_012120709.1, on the reverse strand, counting down.
AAGAGAAGATCCTAGACCTTCAAGAGGATCAGAGAACAGAGCACAGCAGAGCAGATGAGGAAAGTAGGTGGGATGGAAGACAAAATAAAGCTTTTCCTTGGTGCCACTATTAAGTGCATCAGGCCGGGTGCGGTGGCTCATGCCAGTAATTGCAACACTTTGGAAGTCTGAGGCAGGCACATCACTTGAGGTCAGGAGCTCAAGACCAGCCTGGCCAACATGGTCTCTACTAAAATACAAAAATTAGCCGGGCATGGTGGCGGGCACCTGAAGTCCCAGCTACTGGGGAGGCTGAGGCAGTAGAGTTGCTTGAGCCCGGGAGGCAGAGGTTATAGTGAGCTGAGATCATGCTACTCTACTTCTGCCTGGGTGACAGAGCAAGACTCTGTCTCAAAAAAAAAAAAAAAAAAGGTGGATCAAATCTCACCTGCAGGCAATGCCAATCAAAACCACAATGCAATACCACCTCACTCCTGCAAGAATGGCCATAATCAAAAAATTATAAAACAATGGATGTTGGCACCAATGAGGTGATCAGGGAACTGCTGGTGGGAATATAAACTAGTACAGCCACTATGAAAAACAGTGTAGAGATTCCCTCAAGAACTAAAAGTAGCACTACCATTTGTTCCAGCAATCCCACTACTGGGTATCTACCCAGAGAAAGAGAAGTCATCATATGAAAAAGATACTTGCACACTCATGTTTATAGCAGCACAGTTTGCAATTGCAAAATCATGGAACCAACCCAAATGCCCATCAACCAATGAGTGGATAAAGAAACTGTGGTATATATACACAATGGAACACCACTCAGTCATAAAAAGGAATGAATTAACAGCATTTGCAGTGATCTGGATGAGACTGGAGACTATTATTCTAAGTAACTCAGGAATGGAAAACAAAACACTGTATGTTCTCACTGATACGTGGGAGCTAAGTGATGAGGATGCAAAGCCACAAGAAAGATACAATGGACTTTGGGGTCCTGGAGGGAGGGTAGGAGAGGGGCAAGGGATAAAAGATTACAAATAGGGTACAGTGTATACTGTTCGAGTGATGGATGCACCAAAATATCACAAAGCATCACTAAAGAACTTACTTGTGTAACCAAATACCACCTGTACACCAATAACCTATGGAAAAATAAGAAGAGAGGGGAGAAGAGGGAAGGGGAGAGGAGGGGAGGGAAGGGGAGAGGAGGGGAGGGAAGGGGAGGGAAGGGGAGAGGAGGGGAGGGAAGGGGAGATCTCACCTGGAGCTACCCCTACCCCTGATCTTTTCAGATATGTCAGCCAATAAATTTCCCTTATTACATAAGCCATTTTGATTTGAATTTCCATGACTGTGATGTATAGTCCTAATTTGTGATATTGTTAACAGGTTTTAGTGCATCTTAATGTACCAGAGAACATACTAGGTATACTATATTTATGATATTTAAACTTCAAAATACTAAGATACATATTATGACCTACATCATACAGATGAGTAAACCAAGATACAGAGATGCAGAGTGGTCAGAAATTGACATTCAAAACATACAGCTGGGTCTTACTCCATAAAGCCTTTAATTCAAGAAAGCCCTTGCCAACTAATCAGTAGAAAAGACATCAGCATTTGAGTTGCCTAACCATGGACGTGGGGAGGTTAACAGTCGTATCATTTCTTTCAACATAATATCCAGGAAACACTTAATAGCATTTTATTATAATTTCAAGGTAAACAGCAAAGAATGAAGAGTTTATCTTTAAAAAAAAAAAAAATACTTGGTAGAATATTTTTTTCCTTCCTTTTAAACTTTATAAGATAAAAACAGCCCAAGGGAAGAAGCAGACTAGAATTGTTGTTCTGCTTTCATGGCTCAAGGAGAGGCATGATCTACCCCACAATCCACTTAATATAAAAGGCGTAGATAGCAGAGACATAAATCACAGGCTTCTCCTGACTGCCCTAACTGCAGCACGGGAGGACAAGAACCCTGCGGCCCCAGCAGGACCCAGCACTTCCATGTCACTTGTTTACTTTTATCTGCAAGTCCCTCACAAGCCTTCTGTTAATACTGCCTTTTAATGGCCCTAAGTCACTATTCAACTGGAGATGTTCTATAGTGGCCTAGGAAAAACTATTTTAATGCATCTTTTGTTAGGAGGGGTCAGGGAAAAAGAAAAGATCAGCTTTTCCTTAAAGATTCTGACAACAGCAAGTGAAGCAGGCTCTGGTGGGTTAATTAAAATAGGAAGCTAAACAATACGACGTCTTTCACTGCAGAGTTTTCCCAAGTAGCAGATTGGCACCGCCGAGATCTTTTTAAATATTAATAACTTTTATTTCCCAATTATAAAAATAGTGATTTTTATTAAAAAATTTGAAAATACAAACAAGCAATAAAAAGTAAAAAGTGTAAACCCCATAATATTTCTAATCAAAAATTCAGTTTTCTCTATTTATAATATATAGATTGTATTATATAAATAATATAGATTGTATTTACATGTAAATATCTAGAGATTCTAGATATTTATATCTATATAGATTATATAATCAATATTGTATTGTAGATTTTATATATATAATATAGATTAATCTATATATACACATTTTCTTGCTTTTTCAACAAAAAAGAATTACACAGTTTTACAAGCTCTTTGCATTGCTTAGCACCTCTCAATAATCTTTTACATGATATTAATAAAATGTAGGTTATCCATTACATATATTTTATGATGATAAAACTCAACCAATCCTGTTTTGTTGGACATTCATAATATTTCCAAATTTTAAACATTTTATTTCTATCCTTGTCAGATTATTCCCATTGGATAAATGCCTAGAAATAAAATTTCTGGGTCAAAAAATATACATTTTTAAGACTTTGATATGTATTACTATTTACTCTCCTGAAAACTTGTACAAATTCACATTTATAAACTCAATTTTGAAGTCTTATCCAGTAGTTCACCTGGCCATTTACTGCTCTAAACAACCCTTCTCCATCAGGGGTCCTCTGTAGCTTGCCTTAATTATATATATATATATATATATATATACACACACACACACACATATATATATATATATACACACACACACATATATATATATATATACACACACACACATACACTTTATGTTCTAGGGTACATGTGCACAACGTGCAGGTTTGTTACATATGAATACTATGCAACCATAAAAAAGGATGAGTTCATATCCTTCTTTAGGGACATGGATGCAGCTGGAAACCATCATTCTCAGCAAACTATTGCCTTAATTCTTAATAGAAGCGATGAAGGTGAGGGTGGACGTTTATAAACCATTTCTTTTTTGATGAACTTGACTATCAGAATCCACATACACCAGGGAATGTCTCTATATTCTATGCTCCTCTCAGAAAGGGGAAACCCATGCTTATTCAACACCTGTAAGTATAAAATATGTCTAGAACACAATGGATCCCCAAAAAATATTTATGAATGAATGAATGCAGAACAGCTGGGATTTAACCCAGATCTATCCTACTCCAAGGCCATTATTGTAGGCATGTCATGGGATTCCTGCCTGAGTTCCCATTCTGGAAATGGCCTGTCATTCACAGCGGGAGCACCACATCTAACTGGGCCAACCAAATTATTTCCTGGGAATTTGAATTGGAGACATCTCAGTCCTCAGAGCTGGACTATATCAGTTTCAGGAATCTACAGAGGTCCACCAAGTCCTGTTGCTGAGATCCCCAAAGCTGCCCAATTTCACTGGCTTTTTGGCTTTCTTCAGTCTCATAAAATAGCCTGGCATCTTCCCTTTTTTTTTTTTTTTTTTGACTTAAACTAGCCTGCATCTGTTTTTATTGCTTGCAACCAATGAACTTGAAGTATTTATCCGTAGACTTTTGTCTTAGTTCATGTAACTGCAGGTGACAGTGAGGCCTTACGAAAAGAAAATTAACTCCACTCACAAAACATCCGGAGCCTCTGTTATGCAGACCTACCTCCCTACCTCAGAAATAGGGACCAGTTGCTTGCGGCAGACTGCTGATAGCAACGTTCCACATGTCTTGTTACCAGAAATTCCATGAAAACGTGGGCATAAATTTCAGACATCTCAGAGGACTGTGCCTTCATTGTTCTTTCCCCATATGTTACAGAAAAACAGTCTGTGTAGCTCTGGATGTGTGGAAAGCTGCAACAGTGGCTAAATGAATTTTCCTATCATAGAACCTGGAGAAAGTTAAACTATTTCTTTGAAACACTGTAGGTAGAACTCACACCTTCTGGAAACTAATTATGAGAACTAGAAGTCCTTGAATAGACCTGCCAAAAGTGAAAAGCCTTGGGCTATTACTCCTTTTAAATGTTTTATGATTTTTTTAATGGCTGCAGGTTTATAGAGAATGTAGTTGAAACCATTGGAAACTGAAGAGAAGAATCACTTAGACTTTAAAAAAAAAAAAAAGCTATCTCAATGATCAAATCCATCTAATACAGGTTCTTTCTTCAAAACACTTTTTGAATATGTCCTTTTTCTCTTTTCCATTAGCATTTCCCAAGTCCAGCCTGTATCGCTTGCTCCTCAGATTAAGGTTTCAGTTTCTGCTCTCCAGAGTCTTCCCTTTCCACATCCATCATTCACAATTGTGCCAGGCCGATCTTTCAAAAATACTGATTTTTCAGGCCTCTTTCTAGTTCAGAAATCTACCAGTGAGAGCCTGGTGTATGCTGGGAAATGTCTAGGCTTTGGAGCCAAGAACAAGAGTTTAAATCCTGCTCTGCCAATCATCAGCTATTTGAATCTACATAAATAATTTGACATCTCTGAATCTCAGTATATTCATCTGTAAATTGAGGATCATAAATACCTTGAAGGTTATTATAAATAAATGATGTATTTTTTGCAAAATGCCTGGCTTTCAGAAAACACTCAATAAATGTTGTACCACTTCACCCTCTCTATTAAGCTTAAAATCTTACAAAACTATTCCGCACCTCTGCTTCCTGGCCCAGCAAGGCTATCCATAACCTGGTTCCACCCTCCATGTCCAACCATGTACTCTTCTGAATGAATTCTGTGCATGAATTTACACCTAGGCTTCATCCCCACTTTGCCCCCCATTGCCACCTCTCTCCCTTTGTTTATGTCCTACATGCACTCCCCCAATCCACATTGGACTGGCTCCTTTCCATGGCACAAATCCTATAAAATCCAGTCTCTCCCTCTCCAGGCTCCTTGGTCACAAAAATTGCACCATTGTCTGAATTACACAGTAGATACAAATTTCCCAGGACACAAACTCAGCTGTCTAGAAATGCAGTTTCCTTTTTTTTTTTAATTGAACGTGATTTCTAGCTCAAGCCCCCATTTCAAGTAGAGATAGCAACTTAATCTTAATCACATTCGATTTTTCTTGTTCAGATCAAAGCTTTCTCTGTCAGTTCTGGATTTTTAGTTTCCTCTTCTTCCAATGATTTCATCTAAATCCCAGGGAAGCTGAGAGCATATTTAGGTTTGGGTATGACTTTGGCACTGTCCACTCTCCCTGCTGACACCTGCTGAGATGGGCATCCTCCTGATATGGTTTGGATATTTGTCCCCTCTAAATGTCGTGTTGAAATGTCATTCCCAAATGTCATTCCCAGTGTTGGAGTGGGACCTGGTAGGAGGTGATTGGATCATGAGGACAGACCCCTTATGAATGGCCTAGCACCACCCCTTGGGTGATAAGTGAGTTCTTGCTTAGTTAGTTTGCGTGAGATCAGGTTGTATAAAAGAGTCTGGGACCTCCCCCTCTCCTCTCTCTTTCTTGCTCCCACTCTCACCATATGGCATGCCTGCTCTTGCTTCACCTTCTGCCATGAGCAAAAGCTCCCTGAGGCCCTTACCAGAGGCTGAGCAGATCTAAGCATCATACATCCTGTACAGCCTACAGAACTATGAGCCAATTAAATATCTTTTCTTTATAAATGACCCAGTCTCAGGTACTTCTTGATAGCAATGCAAAAATGGACTGCCACACCCCCACTGCACTCATCAGCAACTTTACTCACCTACATCTGCCATCTGCTTTGAGGCTTTGGTCCATGTAGTCTCTGGTTCTAAAGACTAACCCAGCATCTTCTTTTGCATCTTGTCTTTAAGCCTGGTCAGGAATGCTGGAAAGTATCTCTCTAGCGTGGTAGAAAACTGAATGACGCTATTTCAGGCCTCTTTGTCTAGACACCCCACACAGTCATCTCTTCACTAATGTCTTCTAACTCTGCTAAGATTGATGATTTCCTAAGACTCCAAACAGAGAAGCAAGATCCAGCTCCCTTCTGTTCTCAGATTCTCCAATCTACCTGGTGACTCTATTGTCCTCAGTCAGGCAGGGCTCAGTTCAGGGTATATTACTTCCTGTCAGATACCACACCAGTTTCTAACTCTAGCGTGTTCTCATCAATTCTCTTGTCTTCTCTCAGGAAGAATATGTATCTTCTCATTAGGAAAAGCTGGCTCTGACAGATTCTTAGTCTTCCAATTCCAATTTCTAAGTCTGAGTCCTTCGGGATTTTGACTTTTGAGATTGAAAAAAAAATTTGGTTTTCTCTACTCAAGTTTAAAAATTCTGCTATGGACACAAAAGTTGAATATTGCCATATCTCTTTCCTAAAGCTGTAAGCCCAGGCTGCTCTAGCTGCCACCTAAAACAAATGGACACGTTACAGTACAGAGAGAAATATCAGAAACAAAAACTCATGCACACAAAATAAATGAAAGACTTAAGTGAAGAAAAAAGAAGGCTCAGAAACAAAAAGAATATTGGCTTGTATCAAATATCACCCCTCCCACATTTGTCTGGAGCCCTCTCCTCCCCATTTCACTTATTTCCTTCTTTACCTGGCTAATTTCTATAAACCTCTTAGTTCTCTGTTTGGAGATCACTTTCTCTAAAATGTTTTCCTCCTGCTCTAGCCATCTCCATTTCAATCCCAAAATTAAGTAAAGTTCTCATCCTATGCGTTCACTGGCAGAATTTTAAGATGACCCTCAATGACTCTCTCCCATGTATATTTCTCTCCCCTATGAATATGATGGGATAACACTATTATGATTATGTTATATTATGCGGCAAAAGGGATATTGTCAATGTAATTACAGTTACTAATCAGTTGATTTTGAGTGAACAGAAGAGAAACTATATATGTGGGCCTGGCCTAAACACCTGAGCCTTTTAAAAGCAGAGTTTTCTCTACCTGGTTGCAGAAGAGAAAGTAAAAAACTTGAAGCATGAAGGAGGTTTGACGGGCTATTCCTGGATTGAGGATGCATGGAGACACATGGAAAAGACCTTACACAGGCCTCCAGAAGATGAAAGAAAATTACACCCAACACCAAGCAAGAAAATATATACTTCAATTCTACCACAACCTCAAGGAAATAAATTCTGCCAGCAACCAGTGAGCTTTGGAAGAGAACCTCAAGCCCCAGATGAGATGCAGTCTGGCTGACATGTTGATTTCAGCCCTGTGAGACCATGAGCAGAAAACATAGAGATGCCAAGCCCAGACTTCAGACCTATAGAAACTAAAAGACAATAAATTTGTGTTGTTTTAAGCCACTAAATTTGTGGTAATTTGTCATAATTTGTCACACAGTAATATAAAGTTAATACTCTCACCGCACCTTATGGTTAACCCTGTTACCAAACTGTATCATGATTGCCTTTCACCTTCTATCTTCCCCAAAAAGACTGAGAGCCTTGGAGAGTAGGCTGTACCTGGTTCACATTTACATTAAAGTAGTATTATTTGAGTTAAATTAATTTGGATTAAATGAGCCATTATTATAAAAACAGAAGAATGCATAGCACATGTTTTAACTGTGATTATTGTTGCTGCTTAACAGTACCTAAAACAGTGGGTAAGACACAGTATAAGCACAACAAATGTTGGTCAAATGACTGGATGACCACATTCACCTCAAATGGACTCCCAAAGCATTTACAGTCAATACCATAGAACTTCTTTGGTACAGACTGGATTCAGAAAGCAGAAAATAATCAGATGAAAATGAGTTGCTATTCCATGCAAAGGGATAAAAACAAAATCAAGGTGACTTAATAGGCCTGAGCAATAGACAGTCAACAGATCAGTTTGGCTAGAAAAGTAGGCTCTTACAAAGGACAAACATAAGATTGAGTTGGGAAAGTATTTGGTCATATCATGGAAGACACTGAAAGCCATTGAAGTCTAGATAATTTCATTTAGAAATCATTTCACTTAGAAAATGGGGAGCCAATAATAGCTTACAAAGGATATTGGCATTGTAAACATAATGTTTTAGGGAAATTATGATATAATAATCTTTAGGATAGATTTGAGAAGGCATATTTCGAAGGAAGATAACCAGTTAAGAAGCCTTCACAGTGGTAAGATATTAGAGCCTACATTTTTATGAGGATCGGGGACATAAAGAATACCAAAGGAGGACGAATTGAAAAAAGCAGTATTACAGAACTGCTGCCCCATCTACCAAGCAAGTAATGGACAAAAATAGAAATTAAAGTCAACAGAATGTTCTCTTCCAAAGGCAGGGATTCTTAACAGAAAAGTCATTTTTCCAGCTTTTAGATTTTTGAAGTAAATTGTAATAAAAATGAATCTACATATAATTGGACTGTCCCAGAAACCACATCCTCTCAATAACAATGCAGGGAGGGGAGCTTGCTAAGTTGATGGTTGATGATGCTTCCTACATGAGGGCAAGATGCTGTGAACTAATTTCACTGTCTGCACCCTTGGGGTAGTATTGCCTCTAGAGAAAAATCTACATAGGCCTCAGCTAGCTTATCCCAGAAATACTAGTTCTTCAAATCAAGGTAAGGATTCTGGGAACAGAGCAGTCCTTTCTCGCCTGGGTAGACAAGAATGTATATGGACATACATTGGCACTCTGTTCCATATTCCATTTGGAACCCGAAACAAAAACATCCCCTGACATTATACTCTGCATCCCGACTCCATCCATCTCTTGAGCACTTAAGCAACATCAATGGGTGCTTCATTTGGAAAGCTGAGGTCAGCTTTGTGTCCTTTCCATCCTTGACTACTGCCCCAAATTGCCAACCATCCAATCATTTATGTCTTCCTACTGTTTCATTCTCATACTGCTCTGTGCTATCTTCATTCTAATTGCAACCATAATATTCCAATCTTCTTCTAGTCTCCCTCCTCCTAATAATCTCTCCTGTATTCCACAATATTCTCAGTTTCTTCATAGACTATTCCCTCTCCATTATTCCTCAGCTGAAGGCTATGTTGTCCACAGAAGCACAGCTGCTTCAATAGTCTACTACACCTCAGCTGTCTACCATGCCACTCCCTGAACTTTTTCATCTATTGCACTCCTGAACATCAACATTTCTTATTTTTCCTGCAGCTGACCTTTGACTTTACTAAGACATCCAGGCCATTTAACCCTCACTTTCTCCCAAATTCTCAGCTTCACATCCTTCCCTAGCCAGCTTAGACATCATTATCCAACATTTCAACCACTCTTTGGCTAATACTTGGTATAATCTGACCTCTTTATTGTCTCACTGTACCCACCCACTAAATCTCTTATCCTGGAAAAATCTAGTGTTAGACTTTTGTGTTGGAAAGCAGAAGGATCATTCCAACCATAGGAGGGTGCTTAGGGCTACTAGGCAATGCTTTTTTCTTCTACAGTTAGTTCTCACTTTCTGTTCCCAAAACGGCTATACTAGAATGTATAGTTACATACTTTTACTGGGCTATTTCTCAATTATCTTTTGAATCTAGTGTGAGTAGAAACTGGGCTCTATATCCTCAGAGCCTCCCATAGCCTAGTTCATGGTCACCCCCTAAAATATTTTGCCTAAATGAATTAAAAACTTTTTAAGGCTTTTTTAATTCTGAGACTTAGTAACTATGAGGCATTGTCTTTAGGCACTTCCTTTGCCCAGACTTGGAATTCTTTCCTCTAATCCTAATTCTACATTCAGAAAAGGTCCTGCTTGGCAGCAGTAAAGCCACTACAAATGCTCAGAAGTTTCAGAGACACTCCTGCCAGTTGGAGTTTCTGTGCACATGATGGTTGAGAGGATCAAATGAGACATGCATGAGAATAGAAGTATATCCCTTATAACAAGTGTGTTAGTTTTCATCCTCATAAATGTGCCCACAAATTCCAAGAATGTCAGAATCAAACTGGAGGTGATTCTTTTCTTATTTGCTTCTGTCTGATAAAAGCATTCCGGTGTTAACTACTAAAGCTGAGAGTGTATATTAAATTGTCTGTTGAGAAATAAGCTATATAAAGCTTACATTTTTCTTTAGAGAGAAAATGTAAAATCTAATGACCCACTATTTACAATTCCGTTCACTGAAAGACAGGGTAGTATTGTGAAACAAACAAACAAAGAAAACTCAACTTAATAGTCAAAAGATGGGTTTGAGTCCTAACTGGGACTATGGACAATCACCTTAATCTCTCTGTATTTGAATTTCCCCCTTTCAAGGGCGATATTCAAATACTGACTAGTATGGCAGACGTACTGATCAGTTGGAACCAGTACTGGCTATAATGATCATACTGATCAATACTGGCTATAATGCTGGAGCAGATCCTGGTAGCTCCCTGCTATGCCAGACATTAACTGGTTGGTTGTTAAATCCTGGGGAGATCCCTGGGGGTCAGAAAGAAGGGACCAGAGAAGAGGAAAGGGAATGCTTGAGGGGTTCCAGGCAGTGGCCATTTACCAAAGGTTCTAAAATATTTTAATGTTTTAATAAAACATATGAGATAGAGCTGGGGTCAGAGCAAAATGGTAGCATAGAAAGCTCCACTAGTCGTCCTCCCCACAAGGATATCAATTGAACAACTATCTACACACAAAAATAAAAGCACTTCCATAAGAACCAAAAATCAGGTGAGCACTCACAGTACCTTGTTTTAACTTCTTATCACTGAAAGAGACACTAAAGAGGTAGGAAAAACAGTCTTGAATCACCAACACCACCCCTCCCTCACACACCCACAGCAGCAATGTGGTTCAGAGTATTCCTGTGTCCTGGGGAAGGGAGAGAACAGAAATTGTGAGGCATTGAACTCAGTGCAGCCTTGTTATAACAGAAAACAAAACCATACCAAACTCAGCTGATGTGCACCCACAGAGGAAGCATTTAAACCAGACCTAGCCGGAGGAAAATTGCCAGTTCCAGCAATTTGAACTTAACTTCCTGCAAGCCTCACAGCTTAAGGCTAAAGTGCTGTGGGCTTCTAAATAAACTCAAAAGGTAGTCTAGGCCACAAAGACTCCAAATTCTAAGCGAGTCCTACCGGTAAACTGGGCTCAGAGCCAGTGGACTGTGGGGGCATGCAACTTACCGAGATACCTGCCAGAGTGGCTAAAGGAATGCTGGCATCATCCCTCCTGTAACCCCAGGGTACACAGCTTATGGCCCCAAAAGAGGCCTCTTCCCTCTGCTTGAGGAGAGGGAAGAATGGGAAGGACTTTGTCTTGAATCTTGGATACCAACTCAGATATGGCAGGATAGTGCCCCAGTCAGAGTGTTGAGGCCCCTTTTCTAAGCTCCTAGCCTCTAGACATTTCTAGACACACACTGGGCCTGAAGGGAACCCACTGCCTTGAAGAAAAGGACCCAGTCCTGGCAAGATTCATTACCTGGTAACAGAAAAGTCCTTGAGCCCTTGAATAACCAGCAGTGATACCCAGGTACTATGTTGAGGGTCTTGGTTGAAACTCTGAGACTTTCTGGCTTCAGGTATTAGCTGGGCCACAGGGAGGTAGAGTCTTTATTAGTTTTTAAGGGTTTTTTTTTTTTTTTTTCATTTTCGCTTGTTCTTTATTGATAAAAAAAAGCGTTAAGTTGTTATCAGCTTAAAATAATGGGTTATAAGATACTATTCACAAGTCTCATGGTACCCTCAAACCAAAAAGCAGACAATGTATACACAAAAAATAGAAAGCAAGAAATTAAATCACATTATCAGAGAAAATCACCTTTGAAGGAAGGAAAGAAGGAAAAAAGGGAGAGAAGGAAGGAGGGAGGAAGGAAAGGAGGAAGGGAAGGAGGGAAGGAAGGCAGGGAGGGAGGGAAAGAGAAAAAAGAGAAAGAAAAAGAGGAAGACAGAGGAAGAGAGAGAGAAAGAGAGGAAAGAAAGAAAGAAAGAAAGAAAGAAAAAAGAGAGAGAGAGCAAGAGAGAGAGAAAGAAAGAAAGAAAGAGAAAGAAAGAAAGAAAGAAAGAAAGAAAGAAAGAAAGAAAGAAAGAAAGAAAGAAAGAAAGAAAGAAAGAAAGAAAGAAAGACTAACAAATTGGCAGGAGTAAGTCCTTACTTACCAGTAACAACATTGAATGTAAGTGAACTAAACTCTTCAATCAAAAAGCTGAGTGGTTAAATGGATAAAAACCAAACAAGATCCAATGACTTGTTGCCTACAAGAAATACATTTAATTTATAATGACACAAATAAACTGAAAATAAAGGGATAGAAAAAGATATTCCATGCCAATAGAAACCACAAAAGAGCAGCAGTAACTATAGTTTTATAAGACAAAATAGATTTCAAGACAAAAACTATGAGAAGAGACAAAGATGGTCACTATATAATGACAAGTCAATTTACCAAAAGAATATAACAATTGTAAATATATATGCACCCAACACTGGAGCACCCAGACATATAAAGCAAACATTATTAGAGCTAAAGAGAGAGATAAACACCAATACAATAATAGCTAGAGACTGCAATACCCCATCTTCAGAACTGGACAGATCTCCTAGACAGGAAATCAACAAAGAAACATCATAGTTAATTTGCTGTATTGATCAAATGAATCTCATAAATATTTACAGAACTTTCATCCTCACATTCTTCTCCTCACCACATGGATAATTCTCAAGGATAGACCATATGTTAGGTTACAAAACAAGTCTTAAAACAGTCAAAGAATTGAAATAATATCAAGCATTTTCTCTGACCACAATGGGATAAAACTGAAATCAGTAACAAGAGGAATTTTGAAAACTATATGAATACATGGAAATTAAACAATATGCTCTTGAATGACCAGTGGGTCTATGAAAAAATTAAGAAGAAAATTGAAAAAATTCTTGAAACAAATGATAATGGAAATACAATAAACCAAGACCTATGGGATACAGAAAAAGCATTACTAAAGAGTAAGTTTATACCTGTAAGTGTCTACATCAAAAAAGAAGAAAAAGTTCAAATAAACAACTTCATGATGCATCTTAAAGAACTAAAAAAGAAAGAGCAAACCAAACTCAAAATTATTGGAAGAAAGGAAATAATAAAGATCTCAGAAATAAATGAAATTGAAATGATGAAAAATACAAAAGATCAATGAAACCAAAAGGTTTTTTTTTTGAAAAATTAAACAAAATTGGCCAACCTTTAGTGAGACTAAGAAAAAAGAGAAGATCCAAGGAAATAAAACCAGAGATGAAAGAGGACACATTACAACTGATACCACAGAAATCCAAAGGCTGATTAGTAGTTACTATGAGCAACTATTTGCCAACAAATTGGAAAATCTAGAAGAGATAGACAAATTCCTAGACACATACAACCTACCAAGATTGATGTAGGAAGAAATCCAAAACCTGAACAGAACAATAACAGGTAATGTGATTAAGGCCATAATAAAAAGTCTCTTAGTGAAGAAAAACCTGGGACCTGATGGCCTCACTGATGAATTCTAGCAAGCCTTTAAGAACTAACACCAATCCTACTCAAACTATTTCAAGAAATAAAAGAGGAGGAAATTCTTCCAAACTCATCCTATGAAGTAGTACCCTGATACCAAAAACAAAGACACCAAAAAAAAAGAACACTTCAGTATCTCTGACAAATATTGATGCAAAAATCCTTAATAAAATACTAGCAAAATGAATTTAACAATACATTAAAAAAATTATTCAAGATAGCCAAGCAGGATTTATGCCAGGAATGCAAGAATGGTTCAACATACATAAAGCAATCAATGTGATACATCATATCAACAGAATGAAGGACAAAAACCATATGATTCTTTCAATCAATGCTGAAAAAGCATTGGATAAAATTCAACCTGTCTTCATGATAGAAACTCTCAAAAACCTGAATATAGAAATATGCCTCAACATAATAAAAACTATATATGACAAATCCACAGCAAATATCATATTGAATGGGAAAAAACTGAAAGTCTTTATTCTAAGATCTGGAACATGACAAGGATGCTCACTTTCACCACTGTTATTCAACATAGTATTGGAAGTCCTAGCTAGAGCAATCAGACAAGAGAAATAAATAAAGGGCATCAAATTGGAAATGAAGAATTCAAATATCCTTGTTTGCAAATGATATGATCTTATATTTGGAAAAGCCTAAAGGCTGCTCCAAAAAACTATTAGAACTGATAAACAAATTCAGTAAAGCTACAGGATAAAAAATCAACATACAAAAATCAGTAGCGTTTCTATATGCCAAAGTGAATAATATGAAAAACAAATTCTGAAAAAGTAATCCCACGTACAATAGCCACAAAATTAAATAGCTAGGAATGAACAAAGAAAGTAGAAGATCTCTATAATGAATACTATAAAACTCTGAAAAAATAAATTGAAGGGAACACAAAAAATAAAAAGATATTGCATGTTTATGAATATAATCAATATTGTTAAAACGTCCATACTACCCAAAGCAATCTACAGATTCAATGCAATCCCTATCAGAATACCAATGACATTCATCATATAAATACAAAAAATAATCCTAAAATTTATATGGAACCACAAAAGATCCAAAAACTAAAAGAATCACATTACCTAACTTCAAATTATACTACCAAGCTATAGTAACCAAAACAGCATGGTACTGGTGGAAAAAAAAAAAAAAGACACATAGACCAATGGAACAGAACACAGAAACCAGAAACAAATCCACATGCCTGGGAAAAGATAATTTCTTCAATAAATGGTACTGGGAAAACTGGATATCCCTATGCAGAAGAATGAAATTAGACCTCTCTCTCCATATACAAAAATCAAATTAAAATGGATTACACACTTAAATCTAAGACCTCAAACTATGGAACTACTAAAAGAAAATGTTGGGGAAACTCTCTAAGAGATTCGTCTGAGCAAAAATTTCTTGAACAATACCCCACAAACACAGGCAACCAAAGTGAAAATGGACAAATGGAATCTAATCAAGTTAAAAAGCTCCTGTACAGCAAAGAAAACTATCAACAAAGTAAACAGACAATCCATAGAATGGTAGAAAATATTGGCAAACTACCCATCTGACAAGTGATTAATAACCAGACTATATAGGGAGCTCAAACAATTCTGTAGGCAATAATCTAATAATCTAATTTTAAAATGGGCAAAATATTTGAATAGACATTTCTCTGAAGAAGACATACAAATGGCAAACAGACATATGAAAAGGTGCTCAACATCATGTATCATCAGAGAAATGCAATTTAAAACTACAATGAGATATCATCTCACCACAGTTAAAATGGCTTATATCCAAAAGACAGGCAGTAACCAATGCTAATGAGAATGTGGAGAAAAGGGAACTCACATACACTGGTGGTGAGAATGTACATTAGTACAGCTACTGTATTATCTCTAGAGGGACAGAACTAATAGGATACACTATATATACATCTCCTATCATATGTATATATATATCCTATTTTATATATGTGTTTGTGTGTGTGTGTAATATGTATAAAGGGGAGTTTATTATATATATATATAAAGGGGAGTTTACTAAGTTTTAACTTACACAATCACGAGGTCCCACAATAGGCTATCGGAAAGCTGAGGAGCAGGAAGAGCCAGTCTCAGTCCCAAAAACTGATGTTCAAGGGCAGGAATCATCCAGCACAGGAGAAAGAAAGTTTCTCCTTTTCATGTTTTTCTGCCTACTTTGTATTTGCTGGCAGCTGATTAGGTTGTGCCCACCAGATTAAGGGTGGATCTGCTTTTCCTAGCCCACTGACTCAAATGTTAGTCTCCTTTGGCAACACCCTCGAAGACACACCCAGGATCAATATTTTGTATGCTTCAATCCAGTCAAGTTGACACTCAGTATTAACCATCACAGCTATTATGGAGAACAGTATGGAAGTTCCACAAAAAACGAACAATAGAGTTACCATATGATTCAGCAACCCCACTGCAAGTATATACGGAAAAGAAAGGAAATCAGTATATTAAAGAGATACCTGCACTGCCATGTTTTGTTGCAGCACTACTAACAATAGCCAAGATTTGGAAGCAACCTAAGTTTTCATAAACAGATGAATGGATAAAGAAACTGCGGTACATGTACACAATAGAGTACTATTCAGCCATCAAAAAGTGAGATCCTGTCATCTGCAACAACATGGTTGGAACTGGAGGTCGTTATATTAAGTGAAATAAGTCAGGCACAGAAAGAGAAACATTGCATGATCTCACTTATTTGTGGAATCTAAAAATCAAAACAATTGAACTTATGGAAATAGAGTAGAAGGATGGTTACCAGAGGATGGGAAGGGTAGTGTGGGGTTGGGGGAGTGGGGATGGTTAATGGGTATTAAAAAATAGTTAGAAAGAATAAATAAGGCTTAGTATTTGCTACCACAATAGGGTGACTATAGTCAATAATAATTTAATTTCAAATTTTAAAATAGCTAAAGGAGTATAATTGGATTGTTTTTAAATAACACAAAGGATAAATTCTTGAGGGGATGAATGTCCCATTTTACCTGATGTGATTATTACGTATTGTATGCCTGTATCAAAACTTCTCAGGTACCCCATAAATATATACACCTAATATGTACCCACCAAAATTAAAAATAAAAATAAAAAAAGTGTAGCCACATTGGTGTGTACTTGCTGAATATCATCCCTGCTTTGATAATTCCTAACCTTGGGACACTGAATAAGTACTTTAGCTTCCTGAGAGTATCTCAGGTGTGAAATGGAAATCCTGAGAACTCTCTCCAAGGTTGTCTTGAGGATTCAATGAGATCATGTATACGTGAGAAAGAGGCTATTCCTGCTAAGATACAATAGGTGTTTGATAAACGGCAGCTGAATGAAAGAGTGAAAAGAATAATATTTGTTCTCCCTTCCTCACAAAATTTTTAGGAAGAATAATTGAACTTTTGGATGTGAAAAATTGTTTCATGTTCACCCTACAAGTCTGTGGGTCATGGTTATTATGTATTTATGTTTATTTTTTATATCCCCTGGTAACACTTTTCCAGTAACTGTTCATGATTATTCATTGAAACCCTCACCCATAAACCCTGGACCCCAAACTTTAGAAAATCTGGCAATGCCCTCCACGCCAGGTTTCTAAGCGTCCAAGTTCCTTTGATTCAGTCATAGCTCTTAGTGGTCAGTGTTTGAGAGCCATTTGTTAGAGTATTTGAACACTGTTTCTTCGCCCAACCTCTGTACCCCGTAACAGGATTGAGGATCCTCTCAAGAGGCAGCAACTAGTGTTTAACTGCCAACAGGAAAACTGAGTGAACGATCGTTAAAATTAGCGTGTGTGCCAACAGAGCAAGATAAGCCAGCTATCTAAAGAGCAAGCTCACCGTGAACTTGAATGTCTCTTACCCTATCTGCCAGGGAAATTACTGTCATTTAACACCTAATTGTTACATGCGAAGGACTGTTAAAGATGAATAGCTATTTAGGATTTGCCACATGGAAGTAAGAAGTGTTTATCATCATCAAGAAGGACCTGTAACCATTCACAGATGGATAAGCTAAGACCCAGAGAGACGTCATTTGCCGGAGCCCATATGGCTATTAAGTGGTGGATGACTTTGACCTCAGAGAACCCATACTCTTTCCAGAATGCTGAAACTGTCTCCCACTAGACATCTTAGCAAATAAATGCAGTGAACAGGTAATTAAACACAAAAGAGACTATCTGCTGCTAGGAGCAGTAATCCATAAAAGTAAAGCCCTATATTTTCAAGTAAAAGGTAATTGCTAGAAAGTAAGATTCTAGAGACTCCTAGGACTGAGCCTTCAGTAAAGATGGAAAACTCAGTGGCTTATTTAGAGACAAAAACAGTCCACTGTGTTGCAAAGGACTCTCCAGAAGAGAAGACAGTCCTTCCTGCAATGGTCCTGATACGTGTGTGAGCCAAATGACGAAAATGCTTAGGGTCCAGGACTCATCTGTTTATCTCTGCCCCAGGATAGTCAGCCCTGTACCTTACTCTTGGAATCCAAAGAGGGCTCAGCTGGCAAATAGTAACAATAACAGAGCAGCTGGACCCAGATTCAATCCTGGGAGCATCTTTCCTCCAAAACATTTAATATAGCAGTTCCCTGGAGAAAGCAAAAATGCATGCAATCCTTTTCAGGTCCTTGTATCTGTTCTCTCTGCCTGGAATTCTATTCCCCTAAGTATTTCATGTTTTCATATAGTCTGTTTGTGTAGCTATAACAAAATATCTCAGACCTGCCATTTTGTATACAGCATAAAGTTATTGCTCACAGTCTGGAGTCTGGGAAATCCAAGATCAAAGTACTGGGAGGTTGAATGTCTAGTGAGGGCCTGGTCTCTGCTTCCAAGATGGCACCTTGAACACTGCTTCCTCTCGCGGTGACAGACGCTGTATCCTCACATGACAAAAGAAACAGAAGGGCAAAAAGACCTGGCCAGTTCCCTGAGGCTGTTTTTATAAGGCATTCATCCCATGAAGGCAGAACCCTCACAGCCTAATGACTTCCTCAAGGCCCCACCTCTTAACATCGTTGCATTGAAGATTAAGTTTTCAACATGAATGTTGAAGGGACACAAACACTCAAACCACAGCACCCCCTCTTACTCAATTCTCTACTCAGATGTCTCCTCTTCAAAAAGGCCATTTGAATCATCCTACTAGAAAAAACCCTCCTGTCACATCCCACATTTTTACTCTAGTTTGTTTTTCTTTTTAACTCTCACTAATAAATATTTTTTAAAAAGTAAAAGCAAAGCTGGCCTTGCCTGCATCCATGACTATACATGTGCTCACGTAAAAATGTCATAAAAACAAATGCCTAAAACAGAAACTAAAAAAAAAAAAAAACCTGTCTATAAAGGAGATTTTTTTTGCTATGTTCAGCATCATTGTATACAAATATTTTGGGAGCCAACCACCACCTCACCCTTGTACCCCAGCCCTCAATGGGCAGTGTCAACAAAATATTACAAGAAGAGCATGCATGATGAGAGACCCTACAGTGACCACTTTGGAAAATACAATCTGCTACCACAGTGTCTTCTAATAGAAGTTCCTAAGCTTTAAAGAGCTGAACAAATACCTGTTTCAAAACAAGCAAGCAACTGCTGTGAGATGGTGGAAAGAACACTACACTGAGATTACAAATTCCTGTGTAATCTGACCTCTGCTGCAAATTCATGTCTCTTCAAGCCTGCCCAGCACTCAGGCTTCATCTCATGCTGTTTCCCAGCTCTGAACGTCTCTGCTTCTGCTTCTCTACCGGATGCAGTTGGAAAAGCTGCCCTGACATCACCATGCCCACATGTAAACATGACAAGATGCTTTCAAAGGCTTGTTGTGACACTGAGCTCACTGCTTTCTTTCTTCCTTCCTTCCTTCCTTTCCTCCCTCCCTCCCTTCCTTCCTTGTCCAGACTTTTTTACAGTCCCAGGCACTACCTTAGGAGCCACATAAAGAGGTGGATTTATCATAAAGCTAATGAAAATGAAGCTTGAGAGTGCTTTGCTTGCATGTGTCCCTTCTAAGACCCCGAAAGGGCTCTAACACCGTGTTCATATGGTGAAATGTTGTACTGGTTTGCTAGGACTCCCATAACAAAATACCACAGACAGGGTGCCCTAAAAACAATAGAAATTTATTTTCTCACAATTCCAGTGGCTAGAATTTCAAGACTGTGCTATTGGCAGATTTGTTTCTCCTGAGGTCTCTCTCTCCGTAGCTTGAAGGTGACCACCTTCTCACTACGTTCTCAGGTGGCCTTTTCTCTGTGCATGAATATCCCTGGTATCTCTCCCTCTTCAGGGTCCCACCCTACCAGCCTCAGTTTAACTTAATCACATCTTTGAAGCATGTATCTCCACAAACAGTTCCCTAATTAGGGATTAGGTCTTCAACACATGTATTTTGGAGTGACATAATTCAGTCCATAACATATTTCTACTGTATTGCATAATTAAGATGCTTTAATGTCAATCAGTTAAGATCACTATCTCTTTCAAGTCTAACTTCCACTCAAGTATTGGAGTCAAAGTAAATCATTCCTGGGATTTAGCCAAAGGGAAGTTGAACTGTGATACATTTAGTTTGTGTTTAGTGGGATTTGGTTAACTGGGAAAAATAATTAAAATTCTATCCCCTATAGATAAATTATAAAATTATTGTTACATAAAAAGACAAAGAGTACATAGCCAAAAATTATATAGAACCTACATGGATGGATGGATGGATGGATGGATGGATGGATGGATGGATGGATGGATGGTAAAGGGCTTAAGTCAGTTAATCTCTACATACTTCAGTTTCCAAGCACTTAACCATCCATCTATCTATACATCCACCCAACCATCCATCATGTGATCATGTTACCAAAGCATCCTATGGAAAAATAAATTTTGACACTAGCTGTGTCTGTCACTGCCTTTCACATTTGCTGTTTTATGTCACTGTTCAATTTTTAGCTCTGTGTTTTATTTGTCCAATAAGACTTCATATTTCTTAGACACTATATTGTACATCTTTTTACCCCTGATATCTAGCAGAGCTTTACATAGAGTAGATGTATTTTCTGAAAATAGAGATTATGGAAATGCTGACAAACAGTGCTATAGGTAGTCATTGTTCTTCCTCACATCGAGCTAACAATCTAAAAGAAATAATGGGAGGCAATACCACGCAGAGACTAAGATGATGAGCTCTAGAGCCACACTGCCTGCATTTGCATCCCTTTTCTGATAACTGTTAGTTTTTGTAAGCTTCTCAAGTTTTTATCCTCTCTACACTTTCACCACCTCATCTGTTATGCAGAGATAAATAATAACACCTACCTCAGGGAGTTTTTTCAGGGGTTAATATATGTAAAGTACTTATAGAATGCCTGACACGTGGCAATTACTCAAAGTATGCCAGCTGTTATCATTACCATGGGCATTAGACATATTTGCAAGTGTGCCTCTCCCACTTTGCTGCCAAAGGTCTGCACACTCAAGAGGCTGAAGCAAGAGGATTATTTGAGACCAGGAGTTCAAGACCAGCCTAAGCAACATAGTAAAACTCTAACAAATATTTTTTTTTTTTTAATTTGCCATGCATGGTGGTGTGCACTGATAGTCCCAGCTACTTGGGGAGCTGGGGTAGAAAGTTCCCTTGAGCCCAGGGATTTGAGGCTGCAGTGAGCCGTGATTACATCACTGCACTCAAGCCTGGGTGACAGAGCAAGACACTGTCTCAAAAGAAAAAAACAAGAAAGTCATCTGCACATCCCCAGTGGAACAGGGGTTGATGTTGGGAATCACAAAGTCTTTTTCAATTCCCAAATTCTTTAAAGAGACTGTGAGTATGCAGTGATGGGGCAGAACTTCCGAGACAACTCCCGGTATCCGCCTGACTGCCTCTTTCCCGTGGGCAGCTCACTAGACAACTTATTTGCTTTTGCCATGCTGGTTTGTGTGACCTGTTAAAAGTTCAGTTTCTCCTGCCTTCTGCTAATTCTTCTATAATTTGACAAATAGATCACTATGCACCCATCAGGTTCTAGACACTGAAGACACAAAAGTGAAAAAGACACAGTCCATAACCTTAAATAGGTCACAGACTAGGTTCGGAGACAGATACATACATAACTCCCTAGAGGAATGTGGTAAGAGATTCTCTAAGGGGATGAGGAAAGCACTTTGGGAACAGGGAAGAGGGAGTCTAAAAGCCACCATCACGATCTGCCTTAATTCCTAAAGATCACAATTTTATGCTCATCTTTAGGGGCCTTAAAAGGACAATGAAATACTCGAAACTGAAATATACTAAAAATTCTAAATCCTAACTAAAATAAATCAGAGGAATAATTTTGCATGGAGATCATCCACAGATCCTCAACCAAGGGCTGTGCTGGGCGAAGTCCCACAAAGCCTAGCAGGATGGTGGTTACAGACTTAAACATGGAGCAAATGTGCTAGAGGTGATGTAATTCTGGGGGATATTGGAGTTCTGGCCCAGTCAGAACAGAGATACTTGTCAACACCCCAGACATTCACTAAGACTCCAGAAAAGTAGAGGAGTCAATACTATGCCTTATAGTAAAGGTTAATCCAGACAATACTAGCCAATAAAGTAGCAGTAAACACATATGGTATTTTCAATTCAAATTTAACTTCATTTTAAAATTCATTTCCTCAGTCTCATTAGCCACATTTCAAATGTTTATTATCTAAATGTGACTGATGGCAAGCAGATTGGAAAGCAGAGACAAAGAACACGTTTATCATTGTAAGAAAGGTTTATTGAATAGCCCTACTCTAAGAAAGCTGAAAACCACGCCTGAGAGAAGATCAAGAAGAGCCAGCCAAAAATTATCCATCTCAGCACCTTTTAAAGAAAGACAACATAGGTTGTCTTTCTAAGGTATCATTGTAAGAGCCTGGATTATGTTGTTTTTAGCACACAATAAAAAATTCTAGACATAGAAAGAAGCAGGAAAATGGACCCTACTCAAGGGGGGGAAAATCTACTAATGAATACAGACCCTTAGAAAACCTAAGTGTTGGCCGGGCACGGTGGCTGAAGCCTGTAATCCCAGCACTTTGGGAGGTTGAGACGGGCAGATCACGAGGTCAGGAGATCGAGACCATCCTGGCTAACACGGTGAAACCCTGTCTCTACTGAAAAATACAAAAAACTAGCCGGGCGAGGTGGCGGGCGCCTGTAGTTCCAGCTATTCGGGAGGCTGAGGCAGGAGAATGGCGTAAACCCGGGAGGCGGAGCTTGCAGTGAGCTGAGATCTGGCCACTCTGCACTCCAGCCTGGGCGACAGAGTGAGACTCTGTCTCAAAAAAAAAAAAAAAAAAAAAAGAAAACCTAAGTGCTGGAATTTTCAGACAATGAATTTAAAACAGTTATTATAAATACGTTCAAGGGCACTAAAAATAGTCATAATGAGTAAATAGATTGAGATTCTTAAAAAAAATGCCAACTATTAAAATGAATAAAACATTCTAAATTATAACATCAGAAGTGAAATATTCTGAATTATATTCTAAAATATAAATATTCTGAATTATAAATCATATCTGGAATAAAATATTCTAAATTATAATATCTAAAATGAAATATTCACTCAATGAGCTTAACAACAGATTGTAAACAACAGGAGAAAAGATCAGTCGGCCAGGCGCGATGGCTCATGCCTGTAATCCCAGCACTTTGGGAGACCAAGGCAGGCAGATCACGAGGTCAGGAGTTTGAGACCAGCCTGGCCAACATGGTGAATTCCATCCCTACTAAAAAAATACAAAAAGAGAAATTAGCTGGGCATGGTGGTGGGCACCTGTAATCCCAGCTACTCGGGAGGCTGAGGCAGGAGAACTGCTTGAACCCAGGAGGCAGAGTTTGCAGTAAGCCAAGATCATGCCACTGCACTCCAGCCTGGGAGACAGAGCAAGACTCCAACTCAAAAATAAAATAAAGTAAAATAAAATAAAATAAAATATCAATCAACTTGTAGACATAGCCCTAGAAATTAACTCAGTCTGAAGAACAGAGTAGGGGGGAAAAATCCTAATCATAACAAATATAAGTATTCATGCTTGTTTCTTTTCCTAAAATTCATATTTAGTTGTTCTTTATTAAACTTGTCAAAGTTTTAACATGTAAACCATGCAAGATCTGCCATGTATATTTTCATTTATCCAAATGCACCATCACATTACTGTCAACTCTTAATGACTAAAAAACTGATTTGCTGAACAAAATGAAATCTTCAGCCAATTTAATCACTTTTTGTTTTGCATTGTCTATCTAAACAAAAGCCACACTCAAAAATGGTGATAGATTTTCATCAAATTTGGAAACCTTCTAAAGAATATCAAAATCCTGTTGATTTGATTCATGGGTCATTTGGCATTTTACAACAAGATACCTACTGCTAAGATTTCAATAAACTGTATCTGCTGGGCTTCTTAATGTGTTTCAGTGAAGCATGTTAGTGGGTAAAAGTTCCAGAAATATGTTCCTTAATTCAACAAGTATTCATCGAATATACAGTATGTGCTAGAAATTATGCTGGGGATGCAGAAATGAAATAGACATGATCCTTTATTATTATACTGAGTGAAGATCCTGATAGAACCATTAGAAGTAAAGTAATAATTTTAGGCCCTTTGCGGGTCTCCCAAGATTGAGGAAGAAGATAAGTTGCACAAAGTACCACCAATGAAAAGAGTAGTACCAACTTCATTAGGAAGAAAGGTCTAGATTGAAAAGGGGCCTCCTAGTTAATTATAGATCAAACAGAGACTTGACCTACACCACCAGCAAACCCAACTTCTAAAGTGCTTTGAGGTTACTTTTTCTACCTGACTAGAGATGGGCTAAAGGCATAGCAATAGATTGCAATATGAAGACTAGAGATCCTAAGGTGATTAACTCAGGTCCCAAGGGAGCCAAATAAGCCAGTGTTCCTTCACTGAACAATCATCCTTACATATATTAATTTCTGATTTTGTCTGAAGAAATTAGACATAAAAGGGGAACTTTATTATTAGCAGTAAGCCAGTTATATATTAATGTAAAATTTCTGTAATAAATTTATAATAGAAATGATAAAACAGTATCAATGGGACATGCACATAGTGTTTAATTACTTTATTAAAGGCTTTTACAGTACACTGAATCTCAGTGATGGAAATATTTTACTTTATTTTACCTCACTCCTGCACTGGGAATCCTAGATACATAATATATTAATGTATATTAATATATTAATATATAATCCTAATACATAATATATTATTGCCACTATTTGTGAAGTCAAAGATTGTCACATTTATATAAATACTCACCCCATGTTTATCTACTTGGTAAGCCCTTGGATCTTTAGTTAAAATAGACATGCATACAAGCTCTAACCCACCACTTCTGATCCCAGTCACCACCATCAAAACTAGCTACTCTATGGATGAATCAAAGCACCACTAACTTTATTGCCTGGGCTCTCTGACATTTTGGCCAGCACTCTCTCTTCTTGCATCACGCTCCGCCCCTAATCAAGGGAAGAGCCAGAAAGGTAGGTGTCCTGTGAGATCAGCCTGTAAGAGATACATCAGGGTATATGTGCAGGAATTGTGGTATCAGTTTCTACACACAACTACACCATGGGCTAAATGAATATTGGTTCACCTCACACAGAGGTGAGCAATACACTCAGGTGAAAATTTTAAAAGGTATCCCTCACCGGTGCTGACCCCTCTGTGTTCACCATTTCTATCATTTCTAGTAGAAATGAGAAATAACTTGCCTATACACACTGGAAGGGAAAAAATTTTTTCAAAACTCCAAAATATTTTGAATGAGACTTAGCAAGTATTTCTATGTAAATTACTTCTATCTTTAGTGAGTCTGAGTGACTAAAGCTATCCAATCATGAGTGATATAAAAACTGAGAAATGAGGCTGGGCGGAGCAAGATGGCTGAATAGGAACAGCTGCAGTCTCCAACTCCCAGCACGAAGGACACAGAAGACCGGTGATTTCTGCATTTTGAACTGAGGTACTGGGGTCATCTCACTAGTGAG
>NW_012120709.1:15548710-15566816 GCF_000951035.1 Colobus angolensis palliatus | reverse complement strand
AAAAAAAAAAAAAAATTGTGAAAAAAAAATAAAAAAAAAATAAAAACTGAGATATGAAAGATAAAATAAATAAGTTAAAATGTTAGGTTATATTTGGTGTAATACATATGACAAGCTGTGCATATGCCCCACATTTTAAGTATGAAAAGAGTTAATAGGACACCTATAATTATCACAGCACAAACAATTTCAGACATAAAGGAAGAGGCATAGAAATTTTATTAGCAAAAAATATAAAAACATATATATTTGTTCTATTCCCTTATTTAAATGTTAAACTAGTATTTTTAACACGTTGATTTAAAGGATCACCAAATTATGAGCCCACCTGTGGCACCCACATGTATCAGTTCACCCAGGTCCTGATTTATTCTCTTCTTCTCTTAAGGTTAAAACAAATTGAGAAAAAAACACAGAAGTCAGGAAAATGAAGGTAAAAAAAAAAATGACTTTTTTTCCTTTTAACTGATAATGTAGTTTGGAGAACATAACTGAATTCTGGGCCAAGTGGCCTTTCTA
Source organism: Colobus angolensis palliatus (assembly GCF_000951035.1). Lineage (NCBI taxonomy): Eukaryota > Metazoa > Chordata > Mammalia > Primates > Cercopithecidae > Colobus > Colobus angolensis. Next base: position 15,566,297 of record NW_012120709.1, on the reverse strand, counting down.
ATATCTCAGTCCTGAATTAATCCTATGTACCCAGACACTGGCAAAGTTGGATAGTATAAGCCTCGCCCAAAAGCAAAATGCTCTTAATACTAAATTAACTTCATAGCCAGAAAAGAGCAAACACTTCTTTCAGAAGAAGGATCCAAAGAGAGAAAAGAAGAGGCAAATGTATGACTAGTTACTTTTCCCAAGCTCCTCAGTCATAATTTTGTTCTACTGCTGTTGGAGTCATTAAGTGAGAGGAGAAGATAGCCAGGATTGTTCATCTACAAAGTCATCCCATCTGGAAACAAAAGGACAGGGGGCATATTCCTCCTCCAATCACTGGTACTACTATTAGTAGCTATGTACTATCTGCCTCAATTTCTCCACATAAGGTGTAAATATCTCTCATTATTATAAAATAATGTAAATTACTTTTATCCAAATTCAAGTCAGTGGAACCTCCTAGGATTATGGTGTAATCAAAAAGGATACACATATACTCTACAAGTATATGTACATGCATATATCCACTTTCTATATCTTAGCAGAGTGCTTGGCATTTAGCAAGTGTTCTATAGTGTGGTAACTGATTACCCCCATTTTTCCATCTGTAAAATGATAACAATAATATCTTACATTTCTGGCACATACCAGGTACTCAGTGAGTGGTTATTATTATTGTCTTAATCTTGCTGAAGATAAATGTAGTTTTTTCCATGCTCCCTCTGACAAGGATTGCCATATTTGGGGCAAAAGAAATGGTTGTCTCACTTGGAAATGGGAAGATGAGGAAATAATTCCTTATAATTTAATACTCATTAGTTATTTTTTAATAAGTCTAGATGTGACCTGGGTATGGGCATTTTTAAAAGCTTCCCAGAAGATTCCAGTGAGCAGCCATAGTTGAGAACGACTGCATTCATCCCGTGTCCGAACAAATGAGTGGCAGGAGATCAGAAATTGGTCCCATCTTCACAAATTCAATCTCCCAGTGCCACTTCTTGCTTGCTTGCGGATTCTTCTGGGGCCACTCTAGCTCTTTGTCCTCTAAAAGCTCAGCAATGGGTTGCTGCAGTTCATCAATTCAATTATAGCTGAAAAATTCAGTCTCCATTCCATTTCCTATCACTAATTTGCCCAGCCATGAAATTTTAATACAGCTCATCAGAGGTTCTGTAATGCTATTAAATAACAACATACAAATACTGTATACCATTAATAGGATATCAACAGTAAGTGCCCCTGATGTTAAATATAAATTATCTGAAATTATGAATTTTCCAAGAAAGAAAATTAATGTTAAAGAATGAATCTTTTTGCAAGTTTAAATTCAAAATCAGATTATCTTGCCTTTTAAAATCCAAAGAATTTGAAATCCATAATTAATCTCCCTAGATTTTAATTCTGCTCAGTCTCAGGTAGGAACGTTATACAATGCCTGGGTAGATTTTGGGTTTTTCAGTAGCTGCTGCCTGGGTTCTTGTCTACTGTGTGAATTTAGTCTTTTCAGACCCTCCCAAGTTAGATTAAATGACAGGCTTTGCATATGTCCCACTTCAAAGGAATCAAAAGAGTTAACAGGACACGTAAATTACCACAGCACAAGTCTCACAATTCTAAAATACAGACCCTACAGCCGGTAATTCCTTCATTCCTACATCGCCACATCTGAGTAGTCAGTGTTACTCAGACCACAGCAAAGACTCAGCGCTACAAGGGGAAGACAAGAAAGAGACAAAGATCTCTCTATTCAGCCTCATCAGGACACCAGACAGTCTCTGCCAAGGTTAGCAGGACCCCATCTGTGCCCCTCAAGCTCCTCAACTCGATAGAGAGAAAGCTTCCATTGCCAGGTAAATTTTGACGCTATTTACTGTACCTAATGGGAAATCTACCCTTGTATACGTTCTCTCCAAGAGTGACATTTGAGATATTCATGCAAGGAATAATTCTGCTACCGCAAGGTTTAGAGATCTGCAGTGATGACAGCATCAGCCCACAGATCTTATTTGAGGTGCTTTGCTTCTTTGCTTCTCTGCATAATTAAAAACCTCTCAATCTTCCTTTTTCTTTAGAGTCCTATGCTTGAGGATTTGTAGGCAGGTTAAGGTAACCGCTAAGAGTAGCACCTCAGAAGCTATTACAAGCCTTACACTGAAGCTATAAGAGGAAGGAAATGTAGACATAGGAGAAAAATGCAGTCACTGCCAAACTGCAGCTTGGCAGGGAGGGGGCCAGGGAGTGAATACCTCAGCCTCCCCTCCTCCCACTCTGGGATCCCTGCTGGGCCATACTCAACCAGATCTGGAGAGCACAGCAGCCTGCGTGAGAGAGCAGCCTGCACCTCCAGAGGTACAGGCCAGGGCCTGGAAAGATGGATGGAAGATCTGGAGAAATTTGTGAAGAATACCTAGGACTGCCTTTCTGCTCCCTTTCCATCTGTTGTTCCCCTACTCCTTTCAAGAAGGCTCCACTGAGTTTCCAATGGTTAAACCTGCTTCTTAAAGGCATTCCTTTCTATTCTAACACAGGTAGTGCTAAATTATTCCTAGATTCTGCCTATCTTCTTTCATTTTACTTTCCCTTCAATTTCTGGCTCAGACAAGATTTTGAAAAATTATTCAGATTTTCTCTTGCATGTTCTTAATCAAAACACTCTGGGTCTACCATGGTCATCCACTATACATACCAACCTTCCCACTTTTAAAATCTCGTGGAGTTGGATAATCCCGTTCAGGATAGGGTCTCCATCAGGTCAACATAGGCCTGGATTTTATCCATTATTATCTATTTTAGCTATTATTGTTATTATCTATTTAATATTCCTACTTTCCCTGGGCCTTCTCTTTATGTATGAATTCCACACATTTCTTGGGTATGTTCCCTCAATGAGCACATGATATCTGTGCCACACTGGAGCTTTCCAAATCATGCCTCTTCCTAGTATTCTCTCAAATGTTCCATAATCCCCTGGTATAGCTGACCCAATCTGCAAGCTCTAAGAGACTGTTTTTCAGTCACGCTTGGCTTCCAGCATCTTTCAAGAAGTAATTCTAGCCTTTTTCCTTAAGACACTGCTTGTCTTACTTTTGTTGGACCCCAGTCACTATTTCTGATTTAGTAACATCTAAAATAGTTTCCTCTTAACTCTCATACACTGTCGGTGGGAACGTAAAATAGTACAGCCACATGAAAAATAGTATGGAGCTTCCTCGAAAACTAAAACTAGAACTACCACATGATCCAGCAATCCACTGCTGAGTACACATCCAAAAGAAAGGAAATCAGTGAATGTATATCAAAGAGATATCTACACGCCCATGTTTACTGCAGCGCTACTCACAATAGCCAAGATATTGAATCAACCTAAATGTCTATCAGTGGATGTCTAGATAAACCAAATGTGGTATATATACACAATGGAATACTACTCAGCTATAAAAAAATGAAATAATATCACTTGCAGCAATATGGACAAACATTATGTAGAACATTATGTTAACTGAAACAAGCCAAGCACAGAAAGACAAGTATCACACGTTCTTACTTACATGGGGGAGCTAAAAAATTTGATCTAACAAAGAGTAGAATGATGTTTACCAGAGGTTGGGAAGGGTAGGAGAGAGAGAGAGAGGTTGGTTAATGGGCACAAAAATACAGTTAGACATAAGCAATAAGATCTAATGCCCAGTAGCACAAAAGAATGACTATAGTTAACAATAATTTGTTGTACATTTCAAAATAGCTAGAAAAGAAGATTTGGAATGTTCTCAACACAAAGAAACAATAAAGTCTGAGGTGATGGATATATCCCAATTACCTGAATTTGATGATTACATATTATATGCTTATATCAAAATATTGCATATACCTCATAAATATGTACAACTATTAGGTATCCATTAAAAAAGTAAATAAAAACTGTTTATAAAAATAAGTTTTAAAAAACTAAATAAAATCTTTTTCACTTTTATAAAACCCTGTTAAGAATAATTACACCTAGGCATATCTCATTTTCCCTTTCATATCTGCCTCTATGAGCTTTTAAACATCAAGTTCTCTATTTCATATCTTCTAGTTTAGTTTCTAGATTGCAACTCATCTCCTAAGAAAATCTTTCCTTTATTACAATTTAATCATATTTTCTTCCATTATTTTATTTTGTTTTCTCCCTTCTATTCTGATAGTAGTTTGAAATATATTTCTCAAGCTACTTTTGCTCCTCTTTGATATCCTGAGTTAATTTGATTTCTAGAAGCTGAGAAGTCCAGGCCAAAGCCTTTATAGCCTTTGGATTTGAAATCATTTCATTAAGATAATTTTCTACTTTTGTTCTTTTTGATGGCATATTCTCTGCATAAAAAGGACTCATGGCATTTGTTTATTCCTAAAACCTGATCCTATTTTGTGGGCCTCAGAAATCCAAAGTCATGGTCAGAGTTGGTATACCTAACAAATTTTAGCAGCAGCTCTGGGGTCCTCATTTCCACATCCCTGCTGCAGCCCATTTGATTTCAACATAACTGAGTGGGACAGTTCTGGCACATTGCCAGTATCTCCCCTCAAACACTTCCCAAGGCTTCTCTGCTTCAGGCCCCCCTCCAAAACCTGAGAAGGCCACTCAGTCCTTGTGCCAACAAGCAAGGGGCCTGCTCTCAATCCATGTGGAACAGGGCACAGCAGATAAATAGCCCAGCTTCCCATGCCCCACAGACAACCTCAGTGTAGTCTACTCAATTCCCAGAGGGCTCTTGTTGCCCATGGTGAAAACCAACTCCATAATACACCCTTTCTTGCTTTCCCTCCTTCCTTTTCTCACTTACCCATCCTCTCACTGTAGCTTCCTGGGGTCATTTCAAAAGCAAAACAAAAAGGAAACAAAAACACCCTCTCTGCACCCAGTCTCAACTCAGCTCTTGGAGGAAAGCAAACTAAGACACAGAGCAAGCCTAGAGACCTCCTAGTGGGGCAGCATTACAAGAGGCAGGTTTTTTGTTTTTTTTTTTTTTTTCGAGACTGTCTTGCTCTGTCGCCCAGGCTGGAGTGCAGAGGCTCACTGCAACCTCCACCTCCCGGGTTCAAGCAATTCCCCTGCCTCAGCCTCCCGAGTAGCTGGGATTATGGCACACACCACCACACCTGGCTAATTTTTTTGTACTTTTAGTAGAGACAGGGTTTCACTATGTCAACCAGACCAGACTTCAACTCCTGACCTCAGGCAATCTGCCTGCCTTGGCCTCCCAAAGTGCTGGGATTACAGGCATGAGCCACCGCGCCTGGTCAAGAGTCATTCTTTAGACAGAACACGTGTCTCAGGCCATACCACCCTGGACACACCTGATCTCAGATGTTAAGCAGGGTTGGGCCTGTCTAGTATTTGGATGGAAGACTGCCTGGGAATATCAGGTGCTATGGCCTTTAAAATAAATTATAAAAGACAAAGAACACTAGAAATTGCTCTGCCCCCACTCCCTTTTGTCCTTGAGTTCAGTTAATGGAATTTGAGGCAGCCAGTTCAATAGCAGACGAGTTACTGGCATTAACAATTCACAGCTGGAAGCCTCATGTACACACTAGTGAGGTCCACATGGAATTTAGGTACTTTTGTAGAAGCACAGCAAGAGGAGCAAAAAAAGTGTTCCTGGGCCTCTACCTGTTTCAAGGTAAGCCTTCACTGAGATTCAAAGACTCTCTTTTGATGATTAAATCCCTCTCTCAGCCTTCCCCGCAATACCAAGACTTGGTTCAAGACTTGAACAATAACTACAGCCTTGGTCAAGGTCAGCTATTTCTGACCTCTCAGCTGGGCATCTGTTAAGGCCCTAGCAGCAGCCCCCTTATACACAGCCCTGTCTGTATAGAAAAACCACCCTTTCCTGTATAAAAATACCCTTTTGCCTGTAGGCGAAGCCACCATAATCTGCAGTGAGCCACCAACATCATTTTCCCATGTGGTTCTCTTAATTAAGCCCAAGGCCTAAGCCTCTTACAAGGTGAGGCCAACTAGAAGCCAGCTACACAGTGGCAAAAACTAGCCGCGCCACCAAATACAGGTCACTGCAGACTGACAGGGTGAAAAGTCACCAGCCTAGGCTGTATCCGCTATTTTGATCCCCAAACTGGACACATTATCTCCTTTCCGAGGTCCCCAGTTCATGTACCAGTGTTAAGAGTTTGGGGAATCAATAAATTATTATATTTTTTTAGTCAAGTTCAGAACCAACTAAAGAGAGATAGACGTAGCAATTAGGCAGATGGAGATTAAAATGTTATCTTGATTACTGGTGAAGCTGTTTGCAGAATGTGGCTTAGGTTACCACCAAGGGGATTCTCTAATATGTAATCCTGGAATTAAACTGAAGTAATTGCAGGGGCAGAGTCTTTAAGCTTGCCTGTCACTGCATGGCAGAGGGAAGATTAAATTCCACCCAAATTGCCACTTCTTCTCTTAAGAGGAGTGGATGAGGGGCCAGAAAGAGGCCAGGAATGCTACTCTAGGTAATCTGTCCAAAAGGAAACAGGAGGAATGCTCCCTCCTAGCAGTTTCCTCTGCCTACACTTCTTACCTTTGTAAGAAAGTAAGATCATCACTGCCTTGTACCTGCACCCATCAGATAGAGAATGCCCCTAACCAAGTTCATCCATTCATCTCTGGACAGAACTTCACTGCAGAACATGTCAGAAGCCACTTGTCAGACTTTGGATTCTCACCCGGGGCTCGGGTGTCCAACCCAAGCCAACGAACTATGGCAAACAAGGAAGCGCAGCAAAGGGCTGAAGTCTGCGGCATCTAGGACCACTTCTGTAGGCAGGGACTGTGGAAGAGGCACCAGTCAGAGCTGTCCAGAGCTGATTTCAGTGTGGACTTACTTCTGCAGGGTGCATGATGCTGCACCCCCTTGCTTCTGACTCTCCTCTTATACTGACTGAACAGCGTCCCTGTACCATATCAAGTTAGCCTTCTCCCTGGCACCTCCCTTCAGGGCTTATGGTCAGTGGAGCAGTCCTAGGTAAGTCCTTCTCCTGTTATTCCTAGTACTTCAGGATTCACTTCTCCCACCACCTCTCAATTGCTACCACAGAGTTAGGTCGGGTCCTTTCACCAAAGACCATGACAACCAACACAATCATCTTACCTCTGCTCCCAAAAACTCCTACCATACACAGACCACATTCGATGCCTTCCTCTTGAGAAGGTGTTGGCGAACCCAAGAATCTTTCCAATTTCCAGCACAGAATCAGTGTCCACTTAAATTTACAGAAAAATAATTGGTTGGAAATTATTTTGACTCCCAACCACATGGCAGCAACATTTTTCAAGGGCAATCACATTTTAAGGACTGACTCTTCTAAACTGGCAAACCCATGTCCTGGCTCCTAGGAGGCCATGCCGAACAGGAAGCTCAGAGAAGCCTGGTTGCATAAGGATAATATGGTGAAAACCACCTTTACACAGCCATGAACTGCATCACAGAGGGCTCCCCTCCCACAAGGTTACACCAGTCAAACTCTTCCAGTCAGTCAGGTAAGAAACCAAGAAGAATAAATTACAAGGAAAAAAAACTAGTCAAAACGATTCAACTCTGTTGAAGAACAGTCAAGTCAGTCAACATTGAACTTGATTATCAAGAGTCATCTAGTGGTGACAACACCACGGATTCCACCTTTTCTCCACTCCTGGCATGTTTTGGAAGTATCATGTAGACATTGCCCTCATGTCCTCAGATGCAGAGGAGAGTACCTCTCTCACTACAGAAAGCCAGGGAGCAGGAAAACGGAGGGGGGAAGTAAAGGATTTCTAATATTAGCCCTCCCTTCGGCCATGGGAACCAGCAAGCTAAGACCTCAGGAGCAATAATGGTAGCATTGTTGGCACAGTGAGCCTCATGAAGGACAGGGAACATCTGGGCCTGTGTTGAGTCACAAGAGAGCTCTATAGGGACATAGAGTGGGGCAAATAGTTGTTTTGTTCCTCATCGTTGACAACTTTGGGTCACCCTGAGACCACAGCAACATCAGAGTGGGTCCCCTAAACCACAAAGCATATACATGGGTCAGTCTGCAGCCAAGCTTGCAGCCCCCACAGCACTCTCATGACCCTACAGAGGTGACCACCACCTGGAATTCTCAGACCCCTCCCCAAGCTCTTTGAATCAGAATCCACATTTTAACAACATCCCTGGGTGAGTAGCTTTCCCAGTAAAGTTTGAGAAGCATGGCTCTGCTTCTTAGACTGAGATTGAGAGATGTGGGTGAATGGGGGAGGAGGGCAAAGAAAAGAACAGAAAGTAAAGCAGAGATAGAAGTATCTGTAAGAGAGAGAATCACTCTGCTTTTCAGTAAGTTCAAACCAAGGCTGCAGGGGCTAGGGAGAACATAAAACTTGCTTTTGATCAAATCCTGGATCTGAGAAATCTTCACTTTTGATTCAAAGGGTTCCTCAGTCCTTATGTGAATTTGATAAGCTAGGATTTCTAGGCAGGGATCAAAATATTTCACTGCATTCTAGGAAGCCAAATAAAAGCAAGTCAAGAAATGGCAGCTCTGAGAAAATCGATGAACAGAACAAACTGGAAATCCTATTTTCATCCTAAGGAGCCTGCTCAGGCCACCCTCATTTTGCCACTGCAGGATGCTCTCCCACCTCCTCCACTAGCCCTTTGACCCTGAGTGGCTCCCAGTCCTGACTCCTTCATATCTGAGCTGAAGACACACAGAGCACTACTCCCAGTAGAAGGATCAATTAATTGTAAGCAAGAACTTAACACTCTAACTGGCTCCTCACAATCTCACTTGATGATAAAGATGTCACTTGCCTTAGCGAGAAAACCTACTAAAGAAGTTCACGATCATTAACTCTTTTAAGTTTTAAGGGCAGCAGACAATTTTAAGGAAGCTGACCCAGTGTATTTCTTTGATCTCATCTATCTAAGGCAACTTCTGATATCGTCGTGTGAATATAAACCAGAGAAGTCTTTGTTAACTACCAAGCTGAGTAAGGATCAAAGCCACTAATCCTGGACAGTCCTGAGTGGAACCCAGATCTCCAGAGACAAGCAAGAAGATTGCTGAAGTCAGGACGCAGACTCAAATCTGTGAGAGTCACATAGAGCAAGCTTGTCCAATTCGTGGCCCGTGGACCACACGTGGCCCAGGATGGCTCTGAATGCAGCCCAACACAAATTCATAAACTTCTTGTATGGATCTTTGTTTCTTTTTTTAGCTCATCAGCTATGGTTAGTGTTAGTGTATTTTATGTGTGGCCCAAGACAGTTATTCTTCCAATGTGGCCCAGGGAAGCCAAAAGATTGGACACCCCTGACATAGAGGAAAAGGTAGATGATTCATATTTCCCCTGCCTGGTGCTATGCCCAACCCCATTGTCTCACAGATGGGCATAATCATGTCTCAGAGTGGAGAGTGGTTCCTGCAAGCAGGGGAACAATAGAAAAGTCTGTTGTGCCTACAGAGAGGCAGATGGGAAAACACAGGTTCCTTGAAAGTCAGAATTACACATTATTTTTATTTTATTCTCTGTAGGGCTTTGGCTTTTTGTTTTTGCATTTTCCATTAAATATATTTTATTTTTTCAATCAGACTTAAAGTGAGGTTACATCAAAATGTAAGGATACCAGAAAACCTAGAAATGAGCCTATTTTCCATCAACTCTTAGCTTTGTAATTTTGGGGAAATCATTTAACTTTCCTAAGCTCCAGTTTCCTCAGTTCACAAATGGCTATTTTAATAATTGCTGCCTTCTCAACATCATAGAGGTTTTGTGAGGCGTAAATAAGAAAATGAATATTTAGTCCTACAACTCAAAATCACTTAGGACTTTTTCAGAGATGGGATGGCTTTCGATAACCTGCTTACGTTCTGGGCATCTCCTCCTCCTCTAAGAGCTGGCATGAGTCCACTGCAGAAAGTAAGGCAGGAGGCAGCAACGTAGAGTGGAAAGAGCATGGGGTTTTGAGGTCAGACAGATGTGAGTATAAAATCCAGTTCTGGCCCTTACCGTCGGTATGACATTGGGAAAATTACTTCACTTCTCCGAGCCTCAGGTTTTTTTAAATCTATTATATGGGAGCAATATCCATGCAGGATGGCTGTGAGAATCAGAGTTGATTCTCAACACTGAGTTGAGGCATATTATTTGCCTGGTCCTTTGGAGGCAGTGATTATGACTCCTTCCTGCTGGTAGGCTCAGGAAGTGGAAGTGTAACCAAACATTCTTATATTGAAAGAGTGTATAATTACAATTTGCCCTATGGGTTCAGCTGTGTTCTCCACTAAGCATGCATTGGTTGAGGGAAAGGTAAAGTGTTGCTTGCCACTTCTGCCAGGATGCTTATCTACAAAAGCAAGAGCCAAACCTGGTATCAAGTGGGATAGCTATGTCAAGCAATCCTGTCTTCTTGGTCCTGAGAAAGTAAGACGCCAAAGGACCCCACAGAATGCAAGTTGTATACAGGGCTCAGTTGCTGTTTAGTTGCCTGCATACCACAGGTGGTAGAGGGGAGTCAAATGGTAGCCATGGTGGCTGTGGTTGGCAGTGGGTACAACAGAGAGACTCAGGTAGAATTACAGACATCAAAATTAGTAATGACCACCTGAAAAGGGCAACAAAAAGAGGCAGAATACAGCCCTGTGGAGGGACCGTGATCAAGACCACTCTTAGCAGCAGTGGCATCTCAATTGTGGTCTAAGGGGCAAGCACAAGTCACCCACCCAACCAGACTTCTTAGGAAGCTCCGCTCTTCAGCCTGCAGTCTCTAGAAACTAAACAACCAGGAGCAGAAGCCAAGACTACAGGAGTGATGTCCATTCTGAGTGCAGTTGGCTGAAGAAGAGTCGAGGGCTTTTCCAGGGAGAACGTGGGGTTTAGGCAACTGGCAATGGGGTGGTCGGGACAGACAAGAAAGCTCACTCTCCTAATCATGAAGCCCTACTGTGCAAACTGTAGTTTCTGAGCCTGAATCAGACTCTGTAAGCAAAGACTTGATTGTTAAATTTCCTAAAAGACAGGAACAATCATTCTTTGAAAATATCCTCCTCCCATCCTGCCCCAACAAGAAGTCTCTTCTATAATTTGAATTACATTCATAAAAGCATGTTTCAACTGCAAAGTACCATGCAACTGTAAGATGGTTTTATTGCTATTATTATGGCTAATGGTATTCCAGAAGCCCCACCCCAATGTACAAAGAACAAAACATTCTTAGATGCACAAAATACTTGAGTATCCATCCTAATGAATAAAATGTCATTTACCACCCTGGCTTTTTTCTTATCTTTAGAGACTTCATAATCTTTTCCGGTATTTCAGTAAAACCAAGGAACCTCACTCTTTTTTAAGCTAATTGCCTGGAAAAAGCATTCCCGCCTCTCTCATATGCAGAATAAAAGTGTCTGCCTGCCTAGCCAAGGCAGAGTCCTAAATATGAGACTGCAGACAAAATAAAGACGAATCTGACTCCATCATTGTTTCCACTCTGAGTTTCCAGGCTGCAGCCCCTATGCTCAAGGTGCCGCATTTATTGGGCACTCTCCTTTCTGTATGGTTTCCATGTCATGCACATCATTGGTCATCCCACTTCAGGCTCCCTCAAATCCTACATGCTCCTTCTAACTGTGCAGATAAGTTGAATTTTTATAACAATGGCATGGCTATCCTTGTTCTCTGCTCTTGGAATAATTACAGACAGCGAAGAAGAGAGATGCCTGTTATTGGCCCACCCATTTGTTCATCCTCTTACCAAATATATACTGAGTCCTTCCTATGTGCAAGGTGGTTGGAAATAGAAATACAGAGAAACATAAATCCAGCCTTGAATTTCCTGTCAACCTGGACAGAGGTCGCTGCCATCCTGTTTCCAAGGAAATGTGTTTTATTTTTCAATTGGTTGCATAGTCAGTGAAAATCACCATAAGCTGGCAATGTCAAGAGGAGAGTAGTAAACCCTAAATCAAGGAAAAACCTGAAGATGGTCAAGATTATTTAAGCAGGATGCTAAAATCTGGTCCACGCAATGAAATCAACACTGAGTCAGGGCAAGCTACAGTCAGACAGTCACTTAACACACATCTGGGGATGAATCACACAAAAGGAGCTAATGTGAGAATCACAATCCATGAGCAAGTTGAGATTGAAGGCAATAGAGATTGATAAGGAAGCCTTTACTCAGGGCTTCCATCCCTGTCTAAGACATCCCACTTCCACACCCCAAATCCCCAAATGAATACTCCCATTCATCCTTTAAAACTGCTCTAGACATCACTTCCACCAGGAAGCTCATCTTCCTCATCACCACCCCTTCCAGACACAATTTGATGCCCTTTCTTGTTGTACTATTTGGTGCTTTTTTCTTATACCACTGCAGTCTACATACTGGTGTTTAACTGTCTATTTGTGTGTCTAGTATCCCTACACTGTGAGTTCCTGGAGAACATGAATTTGTGTCTTATTTATAATTTACCATAGTGCCTGTTACATTTATTGTGCACGTGTATAGCATGAATAAATGCATGAACGAATGAATGAATGAATGAATAAAGAGGGCTAATACATTCTTTAGAAGCCTGGGTACTCTGCTCTTACTAGAATGCCTTCACTGAATACAAGGACTTTGCAAATGAAAATGTGCAGCAAATATTCTTCCCTCCTTTAGGTCAAGGGCAGAAAGGCAGCAGAGTGTCAGTTAAGTCTCTCCCTCAGCTGGAGAGACAAGCCGTCCACAATTTGCAAGCTTTCCGTGCCTGCCGTGCTTTGGGGGATTTGGCTATAGGGCTCTTAACGAGATCAAGCTGAATCACACAGTTTCATCCTGTCAAAATGCATTGGAAATCTTTCTTGGGTGATTTATCATGGAAATTCACATGGCAGGGAAGGGGAAGGGGGATTAGAGGAAGCAGAGAAAGCCACTCTCCGCCAGCAGTGCTGGGCTGGCAAGATGCCCACAGCAGCCGCAGCAGCTGGTGGACAAGGCTGTGCTGACATGGGATGGATGGGCTCCTGTGAGAAGGCCACCTCCTGAAAATAAATAATCACCTCCAGGACAGGCCCACTCCAAGAACTGCGTTAACAGAACAGCCGCAGACAGTAAATCCTGGCCAATGAGTATGGTAGGGTGAGGGGGATGGTATTGATTTGCAGCTGCTGGCAACGCCTGACAGATCAGCTAAAATACGGAGTAGCTTAGATTTGCTCCCAAAAGTCAATAACAACACCGTCACTAATTTAAAGCCAGGGTGTCCACAGCTAACTGAAGTCACTGATAGAGAGACTTGGGTAAAGCAATGTAAATAACCAGAAACGTGAGAATATCTTCTGGATCTAAAAGGTATCTGTAAATATTTTGACTCCCCTCTCTTGCACTTCCCTCCCAGGCTGTAGGGGCTTATCTCAGGATAATCTTAGTTTTGTACAGATGACTTTGTTTTCTTTTCATGGTGCTATGTGTGCCGGTGTAGCATGCTGGCACTTCTTGTTAAAAGCAGCATTAACAAATGTGGGCTCAAATAGAAAGCCATTGCCATTTGTCAATGTTGCTTTGAGAAGAGGTGCCAGCTTGCACCGTGGGGCCCTGGAGGGCAGAGACTCTGTCATTCCAAGGCTGAGAAACTGCTCTTTGCCAGGCAGGATGCTGAAAACAAAGATACAAAGATGGAATGAAAATAAGACCCTGCTCTAGGACCCCTCGAATCTAACAAAGGAGATAGATTGGAGATAGAGAAAGAGCGGTAGCTAAGAGAAATGACTATGGCACCAGAGGGTGATGCTTTGGAAAGGGTGACCCCTGACTGTTCCGGATCAGAAAGGCCTGGCCCTGGGAGAAGCTTCTAGGAAGAAATCATGCCTCGGTCCACAGGCCAACACATGGATGATTCAAAAGACCGCTTCTCAGAAATTCGCAGTGTGTATCTATTGTTATTTAACATTTGAGACCCTGCAAGCTTTTCTTTTTCTATTTCTTGTTTGTTCATACATTATCCTTACCAACATGTGTACGTCAGATGTGTGGGGAGCTTAAAAATTCACCGACAATGAAGAGAGGAAGGTGGGGGCAGGGGCCAGAAGATTTGGATTAATCAAGATGAGAATAATGGCCCCTATTTTTTTTTAAAGTTTATTTTTAATAATAATAATTTTTGGAGAAAACAACACAAAGAAAGTGAATGTAGATACAACCCAAAAAGCCCCATGGACTTTGAGGCATAGCTGCTGGCATTCTTGGTTTTGGACCAAACAAAGTAAATAACACAAAGAATTACAAAAAATAATTGAAACCAGAAAACTGGTTTAGTTTCTGTGTTAGTTTCTTAGGGCTGCTGTAACAAAGTCCCACAAACTAGTTGACTTAAAACAGACATTTCAAGCAACAACAGATGTTGGCAAGGTTGCAGAGAAATGGAAATGTTTTTACACCGTTGGTGGGAATGTAAATTAGTTCAACCATTGTGAAAGACAGTATGGGAATTCCTCAGTGATTTACAACTGGAAATACCATTTGACCCAGCAATCCCGTAACTGGATATATACCTAAAGAAATACAAATTATTCTGTTACAAAGATACATGCACACATATGTTCGTTGCAGCACTATTCACAATAGCAAAGTCATGGAATCAACCCAAATGCTCATCAATAATAGGCTGGATTTAAAAAATGTGGTACATATACACCATGGAATACTATGTAGCCTTAAAAAGGAATAAGATCATGTCCTTTGCAAGGATGTGGAGGAAGCTGAAAGCCATCATCCTTAGCAAACTAACACAGTAACAGAAGAAACACCGCATGTTCTCACTTATAAGTGAGAATTGAAGAATGAGAACACATGGACACAGAGAGGGGAATGACACACTGGGGCCTGTCGGGAGGTGGGGTGAGGGGGGAGAGCATCAGGAAAAATAGCTGATGCATACCGGGCTTAATACCCAGGTGATGGGTTGATAGGTGCAGCTAATCACCGTGGCACATGTTTACCTGTATAACAAACCTGCACATCCTGCACATGGACACAGGAACTCTAAAAACAAACATTGATTCTCTCACAGTTCTGGAGATGAAAAGTCTGAAACCAGGGTGTCTGCAGATGTGGTTGCTATTTTGGGGGTACTGAGGGAGAATCCATCTCCCAGCTTCTGCTGGTGGTCGGCAGTCCTTGGAGTTCCTCGGCTTGTAGCTGCATCGCTTCCACTTCCACCTCTGTCTTTGCATGGCCTTCTCCCCTGTGTGTCTCGGTGTCCAGAGTTTCCTCATCATAAAAGGTCACCAATCAATGGATTAAGGTCCACCCTAATCCGGAATGACCTCACATTAACTGATTACATCTCCAAATTAGGTCACATTGACAGGCCCTGGGGGCTAGGACTTTAACATATCTTTTGGGGGAACATATTCAACCCACAATAAATACCCACTAACCCTGCTCACTTTTCATCTCAGCCACTGATGACTTACCAAAGACTAGTTACTCATCGACCAACACTCAATCCAGGGAAATGTGGCAAAGGCAAAAGATTAAAAAGCCAGGAAATACCCTTTCCATCTCTCTCCTCTATCTCCCCCCCCCACCCCGAATATTGCCTGGGAACTCCTGCAACAGTAAGGTACCTACATATTTGGCAGGACACAAGAGAAAAAGGTTCTTTTTCTGACCTTTTAGCTAGACGGATGTGTGAGCTATCCACCATTCTCCTCTCTACGATGGATGTGTATGTGCATAGTGTGTTACGTTTGAGCATGATAAATCTGAAATGGTTCTGTTGTGGTTTCTCTCTTTTTGTTCACATTTGTCTCCTTTCTACAGACTTGGCATTCTAGTATATCGCACATCCTAAATAAAATGTCCTTTTCTTATTCAGCATCACATTTTGGTAGATAAGAGGTGAATGAAATGCTAAAAGTAATACATAATTTGCTCTTAACAAATGGTAGAAGGAATAATACAGCAGTGATGTTTTATAAAGGAAAGACTAATTACAGTGGGAACCAAACATAGCAAGGATCCAATTTTAATCTTTCATAATGAAAGGTGCCACTAACACATCTGGGTGCTTTTTCTTGTTCTTAATAGTAGCTTGAAATAATGACAGTTGGGGAAGCTGTTCTATCGTTGTCCCAAAGTTTGATTTATAATCAGTCACCTTCCATTTGGCAGCAGCTTACGAGGAAGCAGCATTAGTGAAAAGTCTGGCAGATTTTGCCCTTGAGGTTAAGATATTAAACAAAAATGAAAACTAATCTATCTTCAGATGGAAGGATGGTACTTAAAGTGGAGTGTTTAGGAGACAGTCTTATAAAATGTTTCTCTTTCAAAATGATTTTATTAGAGTAATTAAAAATGCAGAAAATGATACCATCTTTCAAAAGTTGTATAAGAGGTGTTTTAATCTCCCTTGCTCTCTGGAGCTAGATAAATCTATATATAGCCATTCCTGGTATACGCTTCACTCATTAGCTCTATATATAGATCCAGATAGAATATTCACTGTGAACATAGGTCACCCTGTGTTCACAGGAGGATTGCCTCTTAAAACCTTGAAACTATATGCTTCTTTTGGTAGTTCACATAGATGGCCTTGGGAAGTGAGAAGTCAGAGGTCACCTTTAGGTCCCACAGCCATGTCTTTATTTACTTATCCATTCAACAAATATTTGCTGAATATCTATGACACGCAGAACCCATTTTTGTGGGTTTAACAACAACAAAAGGAAAAGGTCTGTGTTCTCCACAATCTTACAATGAGGAAAGAAATACACAACTCTACTTTTAGCAGTGTGGCAGCCTATACCACGCCTATATAATAAAAAGAGCCTTCTTACTACAATATAAGAAGCTACAGTATAAGCAATGAAAGCAAACTTTGAAATACAGTGTTGATCGCTAAGAAAGTAACAGAATCCTCAGAGAGAGAGAACTGTGAGGTCAGGGTAACTGGGAGGCAAACGCTAAGATCAGGAGCTTTGAGTTTTCAGATTATGAAAAAGGTAACAAGAGATTAGTCCTTTCCAGAAATTTTGACCTGAAGTCTGTGGATTCTCAAAATATTAATATTTGTGCAAGAATTCAAGGAATCTGTGAACTTATATGGGGAAAAAATTACATCTGTATTTTCATATGCCTCTAATTAAAATAACCTTCAATTACAAAAGGTAAACAACAGAGCACAGTAATTTCACTAGTAACTACCTTTTCTCCAAAAGAAATCAGATATTTCATATCACATCACAGTGCTGCAAACTGTCTTGAAATGATGATTACACTCATTACTCTTTTATAATTATAATAGTTTTGGGCATGTAACTAGATCTTATTATTTAATGTATGAATAAAAAGCATATATACTAATATTTAGTATTTGATGACTGTATTTCAATATAATTATAATAATTTATAATCCTGTGTGTTTTATGTACACAAAAATATTTTAAGAAAAGTGCATAGGCTTCACTGGATTTCCAAAGGAATCCAGACTTCAGCATTAATGAAAGAATGAGCCGGCCGGACACGGTGGCTCACGCCTGCAATCCCAGCACTTTGGGAGGCAGAGGCGGGCGGATCACAAGGTCAGGAGATCGAGACCATCCTGGCTAACA